>NW_026046838.1:0-300000 GCF_023864275.1 Schistocerca cancellata
CATTCATTTTTTTAACTTTGCTGCTGAGAGCAGAGCTAGCTCGAGCAGCATCTAACAGATGGCAGTGCACTGAATGAAGGGGAAGTTCTACAACCGATAAAGAGTGCTCTACTTGCATCAGAGGTTTACTGGATGTGTAGGCGGAACACTGTTTTGTATGCATTTTGTAGTATAATGTCATGCTTGGCGATGTCATTCGTTTATGAGCCGCACTACAGTGTGCATGCACGTTATCCATGTGAAGAGGCGTAAGCAGATACTACCACTCTGCGAGGTGCCTGCGAAAAGCATACGACTTGCATTGATAAAGAGAGCAGAAGTGACCGAAAGTCAAGGCCTCCGTGGCGCAATCGGCTAGCGCGTTCGGCTGTTAACCGAAAGGTTGGTGGTTCGAGCCCACCCGGGGGCGAAATCGTTTTAATCGCCACCGAGGTGAGGACGTATGTCCACTTTGATAGAGATACACAGCTAGTGTGACAATTTGGCTGTGTTTGAATGATGCCACCCAGCCTTATACACATTCAGCCACGTGACAGTGGAGGTAAAAACATGGCCCTATGCGGACGTTCTACCGTTTTCCTATTCATTCGGCATGTGTGACACTGCAGTAGAGCGACGACCACTACAAAAGATGTATTATTTACATTTCATTTCGGCGTATACACCGCGAGTGCCATATGACAGGGCCTCTCTCTCGATGTCGATCTGCATTTGGCGTCTCTTAAGTGTCGGTCTGCAGTAGGCCGCTGTTGGCCGAGCGGCGTGCAGTCGCGGACGTTCTACCGTTTTCCTATTCATTCGGCATGTGTGACACTGCAGTAGAGCGACGACCACTACAAAAGATGTATTATTTACATTTCATTTCGGCGTATACACCGCGAGTGCCATATGACAGGGCCTCTCTCTCGATGTCGATCTGCATTTGGCGTCTCTTAAGTGTCGGTCTGCAGTACCTGCCCATGTTAGGCAAAATTTTCTGCCTGACTGATGTAGTACTATCACTGTCAGAGGGTGGTACGGGACTACAAGTCCCACCGCCACACCTCCAAAGTGAATTTCAGTGACGCAGTCACTGCCCTGTGGAAATTACTGCCTCACCAACACAGTTAGACCGCAATAGACCGGTGATGCTGTATTGTAACATATCACCCCGGACTACAAGTCCATTTAAAAAAAAATAAAAAAAAAAAAAAAAGGCCGCTGTTGGCCGAGCGGCGTGCAGTCGCCTTACATGAAGCCCCCAGTGCCACTGTGGACGATGTAGCCAGAGAGAGGAGTCGAAAGGCGCGTTTCACAGTAGAGCCACGCTATCCCACAAGCTGTGCACTAGGTCAAGTTTTGCGCAGACCGCAAACCTTTGGTGGCTTGACGCTCGTCGTCGATCGTAAGGGTGAAACAGTGAAGAGAGTTGGAAAACGGTAAGGTGGACACCTCCAGCAGCATCTGTGTGTCAAATCCGATATCTGGTCGAGGGCTGTAAGATTCAGTATGATGACGTGACAATTCGGGAGTAGCTCACGAAGGCAAAGCTGCGGCCTTCTTAGCTCAGTGGTAGAGCACTGGTCTTTTAAACCAGGGGTCGTGAGTTCGACCCTCACAGAAGGCATTCATTTTTTTAACTTTGCTGCTGAGAGCAGAGCTAGCTCGAGCAGCATCTAACATATGGCAGTGCACTGAATGAAGGGGAAGTTCTACAACCGATAAAGAGTGCTCTACTTGCATCAGAGGTTTACTGGATGTGTAGGCGGAACACTGTTTTGTATGCATTTTGTAGTATAATGTCATGCTTGGCGATGTCATTCGTTTATGAGCCGCACTACAGTGTGCATGCACGTTATCCATGTGAAGAGGCGTAAGCAGATACTACCACTCTGCGAGGTGCCTGCGAAAAGCATACGACTTGCATTGATAAAGAGAGCAGAAGTGACCGAAAGTCAAGGCCTCCGTGGCGCAATCGGCTAGCGCGTTCGGCTGTTAACCGAAAGGTTGGTGGTTCGAGCCCACCCGGGGGCGAAATCGTTTTAATCGCCACCGAGGTGAGGACGTATGTCCACTTTGATAGAGATACACAGCTAGTGTGACAATTTGGCTGTGTTTGAATGATGCCACCCAGCCTTATGCACATTCAGCCACGTGACAGTGGAGGTAAAAACATGGCCCTATGCGGACGTTCTACCGTTTTCCTATTCATTCGGCATGTGTGACACTGCAGTAGAGCGACGACCACTACAAAAGATGTATTATTTACATTTCATTTCGGCGTATACACCGCGAGTGCCATATGACAGGGCCTCTCTCTCGATGTCGATCTGCATTTGGCGTCTCTTAAGTGTCGGTCTGCAGTAGGCCGCTGTTGGCCGAGCGGCGTGCAGTCGCCTTACATGAAGCCCCCAGTGCCACTGTGGACGATGTAGCCAGAGAGAGGAGTCGAAAGGCGCGTTTCACAGTAGAGCCACGCTATCCCACAAGCTGTGCACTAGGTCAAGTTTTGCGCAGACCGCAAACCTTTGGTGGCTTGACGCTCGTCGTCGATCGTAAGGGTGAAACAGTGAAGAGAGTTGGAAAACGGTAAGGTGGACACCTCCAGCAGCATCTGTGTGTCAAATCCGATATCTGGTCGAGGGCTGTAAGATTCAGTATGATGACGTGACAATTCGGGAGTAGCTCACGAAGGCAAAGCTGCGGCCTTCTTAGCTCAGTGGTAGAGCACTGGTCTTTTAAACCAGGGGTCGTGAGTTCGACCCTCACAGAAGGCATTCATTTTTTTAACTTTGCTGCTGAGAGCAGAGCTAGCTCGAGCAGCATCTAACAGATGGCAGTGCACTGAATGAAGGGGAAGTTCTACAACCGATAAAGAGTGCTCTACTTGCATCAGAGGTTTACTGGATGTGTAGGCGGAACACTGTTTTGTATGCATTTTGTAGTATAATGTCATGCTTGGCGATGTCATTCGTTTATGAGCCGCACTACAGTGTGCATGCACGTTATCCATGTGAAGAGGCGTAAGCAGATACTACCACTCTGCGAGGTGCCTGCGAAAAGTATACGACTTGCATTGATAAAGAGAGCAGAAGTGACCGAAAGTCAAGGCCTCCGTGGCGCAATCGGCTAGCGCGTTCGGCTGTTAACCGAAAGGTTGGTGGTTCGAGCCCACCCGGGGGCGAAATCGTTTTAATCGCCACCGAGGTGAGGACGTATGTCCACTTTGATAGAGATACACAGCTAGTGTGACAATTTGGCTGTGTTTGAATGATGCCACCCAGCCTTATACACATTCAGCCACGTGACAGTGGAGGTAACAACATGGCCCTATGCAGACGTTCTACCGTTTTCCTATTCATTCGGCATGTGTGACACTGCAGTAGAGCGACGACCACTACAAAAGATGTATTATTTACATTTCATTTCGGCGTATACACCGCGAGTGCCATATGACAGGGCCTCTCTCTCGATGTCGATCTGCATTTGGCGTCTCTTAAGTGTCGGTCTGCAGTAGGCCGCTGTTGGCCGAGCGGCGTGCAGTCGCCTTACATGAAGCCCCCAGTGCCACTGTGGACGATGTAGCCAGAGAGAGGAGTCGAAAGGCGCGTTTCACAGTAGAGCCACGCTATCCCACAAGCTGTGCACTAGGTCAAGTTTTGCGCAGACCGCAAACCTTTGGTGGCTTGACGCTCGTCGTCGATCGTAAGGGTGAAACAGTGAAGAGAGTTGGAAAACGGTAAGGTGGACACCTCCAGCAGCATCTGTGTGTCAAATCCGATATCTGGTCGAGGGCTGTAAGATTCAGTATGATGACGTGACAATTCGGGAGTAGCTCACGAAGGCAAAGCTGCGGCCTTCTTAGCTCAGTGGTAGAGCACTGGTCTTTTAAACCAGGGGTCGTGAGTTCGACCCTCACAGAAGGCATTCATTTTTTTAACTTTGCTGCTGAGAGCAGAGCTAGCTCGAGCAGCATCTAACAGATGGCAGTGCACTGAATGAAGGGGAAGTTCTACAACCGATAAAGAGTGCTCTACTTGCATCAGAGGTTTACTGGATGTGTAGGCGGAACACTGTTTTGTATGCATTTTGTAGTATAATGTCATGCTTGGCGATGTCATTCGTTTATGAGCCGCACTACAGTGTGCATGCACGTTATCCATGTGAAGAGGCGTAAGCAGATACTACCACTCTGCGAGGTGCCTGCGAAAAGTATACGACTTGCATTGATAAAGAGAGCAGAAGTGACCGAAAGTCAAGGCCTCCGTGGCGCAATCGGCTAGCGCGTTCGGCTGTTAACCGAAAGGTTGGTGGTTCGAGCCCACCCGGGGGCGAAATCGTTTTAATCGCCACCGAGGTGAGGACGTATGTCCACTTTGATAGAGATACACAGCTAGTGTGACAATTTGGCTGTGTTTGAATGATGCCACCCAGCCTTATACACATTCAGCCACGTGACAGTGGAGGTAACAACATGGCCCTATGCAGACGTTCTACCGTTTTCCTATTCATTCGGCATGTGTGACACTGCAGTAGAGCGACGACCACTACAAAAGATGTATTATTTACATTTCATTTCGGCGTATACACCGCGAGTGCCATATGACAGGGCCTCTCTCTCGATGTCGATCTGCATTTGGCGTCTCTTAAGTGTCGGTCTGCAGTAGGCCGCTGTTGGCCGAGCGGCGTGCAGTCGCCTTACATGAAGCCCCCAGTGCCACTGTGGACGATGTAGCCAGAGAGAGGAGTCGAAAGGCGCGTTTCACAGTAGAGCCACGCTATCCCACAAGCTGTGCACTAGGTCAAGTTTTGCGCAGACCGCAAACCTTTGGTGGCTTGACGCTCGTCGTCGATCGTAAGGGTGAAACAGTGAAGAGAGTTGGAAAACGGTAAGGTGGACACCTCCAGCAGCATCTGTGTGTCAAATCCGATATCTGGTCGAGGGCTGTAAGATTCAGTATGATGACGTGACAATTCGGGAGTAGCTCACGAAGGCAAAGCTGCGGCCTTCTTAGCTCAGTGGTAGAGCACTGGTCTTTTAAACCAGGGGTCGTGAGTTCGACCCTCACAGAAGGCATTCATTTTTTTAACTTTGCTGCTGAGAGCAGAGCTAGCTCGAGCAGCATCTAACAGATGGCAGTGCACTGAATGAAGGGGAAGTTCTACAACCGATAAAGAGTGCTCTACTTGCATCAGAGGTTTACTGGATGTGTAGGCGGAACACTGTTTTGTATGCATTTTGTAGTATAATGTCATGCTTGGCGATGTCATTCGTTTATGAGCCGCACTACAGTGTGCATGCACGTTATCCATGTGAAGAGGCGTAAGCAGATACTACCACTCTGCGAGGTGCCTGCGAAAAGTATACGACTTGCATTGATAAAGAGAGCAGAAGTGACCGAAAGTCAAGGCCTCCGTGGCGCAATCGGCTAGCGCGTTCGGCTGTTAACCGAAAGGTTGGTGGTTCGAGCCCACCCGGGGGCGAAATCGTTTTAATCGCCACCGAGGTGAGGACGTATGTCCACTTTGATAGAGATACACAGCTAGTGTGACAATTTGGCTGTGTTTGAATGATGCCACCCAGCCTTATACACATTCAGCCACGTGACAGTGGAGGTAACAACATGGCCCTATGCAGACGTTCTACCGTTTTCCTATTCATTCGGCATGTGTGACACTGCAGTAGAGCGACGACCACTACAAAAGATGTATTATTTACATTTCATTTCGGCGTATACACCGCGAGTGCCATATGACAGGGCCTCTCTCTCGATGTCGATCTGCATTTGGCGTCTCTTAAGTGTCGGTCTGCAGTAGGCCGCTGTTGGCCGAGCGGCGTGCAGTCGCCTTACATGAAGCCCCCAGTGCCACTGTGGACGATGTAGCCAGAGAGAGGAGTCGAAAGGCGCGTTTCACAGTAGAGCCACGCTATCCCACAAGCTGTGCACTAGGTCAAGTTTTGCGCAGACCGCAAACCTTTGGTGGCTTGACGCTCGTCGTCGATCGTAAGGGTGAAACAGTGAAGAGAGTTGGAAAACGGTAAGGTGGACACCTCCAGCAGCATCTGTGTGTCAAATCCGATATCTGGTCGAGGGCTGTAAGATTCAGTATGATGACGTGACAATTCGGGAGTAGCTCACGAAGGCAAAGCTGCGGCCTTCTTAGCTCAGTGGTAGAGCACTGGTCTTTTAAACCAGGGGTCGTGAGTTCGACCCTCACAGAAGGCATTCATTTTTTTAACTTTGCTGCTGAGAGCAGAGCTAGCTCGAGCAGCATCTAACAGATGGCAGTGCACTGAATGAAGGGGAAGTTCTACAACCGATAAAGAGTGCTCTACTTGCATCAGAGGTTTACTGGATGTGTAGGCGGAACACTGTTTTGTATGCATTTTGTAGTATAATGTCATGCTTGGCGATGTCATTCGTTTATGAGCCGCACTACAGTGTGCATGCACGTTATCCATGTGAAGAGGCGTAAGCAGATACTACCACTCTGCGAGGTGCCTGCGAAAAGTATACGACTTGCATTGATAAAGAGAGCAGAAGTGACCGAAAGTCAAGGCCTCCGTGGCGCAATCGGCTAGCGCGTTCGGCTGTTAACCGAAAGGTTGGTGGTTCGAGCCCACCCGGGGGCGAAATCGTTTTAATCGCCACCGAGGTGAGGACGTATGTCCACTTTGATAGAGATACACAGCTAGTGTGACAATTTGGCTGTGTTTGAATGATGCCACCCAGCCTTATACACATTCAGCCACGTGACAGTGGAGGTAACAACATGGCCCTATGCAGACGTTCTACCGTTTTCCTATTCATTCGGCATGTGTGACACTGCAGTAGAGCGACGACCACTACAAAAGATGTATTATTTACATTTCATTTCGGCGTATACACCGCGAGTGCCATATGACAGGGCCTCTCTCTCGATGTCGATCTGCATTTGGCGTCTCTTAAGTGTCGGTCTGCAGTAGGCCGCTGTTGGCCGAGCGGCGTGCAGTCGCCTTACATGAAGCCCCCAGTGCCACTGTGGACGATGTAGCCAGAGAGAGGAGTCGAAAGGCGCGTTTCACAGTAGAGCCACGCTATCCCACAAGCTGTGCACTAGGTCAAGTTTTGCGCAGACCGCAAACCTTTGGTGGCTTGACGCTCGTCGTCGATCGTAAGGGTGAAACAGTGAAGAGAGTTGGAAAACGGTAAGGTGGACACCTCCAGCAGCATCTGTGTGTCAAATCCGATATCTGGTCGAGGGCTGTAAGATTCAGTATGATGACGTGACAATTCGGGAGTAGCTCACGAAGGCAAAGCTGCGGCCTTCTTAGCTCAGTGGTAGAGCACTGGTCTTTTAAACCAGGGGTCGTGAGTTCGACCCTCACAGAAGGCATTCATTTTTTTAACTTTGCTGCTGAGAGCAGAGCTAGCTCGAGCAGCATCTAACAGATGGCAGTGCAGTGAATGAAGGGGAAGTTCTACAACCGATAAAGAGTGCTCTACTTGCATCAGAGGTTTACTGGATGTGTAGGCGGAACACTGTTTTGTATGCATTTTGTAGTATAATGTCATGCTTGGCGATGTCATTCGTTTATGAGCCGCACTACAGTGTGCATGCACGTTATCCATGTGAAGAGGCGTAAGCAGATACTACCACTCTGCGAGGTGCCTGCGAAAAGCATACGACTTGCATTGATAAAGAGAGCAGAAGTGACCGAAAGTCAAGGCCTCCGTGGCGCAATCGGCTAGCGCGTTCGGCTGTTAACCGAAAGGTTGGTGGTTCGAGCCCACCCGGGGGCGAAATCGTTTTAATCGCCACCGAGGTGAGGACGTATGTCCACTTTGATAGAGATACACAGCTAGTGTGACAATTTGGCTGTGTTTGAATGATGCCACCCAGCCTTATGCACATTCAGCCACGTGACAGTGGAGGTAAAAACATGGCCCTATGCGGACGTTCTACCGTTTTCCTATTCATTCGGCATGTGTGACACTGCAGTAGAGCGACGACCACTACAAAAGATGTATTATTTACATTTCATTTCGGCGTATACACCGCGAGTGCCATATGACAGGGCCTCTCTCTCGATGTCGATCTGCATTTGGCGTCTCTTAAGTGTCGGTCTGCAGTAGGCCGCTGTTGGCCGAGCGGCGTGCAGTCGCCTTACATGAAGCCCCCAGTGCCACTGTGGACGATGTAGCCAGAGAGAGGAGTCGAAAGGCGCGTTTCACAGTAGAGCCACGCTATCCCACAAGCTGTGCACTAGGTCAAGTTTTGCGCAGACCGCAAACCTTTGGTGGCTTGACGCTCGTCGTCGATCGTAAGGGTGAAACAGTGAAGAGAGTTGGAAAACGGTAAGGTGGACACCTCCAGCAGCATCTGTGTGTCAAATCCGATATCTGGTCGAGGGCTGTAAGATTCAGTATGATGACGTGACAATTCGGGAGTAGCTCACGAAGGCAAAGCTGCGGCCTTCTTAGCTCAGTGGTAGAGCACTGGTCTCGTAAACCAGGGGTCGTGAGTTCGACCCTCACAGAAGGCATTCATTTTTTTAACTTTGCTGCTGAGAGCAGAGCTAGCTCGAGCAGCATCTAACAGATGGCAGTGCACTGAATGAAGGGGAAGTTCTACAACCGATAAAGAGTGCTCTACTTGCATCAGAGGTTTACTGGATGTGTAGGCGGAACACTGTTTTGTATGCATTTTGTAGTATAATGTCATGCTTGGCGATGTCATTCGTTTATGAGCCCCACTACAGTGTGCATGCACGTTATCCATGTGAAGAGGCGTAAGCAGATACTACCATTCTGCGAGGTGCCTGCGAAAAGTATACGACTTGCATTGATAAAGAGAGCAGAAGTGACCGAAAGTCAAGGCCTCCGTGGCGCAATCGGCTAGCGCGTTCGGCTGTTAACCGAAAGGTTGGTGGTTCGAGCCCACCCGGGGGCGAAATCGTTTTAATCGCCACCGAGGTGAGGACGTATGTCCACTTTGATAGAGATACACAGCTAGTGTGACAATTTGGCTGTGTTTGAATGATGCCACCCAGCCTTATGCACATTCAGCCACGTGACAGTGGAGGTAAAAACATGGCCCTATGCGGACGTTCTACCGTTTTCCTATTCATTCGGCATGTGTGACACTGCAGTAGAGCGACGACCACTACAAAAGATGTATTATTTACATTTCATTTCGGCGTATACACCGCGAGTGCCATATGACAGGGCCTCTCTCTCGATGTCGATCTGCATTTGGCGTCTCTTAAGTGTCGGTCTGCAGTAGGCCGCTGTTGGCCGAGCGGCGTGCAGTCGCCTTACATGAAGCCCCCAGTGCCACTGTGGACGATGTAGCCAGAGAGAGGAGTCGAAAGGCGCGTTTCACAGTAGAGCCACGCTATCCCACAAGCTGTGCACTAGGTCAAGTTTTGCGCAGACCGCAAACCTTTGGTGGCTTGACGCTCGTCGTCGATCGTAAGGGTGAAACAGTGAAGAGAGTTGGAAAACGGTAAGGTGGACACCTCCAGCAGCATCTGTGTGTCAAATCCGATATCTGGTCGAGGGCTGTAAGATTCAGTATGATGACGTGACAATTCGGGAGTAGCTCACGAAGGCAAAGCTGCGGCCTTCTTAGCTCAGTGGTAGAGCACTGGTCTCGTAAACCAGGGGTCGTGAGTTCGACCCTCACAGAAGGCATTCATTTTTTTAACTTTGCTGCTGAGAGCAGAGCTAGCTCGAGCAGCATCTAACAGATGGCAGTGCACTGAATGAAGGGGAAGTTCTACAACCGATAAAGAGTGCTCTACTTGCATCAGAGGTTTACTGGATGTGTAGGCGGAACACTGTTTTGTATGCATTTTGTAGTATAATGTCATGCTTGGCGATGTCATTCGTTTATGAGCCCCACTACAGTGTGCATGCACGTTATCCATGTGAAGAGGCGTAAGCAGATACTACCATTCTGCGAGGTGCCTGCGAAAAGTATACGACTTGCATTGATAAAGAGAGCAGAAGTGACCGAAAGTCAAGGCCTCCGTGGCGCAATCGGCTAGCGCGTTCGGCTGTTAACCGAAAGGTTGGTGGTTCGAGCCCACCCGGGGGCGAAATCGTTTTAATCGCCACCGAGGTGAGGACGTATGTCCACTTTGATAGAGATACACAGCTAGTGTGACAATTTGGCTGTGTTTGAATGATGCCACCCAGCCTTATGCACATTCAGCCACGTGACAGTGGAGGTAAAAACATGGCCCTATGCGGACGTTCTACCGTTTTCCTATTCATTCGGCATGTGTGACACTGCAGTAGAGCGACGACCACTACAAAAGATGTATTATTTACATTTCATTTCGGCGTATACACCGCGAGTGCCATATGACAGGGCCTCTCTCTCGATGTCGATCTGCATTTGGCGTCTCTTAAGTGTCGGTCTGCAGTAGGCCGCTGTTGGCCGAGCGGCGTGCAGTCGCGGACGTTCTACCGTTTTCCTATTCATTCGGCATGTGTGACACTGCAGTAGAGCGACGACCACTACAAAAGATGTATTATTTACATTTCATTTCGGCGTATACACCGCGAGTGCCATATGACAGGGCCTCTCTCTCGATGTCGATCTGCATTTGGCGTCTCTTAAGTGTCGGTCTGCAGTACCTGCCCATGTTAGGCAAAATTTTCTGCCTGACTGATGTAGTACTATCACTGTCAGAGGGTGGTACGGGACTACAAGTCCCACCGCCACACCTCCAAAGTGAATTTCAGTGACGCAGTCACTGCCCTGTGGAAATTACTGCCTCACCAACACAGTTAGACCGCAATAGACCGGTGATGCTGTATTGTAACATATCACCCCGGACTACAAGTCCATTTAAAAAAAAATAAAAAAAAAAAAAAAAAAGGCCGCTGTTGGCCGAGCGGCGTGCAGTCGCCTTACATGAAGCCCCCAGTGCCACTGTGGACGATGTAGCCAGAGAGAGGAGTCGAAAGGCGCGTTTCACAGTAGAGCCACGCTATCCCACAAGCTGTGCACTAGGTCAAGTTTTGCGCAGACCGCAAACCTTTGGTGGCTTGACGCTCGTCGTCGATCGTAAGGGTGAAACAGTGAAGAGAGTTGGAAAACGGTAAGGTGGACACCTCCAGCAGCATCTGTGTGTCAAATCCGATATCTGGTCGAGGGCTGTAAGATTCAGTATGATGACGTGACAATTCGGGAGTAGCTCACGAAGGCAAAGCTGCGGCCTTCTTAGCTCAGTGGTAGAGCACTGGTCTTTTAAACCAGGGGTCGTGAGTTCGACCTTCACAGAAGGCATTCATTTTTTTAACTTTGCTGCTGAGAGCAGAGCTAGCTCGAGCAGCATCTAACATATGGCAGTGCACTGAATGAAGGGGAAGTTCTACAACCGATAAAGAGTGCTCTACTTGCATCAGAGGTTTACTGGATGTGTAGGCGGAACACTGTTTTGTATGCATTTTGTAGTATAATGTCATGCTTGGCGATGTCATTCGTTTATGAGCCGCACTACAGTGTGCATGCACGTTATCCATGTGAAGAGGCGTAAGCAGATACTACCACTCTGCGAGGTGCCTGCGAAAAGCATACGACTTGCATTGATAAACAGAGCAGAAGTGACCGAAAGTCAAGGCCTCCGTGGCGCAATCGGCTAGCGCGTTCGGCTGTTAACCGAAAGGTTGGTGGTTCGAGCCCACCCGGGGGCGAAATCGTTTTAATCGCCACCGAGGTGAGGACGTATGTCCACTTTGATAGAGATACACAGCTAGTGTGACAATTTGGCTGTGTTTGAATGATGCCACCCAGCCTTATACACATTCAGCCACGTGACAGTGGAGGTAAAAACATGGCCCTATGCGGACGTTCTACCGTTTTCCTATTCATTCGGCATGTGTGACACTGCAGTAGAGCGACGACCACTACAAAAGATGTATTATTTACATTTCATTTCGGCGTATACACCGCGAGTGCCATATGACAGGGCCTCTCTCTCGATGTCGATCTGCATTTGGCGTCTCTTAAGTGTCGGTCTGCAGTAGGCCGCTGTTGGCCGAGCGGCGTGCAGTCGCGGACGTTCTACCGTTTTCCTATTCATTCGGCATGTGTGACACTGCAGTAGAGCGACGACCACTACAAAAGATGTATTATTTACATTTCATTTCGGCGTATACACCGCGAGTGCCATATGACAGGGCCTCTCTCTCGATGTCGATCTGCATTTGGCGTCTCTTAAGTGTCGGTCTGCAGTACCTGCCCATGTTAGGCAAAATTTTCTGCCTGACTGATGTAGTACTATCACTGTCAGAGGGTGGTACGGGACTACAAGTCCCACCGCCACACCTCCAAAGTGAATTTCAGTGACGCAGTCACTGCCCTGTGGAAATTACTGCCTCACCAACACAGTTAGACCGCAATAGACCGGTGATGCTGTATTGTAACATATCACCCCGGACTACAAGTCCATTTAAAAAAAAATAAAAAAAAAAAAAAAAAAGGCCGCTGTTGGCCGAGCGGCGTGCAGTCGCCTTACATGAAGCCCCCAGTGCCACTGTGGACGATGTAGCCAGAGAGAGGAGTCGAAAGGCGCGTTTCACAGTAGAGCCACGCTATCCCACAAGCTGTGCACTAGGTCAAGTTTTGCGCAGACCGCAAACCTTTGGTGGCTTGACGCTCGTCGTCGATCGTAAGGGTGAAACAGTGAAGAGAGTTGGAAAACGGTAAGGTGGACACCTCCAGCAGCATCTGTGTGTCAAATCCGATATCTGGTCGAGGGCTGTAAGATTCAGTATGATGACGTGACAATTCGGGAGTAGCTCACGAAGGCAAAGCTGCGGCCTTCTTAGCTCAGTGGTAGAGCACTGGTCTTTTAAACCAGGGGTCGTGAGTTCGACCTTCACAGAAGGCATTCATTTTTTTAACTTTGCTGCTGAGAGCAGAGCTAGCTCGAGCAGCATCTAACATATGGCAGTGCACTGAATGAAGGGGAAGTTCTACAACCGATAAAGAGTGCTCTACTTGCATCAGAGGTTTACTGGATGTGTAGGCGGAACACTGTTTTGTATGCATTTTGTAGTATAATGTCATGCTTGGCGATGTCATTCGTTTATGAGCCGCACTACAGTGTGCATGCACGTTATCCATGTGAAGAGGCGTAAGCAGATACTACCACTCTGCGAGGTGCCTGCGAAAAGCATACGACTTGCATTGATAAACAGAGCAGAAGTGACCGAAAGTCAAGGCCTCCGTGGCGCAATCGGCTAGCGCGTTCGGCTGTTAACCGAAAGGTTGGTGGTTCGAGCCCACCCGGGGGCGAAATCGTTTTAATCGCCACCGAGGTGAGGACGTATGTCCACTTTGATAGAGATACACAGCTAGTGTGACAATTTGGCTGTGTTTGAATGATGCCACCCAGCCTTATACACATTCAGCCACGTGACAGTGGAGGTAAAAACATGGCCCTATGCGGACGTTCTACCGTTTTCCTATTCATTCGGCATGTGTGACACTGCAGTAGAGCGACGACCACTACAAAAGATGTATTATTTACATTTCATTTCGGCGTATACACCGCGAGTGCCATATGACAGGGCCTCTCTCTCGATGTCGATCTGCATTTGGCGTCTCTTAAGTGTCGGTCTGCAGTAGGCCGCTGTTGGCCGAGCGGCGTGCAGTCGCCTTACATGAAGCCCCCAGTGCCACTGTGGACGATGTAGCCAGAGAGAGGAGTCGAAAGGCGCGTTTCACAGTAGAGCCACGCTATCCCACAAGCTGTGCACTAGGTCAAGTTTTGCGCAGACCGCAAACCTTTGGTGGCTTGACGCTCGTCGTCGATCGTAAGGGTGAAACAGTGAAGAGAGTTGGAAAACGGTAAGGTGGACACCTCCAGCAGCATCTGTGTGTCAAATCCGATATCTGGTCGAGGGCTGTAAGATTCAGTATGATGACGTGACAATTCGGGAGTAGCTCACGAAGGCAAAGCTGCGGCCTTCTTAGCTCAGTGGTAGAGCACTGGTCTCGTAAACCAGGGGTCGTGAGTTCGACCCTCACAGAAGGCATTCATTTTTTTAACTTTGCTGCTGAGAGCAGAGCTAGCTCGAGCAGCATCTAACAGATGGCAGTGCACTGAATGAAGGGGAAGTTCTACAACCGATAAAGAGTGCTCTACTTGCATCAGAGGTTTACTGGATGTGTAGGCGGAACACTGTTTTGTATGCATTTTGTAGTATAATGTCATGCTTGGCGATGTCATTCGTTTATGAGCCCCACTACAGTGTGCATGCACGTTATCCATGTGAAGAGGCGTAAGCAGATACTACCATTCTGCGAGGTGCCTGCGAAAAGTATACGACTTGCATTGATAAAGAGAGCAGAAGTGACCGAAAGTCAAGGCCTCCGTGGCGCAATCGGCTAGCGCGTTCGGCTGTTAACCGAAAGGTTGGTGGTTCGAGCCCACCCGGGGGCGAAATCGTTTTAATCGCCACCGAGGTGAGGACGTATGTCCACTTTGATAGAGATACACAGCTAGTGTGACAATTTGGCTGTGTTTGAATGATGCCACCCAGCCTTATGCACATTCAGCCACGTGACAGTGGAGGTAAAAACATGGCCCTATGCGGACGTTCTACCGTTTTCCTATTCATTCGGCATGTGTGACACTGCAGTAGAGCGACGACCACTACAAAAGATGTATTATTTACATTTCATTTCGGCGTATACACCGCGAGTGCCATATGACAGGGCCTCTCTCTCGATGTCGATCTGCATTTGGCGTCTCTTAAGTGTCGGTCTGCAGTAGGCCGCTGTTGGCCGAGCGGCGTGCAGTCGCCTTACATGAAGCCCCCAGTGCCACTGTGGACGATGTAGCCAGAGAGAGGAGTCGAAAGGCGCGTTTCACAGTAGAGCCACGCTATCCCACAAGCTGTGCACTAGGTCAAGTTTTGCGCAGACCGCAAACCTTTGGTGGCTTGACGCTCGTCGTCGATCGTAAGGGTGAAACAGTGAAGAGAGTTGGAAAACGGTAAGGTGGACACCTCCAGCAGCATCTGTGTGTCAAATCCGATATCTGGTCGAGGGCTGTAAGATTCAGTATGATGACGTGACAATTCGGGAGTAGCTCACGAAGGCAAAGCTGCGGCCTTCTTAGCTCAGTGGTAGAGCACTGGTCTCGTAAACCAGGGGTCGTGAGTTCGACCCTCACAGAAGGCATTCATTTTTTTAACTTTGCTGCTGAGAGCAGAGCTAGCTCGAGCAGCATCTAACAGATGGCAGTGCACTGAATGAAGGGGAAGTTCTACAACCGATAAAGAGTGCTCTACTTGCATCAGAGGTTTACTGGATGTGTAGGCGGAACACTGTTTTGTATGCATTTTGTAGTATAATGTCATGCTTGGCGATGTCATTCGTTTATGAGCCCCACTACAGTGTGCATGCACGTTATCCATGTGAAGAGGCGTAAGCAGATACTACCATTCTGCGAGGTGCCTGCGAAAAGTATACGACTTGCATTGATAAAGAGAGCAGAAGTGACCGAAAGTCAAGGCCTCCGTGGCGCAATCGGCTAGCGCGTTCGGCTGTTAACCGAAAGGTTGGTGGTTCGAGCCCACCCGGGGGCGAAATCGTTTTAATCGCCACCGAGGTGAGGACGTATGTCCACTTTGATAGAGATACACAGCTAGTGTGACAATTTGGCTGTGTTTGAATGATGCCACCCAGCCTTATGCACATTCAGCCACGTGACAGTGGAGGTAAAAACATGGCCCTATGCGGACGTTCTACCGTTTTCCTATTCATTCGGCATGTGTGACACTGCAGTAGAGCGACGACCACTACAAAAGATGTATTATTTACATTTCATTTCGGCGTATACACCGCGAGTGCCATATGACAGGGCCTCTCTCTCGATGTCGATCTGCATTTGGCGTCTCTTAAGTGTCGGTCTGCAGTAGGCCGCTGTTGGCCGAGCGGCGTGCAGTCGCGGACGTTCTACCGTTTTCCTATTCATTCGGCATGTGTGACACTGCAGTAGAGCGACGACCACTACAAAAGATGTATTATTTACATTTCATTTCGGCGTATACACCGCGAGTGCCATATGACAGGGCCTCTCTCTCGATGTCGATCTGCATTTGGCGTCTCTTAAGTGTCGGTCTGCAGTACCTGCCCATGTTAGGCAAAATTTTCTGCCTGACTGATGTAGTACTATCACTGTCAGAGGGTGGTACGGGACTACAAGTCCCACCGCCACACCTCCAAAGTGAATTTCAGTGACGCAGTCACTGCCCTGTGGAAATTACTGCCTCACCAACACAGTTAGACCGCAATAGACCGGTGATGCTGTATTGTAACATATCACCCCGGACTACAAGTCCATTTAAAAAAAAATAAAAAAAAAAAAAAAAAAAAGGCCGCTGTTGGCCGAGCGGCGTGCAGTCGCCTTACATGAAGCCCCCAGTGCCACTGTGGACGATGTAGCCAGAGAGAGGAGTCGAAAGGCGCGTTTCACAGTAGAGCCACGCTATCCCACAAGCTGTGCACTAGGTCAAGTTTTGCGCAGACCGCAAACCTTTGGTGGCTTGACGCTCGTCGTCGATCGTAAGGGTGAAACAGTGAAGAGAGTTGGAAAACGGTAAGGTGGACACCTCCAGCAGCATCTGTGTGTCAAATCCGATATCTGGTCGAGGGCTGTAAGATTCAGTATGATGACGTGACAATTCGGGAGTAGCTCACGAAGGCAAAGCTGCGGCCTTCTTAGCTCAGTGGTAGAGCACTGGTCTTTTAAACCAGGGGTCGTGAGTTCGACCTTCACAGAAGGCATTCATTTTTTTAACTTTGCTGCTGAGAGCAGAGCTAGCTCGAGCAGCATCTAACATATGGCAGTGCACTGAATGAAGGGGAAGTTCTACAACCGATAAAGAGTGCTCTACTTGCATCAGAGGTTTACTGGATGTGTAGGCGGAACACTGTTTTGTATGCATTTTGTAGTATAATGTCATGCTTGGCGATGTCATTCGTTTATGAGCCGCACTACAGTGTGCATGCACGTTATCCATGTGAAGAGGCGTAAGCAGATACTACCACTCTGCGAGGTGCCTGCGAAAAGCATACGACTTGCATTGATAAACAGAGCAGAAGTGACCGAAAGTCAAGGCCTCCGTGGCGCAATCGGCTAGCGCGTTCGGCTGTTAACCGAAAGGTTGGTGGTTCGAGCCCACCCGGGGGCGAAATCGTTTTAATCGCCACCGAGGTGAGGACGTATGTCCACTTTGATAGAGATACACAGCTAGTGTGACAATTTGGCTGTGTTTGAATGATGCCACCCAGCCTTATGCACATTCAGCCACGTGACAGTGGAGGTAAAAACATGGCCCTATGCGGACGTTCTACCGTTTTCCTATTCATTCGGCATGTGTGACACTGCAGTAGAGCGACGACCACTACAAAAGATGTATTATTTACATTTCATTTCGGCGTATACACCGCGAGTGCCATATGACAGGGCCTCTCTCTCGATGTCGATCTGCATTTGGCGTCTCTTAAGTGTCGGTCTGCAGTAGGCCGCTGTTGGCCGAGCGGCGTGCAGTCGCCTTACATGAAGCCCCCAGTGCCACTGTGGACGATGTAGCCAGAGAGAGGAGTCGAAAGGCGCGTTTCACAGTAGAGCCACGCTATCCCACAAGCTGTGCACTAGGTCAAGTTTTGCGCAGACCGCAAACCTTTGGTGGCTTGACGCTCGTCGTCGATCGTAAGGGTGAAACAGTGAAGAGAGTTGGAAAACGGTAAGGTGGACACCTCCAGCAGCATCTGTGTGTCAAATCCGATATCTGGTCGAGGGCTGTAAGATTCAGTATGATGACGTGACAATTCGGGAGTAGCTCACGAAGGCAAAGCTGCGGCCTTCTTAGCTCAGTGGTAGAGCACTGGTCTTTTAAACCAGGGGTCGTGAGTTCGACCCTCACAGAAGGCATTCATTTTTTTAACTTTGCTGCTGAGAGCAGAGCTAGCTCGAGCAGCATCTAACAGATGGCAGTGCACTGAATGAAGGGGAAGTTCTACAACCGATAAAGAGTGCTCTACTTGCATCAGAGGTTTACTGGATGTGTAGGCGGAACACTGTTTTGTATGCATTTTGTAGTATAATGTCATGCTTGGCGATGTCATTCGTTTATGAGCCGCACTACAGTGTGCATGCACGTTATCCATGTGAAGAGGCGTAAGCAGATACTACCACTCTGCGAGGTGCCTGCGAAAAGTATACGACTTGCATTGATAAAGAGAGCAGAAGTGACCGAAAGTCAAGGCCTCCGTGGCGCAATCGGCTAGCGCGTTCGGCTGTTAACCGAAAGGTTGGTGGTTCGAGCCCACCCGGGGGCGAAATCGTTTTAATCGCCACCGAGGTGAGGACGTATGTCCACTTTGATAGAGATACACAGCTAGTGTGACAATTTGGCTGTGTTTGAATGATGCCACCCAGCCTTATACACATTCAGCCACGTGACAGTGGAGGTAACAACATGGCCCTATGCAGACGTTCTACCGTTTTCCTATTCATTCGGCATGTGTGACACTGCAGTAGAGCGACGACCACTACAAAAGATGTATTATTTACATTTCATTTCGGCGTATACACCGCGAGTGCCATATGACAGGGCCTCTCTCTCGATGTCGATCTGCATTTGGCGTCTCTTAAGTGTCGGTCTGCAGTAGGCCGCTGTTGGCCGAGCGGCGTGCAGTCGCCTTACATGAAGCCCCCAGTGCCACTGTGGACGATGTAGCCAGAGAGAGGAGTCGAAAGGCGCGTTTCACAGTAGAGCCACGCTATCCCACAAGCTGTGCACTAGGTCAAGTTTTGCGCAGACCGCAAACCTTTGGTGGCTTGACGCTCGTCGTCGATCGTAAGGGTGAAACAGTGAAGAGAGTTGGAAAACGGTAAGGTGGACACCTCCAGCAGCATCTGTGTGTCAAATCCGATATCTGGTCGAGGGCTGTAAGATTCAGTATGATGACGTGACAATTCGGGAGTAGCTCACGAAGGCAAAGCTGCGGCCTTCTTAGCTCAGTGGTAGAGCACTGGTCTCGTAAACCAGGGGTCGTGAGTTCGACCCTCACAGAAGGCATTCATTTTTTTAACTTTGCTGCTGAGAGCAGAGCTAGCTCGAGCAGCATCTAACAGATGGCAGTGCACTGAATGAAGGGGAAGTTCTACAACCGATAAAGAGTGCTCTACTTGCATCAGAGGTTTACTGGATGTGTAGGCGGAACACTGTTTTGTATGCATTTTGTAGTATAATGTCATGCTTGGCGATGTCATTCGTTTATGAGCCCCACTACAGTGTGCATGCACGTTATCCATGTGAAGAGGCGTAAGCAGATACTACCATTCTGCGAGGTGCCTGCGAAAAGTATACGACTTGCATTGATAAAGAGAGCAGAAGTGACCGAAAGTCAAGGCCTCCGTGGCGCAATCGGCTAGCGCGTTCGGCTGTTAACCGAAAGGTTGGTGGTTCGAGCCCACCCGGGGGCGAAATCGTTTTAATCGCCACCGAGGTGAGGACGTATGTCCTCTTTGATAGAGATACACAGCTAGTGTGACAATTTGGCTGTGTTTGAATGATGCCACCCAGCCTTATGCACATTCAGCCACGTGACAGTGGAGGTAAAAACATGGCCCTATGCGGACGTTCTACCGTTTTCCTATTCATTCGGCATGTGTGACACTGCAGTAGAGCGACGACCACTACAAAAGATGTATTATTTACATTTCATTTCGGCGTATACACCGCGAGTGCCATATGACAGGGCCTCTCTCTCGATGTCGATCTGCATTTGGCGTCTCTTAAGTGTCGGTCTGCAGTAGGCCGCTGTTGGCCGAGCGGCGTGCAGTCGCGGACGTTCTACCGTTTTCCTATTCATTCGGCATGTGTGACACTGCAGTAGAGCGACGACCACTACAAAAGATGTATTATTTACATTTCATTTCGGCGTATACACCGCGAGTGCCATATGACAGGGCCTCTCTCTCGATGTCGATCTGCATTTGGCGTCTCTTAAGTGTCGGTCTGCAGTACCTGCCCATGTTAGGCAAAATTTTCTGCCTGACTGATGTAGTACTATCACTGTCAGAGGGTGGTACGGGACTACAAGTCCCACCGCCACACCTCCAAAGTGAATTTCAGTGACGCAGTCACTGCCCTGTGGAAATTACTGCCTCACCAACACAGTTAGACCGCAATAGACCGGTGATGCTGTATTGTAACATATCACCCCGGACTACAAGTCCATTTAAAAAAAAATAAAAAAAAAAAAAAAAAAAGGCCGCTGTTGGCCGAGCGGCGTGCAGTCGCCTTACATGAAGCCCCCAGTGCCACTGTGGACGATGTAGCCAGAGAGAGGAGTCGAAAGGCACGTTTCACAGTAGAGCCACGCTATCCCACAAGCTGTGCACTAGGTCAAGTTTTGCGCAGACCGCAAACCTTTGGTGGCTTGACGCTCGTCGTCGATCGTAAGGGTGAAACAGTGAAGAGAGTTGAAAAACGGTAAGGTGGACACCTCCAGCAGCATCTGTGTGTCAAATCCGATATCTGGTCGAGGGCTGTAAGATTCAGTATGATGACGTGACAATTCGGGAGTAGCTCACGAAGGCAAAGCTGCGGCCTTCTTAGCTCAGTGGTAGAGCACTGGTCTTTTAAACCAGGGGTCGTGAGTTCGACCCTCACAGAAGGCATTCATTTTTTTAACTTTGCTGCTGAGAGCAGAGCTAGCTCGAGCAGCATCTAACAGATGGCAGTGCACTGAATGAAGGGGAAGTTCTACAACCGATAAAGAGTGCTCTACTTGCATCAGAGGTTTACTGGATGTGTAGGCGGAACACTGTTTTGTATGCATTTTGTAGTATAATGTCATGCTTGGCGATGTCATTCGTTTATGAGCCGCACTACAGTGTGCATGCACGTTATCCATGTGAAGAGGCGTAAGCAGATACTACCACTCTGCGAGGTGCCTGCGAAAAGCATACGACTTGCATTGATAAAGAGAGCAGAAGTGACCGAAAGTCAAGGCCTCCGTGGCGCAATCGGCTAGCGCGTTCGGCTGTTAACCGAAAGGTTGGTGGTTCGAGCCCACCCGGGGGCGAAATCGTTTTAATCGCCACCGAGGTGAGGACGTATGTCCACTTTGATAGAGATACACAGCTAGTGTGACAATTTGGCTGTGTTTGAATGATGCCACCCAGCCTTATGCACATTCAGCCACGTGACAGTGGAGGTAAAAACATGGCCCTATGCGGACGTTCTACCGTTTTCCTATTCATTCGGCATGTGTGACACTGCAGTAGAGCGACGACCACTACAAAAGATGTATTATTTACATTTCATTTCGGCGTATACACCGCGAGTGCCATATGACAGGGCCTCTCTCTCGATGTCGATCTGCATTTGGCGTCTCTTAAGTGTCGGTCTGCAGTAGGCCGCTGTTGGCCGAGCGGCGTGCAGTCGCGGACGTTCTACCGTTTTCCTATTCATTCGGCATGTGTGACACTGCAGTAGAGCGACGACCACTACAAAAGATGTATTATTTACATTTCATTTCGGCGTATACACCGCGAGTGCCATATGACAGGGCCTCTCTCTCGATGTCGATCTGCATTTGGCGTCTCTTAAGTGTCGGTCTGCAGTACCTGCCCATGTTAGGCAAAATTTTCTGCCTGACTGATGTAGTACTATCACTGTCAGAGGGTGGTACGGGACTACAAGTCCCACCGCCACACCTCCAAAGTGAATTTCAGTGACGCAGTCACTGCCCTGTGGAAATTACTGCCTCACCAACACAGTTAGACCGCAATAGACCGGTGATGCTGTATTGTAACATATCACCCCGGACTACAAGTCCATTTAAAAAAAAATAAAAAAAAAAAAAAAAAAAAAGGCCGCTGTTGGCCGAGCGGCGTGCAGTCGCCTTACATGAAGCCCCCAGTGCCACTGTGGACGATGTAGCCAGAGAGAGGAGTCGAAAGGCGCGTTTCACAGTAGAGCCACGCTATCCCACAAGCTGTGCACTAGGTCAAGTTTTGCGCAGACCGCAAACCTTTGGTGGCTTGACGCTCGTCGTCGATCGTAAGGGTGAAACAGTGAAGAGAGTTGGAAAACGGTAAGGTGGACACCTCCAGCAGCATCTGTGTGTCAAATCCGATATCTGGTCGAGGGCTGTAAGATTCAGTATGATGACGTGACAATTCGGGAGTAGCTCACGAAGGCAAAGCTGCGGCCTTCTTAGCTCAGTGGTAGAGCACTGGTCTTTTAAACCAGGGGTCGTGAGTTCGACCCTCACAGAAGGCATTCATTTTTTTAACTTTGCTGCTGAGAGCAGAGCTAGCTCGAGCAGCATCTAACAGATGGCAGTGCACTGAATGAAGGGGAAGTTCTACAACCGATAAAGAGTGCTCTACTTGCATCAGAGGTTTACTGGATGTGTAGGCGGAACACTGTTTTGTATGCATTTTGTAGTATAATGTCATGCTTGGCGATGTCATTCGTTTATGAGCCGCACTACAGTGTGCATGCACGTTATCCATGTGAAGAGGCGTAAGCAGATACTACCACTCTGCGAGGTGCCTGCGAAAAGTATACGACTTGCATTGATAAAGAGAGCAGAAGTGACCGAAAGTCAAGGCCTCCGTGGCGCAATCGGCTAGCGCGTTCGGCTGTTAACCGAAAGGTTGGTGGTTCGAGCCCACCCGGGGGCGAAATCGTTTTAATCGCCACCGAGGTGAGGACGTATGTCCACTTTGATAGAGATACACAGCTAGTGTGACAATTTGGCTGTGTTTGAATGATGCCACCCAGCCTTATACACATTCAGCCACGTGACAGTGGAGGTAACAACATGGCCCTATGCAGACGTTCTACCGTTTTCCTATTCATTCGGCATGTGTGACACTGCAGTAGAGCGACGACCACTACAAAAGATGTATTATTTACATTTCATTTCGGCGTATACACCGCGAGTGCCATATGACAGGGCCTCTCTCTCGATGTCGATCTGCATTTGGCGTCTCTTAAGTGTCGGTCTGCAGTAGGCCGCTGTTGGCCGAGCGGCGTGCAGTCGCCTTACATGAAGCCCCCAGTGCCACTGTGGACGATGTAGCCAGAGAGAGGAGTCGAAAGGCGCGTTTCACAGTAGAGCCACGCTATCCCACAAGCTGTGCACTAGGTCAAGTTTTGCGCAGACCGCAAACCTTTGGTGGCTTGACGCTCGTCGTCGATCGTAAGGGTGAAACAGTGAAGAGAGTTGGAAAACGGTAAGGTGGACACCTCCAGCAGCATCTGTGTGTCAAATCCGATATCTGGTCGAGGGCTGTAAGATTCAGTATGATGACGTGACAATTCGGGAGTAGCTCACGAAGGCAAAGCTGCGGCCTTCTTAGCTCAGTGGTAGAGCACTGGTCTCGTAAACCAGGGGTCGTGAGTTCGACCCTCACAGAAGGCATTCATTTTTTTAACTTTGCTGCTGAGAGCAGAGCTAGCTCGAGCAGCATCTAACAGATGGCAGTGCACTGAATGAAGGGGAAGTTCTACAACCGATAAAGAGTGCTCTACTTGCATCAGAGGTTTACTGGATGTGTAGGCGGAACACTGTTTTGTATGCATTTTGTAGTATAATGTCATGCTTGGCGATGTCATTCGTTTATGAGCCCCACTACAGTGTGCATGCACGTTATCCATGTGAAGAGGCGTAAGCAGATACTACCATTCTGCGAGGTGCCTGCGAAAAGTATACGACTTGCATTGATAAAGAGAGCAGAAGTGACCGAAAGTCAAGGCCTCCGTGGCGCAATCGGCTAGCGCGTTCGGCTGTTAACCGAAAGGTTGGTGGTTCGAGCCCACCCGGGGGCGAAATCGTTTTAATCGCCACCGAGGTGAGGACGTATGTCCTCTTTGATAGAGATACACAGCTAGTGTGACAATTTGGCTGTGTTTGAATGATGCCACCCAGCCTTATGCACATTCAGCCACGTGACAGTGGAGGTAAAAACATGGCCCTATGCGGACGTTCTACCGTTTTCCTATTCATTCGGCATGTGTGACACTGCAGTAGAGCGACGACCACTACAAAAGATGTATTATTTACATTTCATTTCGGCGTATACACCGCGAGTGCCATATGACAGGGCCTCTCTCTCGATGTCGATCTGCATTTGGCGTCTCTTAAGTGTCGGTCTGCAGTAGGCCGCTGTTGGCCGAGCGGCGTGCAGTCGCGGACGTTCTACCGTTTTCCTATTCATTCGGCATGTGTGACACTGCAGTAGAGCGACGACCACTACAAAAGATGTATTATTTACATTTCATTTCGGCGTATACACCGCGAGTGCCATATGACAGGGCCTCTCTCTCGATGTCGATCTGCATTTGGCGTCTCTTAAGTGTCGGTCTGCAGTACCTGCCCATGTTAGGCAAAATTTTCTGCCTGACTGATGTAGTACTATCACTGTCAGAGGGTGGTACGGGACTACAAGTCCCACC
Source organism: Schistocerca cancellata (assembly GCF_023864275.1). NCBI lineage: Eukaryota > Metazoa > Arthropoda > Insecta > Orthoptera > Acrididae > Schistocerca > Schistocerca cancellata. Next base: position 24,477 of record NW_026046838.1, read on the forward strand.
GCCACACCTCCAAAGTGAATTTCAGTGACGCAGTCACTGCCCTGTGGAAATTACTGCCTCACCAACACAGTTAGACCGCAATAGACCGGTGATGCTGTATTGTAACATATCACCCCGGACTACAAGTCCATTTAAAAAAAAATAAAAAAAAAAAAAAAAAGGCCGCTGTTGGCCGAGCGGCGTGCAGTCGCCTTACATGAAGCCCCCAGTGCCACTGTGGACGATGTAGCCAGAGAGAGGAGTCGAAAGGCGCGTTTCACAGTAGAGCCACGCTATCCCACAAGCTGTGCACTAGGTCAAGTTTTGCGCAGACCGCAAACCTTTGGTGGCTTGACGCTCGTCGTCGATCGTAAGGGTGAAACAGTGAAGAGAGTTGGAAAACGGTAAGGTGGACACCTCCAGCAGCATCTGTGTGTCAAATCCGATATCTGGTCGAGGGCTGTAAGATTCAGTATGATGACGTGACAATTCGGGAGTAGCTCACGAAGGCAAAGCTGCGGCCTTCTTAGCTCAGTGGTAGAGCACTGGTCTTTTAAACCAGGGGTCGTGAGTTCGACCCTCACAGAAGGCATTCATTTTTTTAACTTTGCTGCTGAGAGCAGAGCTAGCTCGAGCAGCATCTAACAGATGGCAGTGCACTGAATGAAGGGGAAGTTCTACAACCGATAAAGAGTGCTCTACTTGCATCAGAGGTTTACTGGATGTGTAGGCGGAACACTGTTTTGTATGCATTTTGTAGTATAATGTCATGCTTGGCGATGTCATTCGTTTATGAGCCGCACTACAGTGTGCATGCACGTTATCCATGTGAAGAGGCGTAAGCAGATACTACCACTCTGCGAGGTGCCTGCGAAAAGCATACGACTTGCATTGATAAAGAGAGCAGAAGTGACCGAAAGTCAAGGCCTCCGTGGCGCAATCGGCTAGCGCGTTCGGCTGTTAACCGAAAGGTTGGTGGTTCGAGCCCACCCGGGGGCGAAATCGTTTTAATCGCCACCGAGGTGAGGACGTATGTCCACTTTGATAGAGATACACAGCTAGTGTGACAATTTGGCTGTGTTTGAATGATGCCACCCAGCCTTATGCACATTCAGCCACGTGACAGTGGAGGTAAAAACATGGCCCTATGCGGACGTTCTACCGTTTTCCTATTCATTCGGCATGTGTGACACTGCAGTAGAGCGACGACCACTACAAAAGATGTATTATTTACATTTCATTTCGGCGTATACACCGCGAGTGCCATATGACAGGGTCTCTCTCTCGATGTCGATCTGCATTTGGCGTCTCTTAAGTGTCGGTCTGCAGTAGGCCGCTGTTGGCCGAGCGGCGTGCAGTCGCGGACGTTCTACCGTTTTCCTATTCATTCGGCATGCGTGACACTGCAGTAGAGCGACGACCACTACAAAAGATGTATTATTTACATTTCATTTCGGCGTATACACCGCGAGTGCCATATGACAGGGCCTCTCTCTCGATGTCGATCTGCATTTGGCGTCTCTTAAGTGTCGGTCTGCAGTACCTGCCCATGTTAGGCAAAATTTTCTGCCTGACTGATGTAGTACTATCACTGTCAGAGGGTGGTACGGGACTACAAGTCCCACCGCCACACCTCCAAAGTGAATTTCAGTGACGCAGTCACTGCCCTGTGGAAATTACTGCCTCACCAACACAGTTAGACCGCAATAGACCGGTGATGCTGTATTGTAACATATCACCCCGGACTACAAGTCCATTTAAAAAAAAATAAAAAAAAAAAAAAAAAAGGCCGCTGTTGGCCGAGCGGCGTGCAGTCGCCTTACATGAAGCCCCCAGTGCCACTGTGGACGATGTAGCCAGAGAGAGGAGTCGAAAGGCGCGTTTCACAGTAGAGCCACGCTATCCCACAAGCTGTGCACTAGGTCAAGTTTTGCGCAGACCGCAAACCTTTGGTGGCTTGACGCTCGTCGTCGATCGTAAGGGTGAAACAGTGAAGAGAGTTGGAAAACGGTAAGGTGGACACCTCCAGCAGCATCTGTGTGTCAAATCCGATATCTGGTCGAGGGCTGTAAGATTCAGTATGATGACGTGACAATTCGGGAGTAGCTCACGAAGGCAAAGCTGCGGCCTTCTTAGCTCAGTGGTAGAGCACTGGTCTTTTAAACCAGGGGTCGTGAGTTCGACCCTCACAGAAGGCATTCATTTTTTTAACTTTGCTGCTGAGAGCAGAGCTAGCTCGAGCAGCATCTAACAGATGGCAGTGCACTGAATGAAGGGGAAGTTCTACAACCGATAAAGAGTGCTCTACTTGCATCAGAGGTTTACTGGATGTGTAGGCGGAACACTGTTTTGTATGCATTTTGTAGTATAATGTCATGCTTGGCGATGTCATTCGTTTATGAGCCGCACTACAGTGTGCATGCACGTTATCCATGTGAAGAGGCGTAAGCAGATACTACCACTCTGCGAGGTGCCTGCGAAAAGCATACGACTTGCATTGATAAAGAGAGCAGAAGTGACCGAAAGTCAAGGCCTCCGTGGCGCAATCGGCTAGCGCGTTCGGCTGTTAACCGAAAGGTTGGTGGTTCGAGCCCACCCGGGGGCGAAATCGTTTTAATCGCCACCGAGGTGAGGACGTATGTCCACTTTGATAGAGATACACAGCTAGTGTGACAATTTGGCTGTGTTTGAATGATGCCACCCAGCCTTATGCACATTCAGCCACGTGACAGTGGAGGTAAAAACATGGCCCTATGCGGACGTTCTACCGTTTTCCTATTCATTCGGCATGTGTGACACTGCAGTAGAGCGACGACCACTACAAAAGATGTATTATTTACATTTCATTTCGGCGTATACACCGCGAGTGCCATATGACAGGGTCTCTCTCTCGATGTCGATCTGCATTTGGCGTCTCTTAAGTGTCGGTCTGCAGTAGGCCGCTGTTGGCCGAGCGGCGTGCAGTCGCCTTACATGAAGCCCCCAGTGCCACTGTGGACGATGTAGCCAGAGAGAGGAGTCGAAAGGCGCGTTTCACAGTAGAGCCACGCTATCCCACAAGCCGTGCACTAGGTCAAGTTTTGCGCAGACCGCAAACCTTTGGTGGCTTGACGCTCGTCGTCGATCGTAAGGGTGAAACAGTGAAGAGAGTTGGAAAACGGTAAGGTGGACACCTCCAGCAGCATCTGTGTGTCAAATCCGATATCTGGTCGAGGGCTGTAAGATTCAGTATGATGACGTGACAATTCGGGAGTAGCTCACGAACGCAAAGCTGCGGCCTTCTTAGCTCAGTGGTAGAGCACTGGTCTTTTAAACCAGGGGTCGTGAGTTCGACCCTCACAGAAGGCATTCATTTTTTTAACTTTGCTGCTGAGAGCAGAGCTAGCTCGAGCAGCATCTAACATATGGCAGTGCACTGAATGAAGGGGAAGTTCTACAACCGATAAAGAGTGCTCTACTTGCATCAGAGGTTTACTGGATGTGTAGGCGGAACACTGTTTTGTATGCATTTTGTAGTATAATGTCATGCTTGGCGATGTCATTCGTTTATGAGCCGCACTACAGTGTGCATGCACGTTATCCATGTGAAGAGGCGTAAGCAGATACTACCACTCTGCGAGGTGCCTGCGAAAAGCATACGACTTGCATTGATAAAGAGAGCAGAAGTGACCGAAAGTCAAGGCCTCCGTGGCGCAATCGGCTAGCGCGTTCGGCTGTTAACCGAAAGGTTGGTGGTTCGAGCCCACCCGGGGGCGAAATCGTTTTAATCGCCACCGAGGTGAGGACGTATGTCCACTTTGATAGAGATACACAGCTAGTGTGACAATTTGGCTGTGTTTGAATGATGCCACCCAGCCTTATGCACATTCAGCCACGTGACAGTGGAGGTAAAAACATGGCCCTATGCGGACGTTCTACCGTTTTCCTATTCATTCGGCATGTGTGACACTGCAGTAGAGCGACGACCACTACAAAAGATGTATTATTTACATTTCATTTCGGCGTATACACCGCGAGTGCCATATGACAGGGCCTCTCTCTCGATGTCGATCTGCATTTGGCGTCTCTTAAGTGTCGGTCTGCAGTAGGCCGCTGTTGGCCGAGCGGCGTGCAGTCGCGGACGTTCTACCGTTTTCCTATTCATTCGGCATGTGTGACACTGCAGTAGAGCGACGACCACTACAAAAGATGTATTATTTACATTTCATTTCGGCGTATACACCGCGAGTGCCATATGACAGGGCCTCTCTCTCGATGTCGATCTGCATTTGGCGTCTCTTAAGTGTCGGTCTGCAGTAGGCCGCTGTTGGCCGAGCGGCGTGCAGTCGCCTTACATGAAGCCCCCAGTGCCACTGTGGACGATGTAGCCAGAGAGAGGAGTCGAAAGGCGCGTTTCACAGTAGAGCCACGCTATCCCACAAGCTGTGCACTAGGTCAAGTTTTGCGCAGACCGCAAACCTTTGGTGGCTTGACGCTCGTCGTCGATCGTAAGGGTGAAACAGTGAAGAGAGTTGGAAAACGGTAAGGTGGACACCTCCAGCAGCATCTGTGTGTCAAATCCGATATCTGGTCGAGGGCTGTAAGATTCAGTATGATGACGTGACAATTCGGGAGTAGCTCACGAAGGCAAAGCTGCGGCCTTCTTAGCTCAGTGGTAGAGCACTGGTCTTTTAAACCAGGGGTCGTGAGTTCGACCCTCACAGAAGGCATTCATTTTTTTAACTTTGCTGCTGAGAGCAGAGCTAGCTCGAGCAGCATCTAACAGATGGCAGTGCACTGAATGAAGGGGAAGTTCTACAACCGATAAAGAGTGCTCTACTTGCATCAGAGGTTTACTGGATGTGTAGGCGGAACACTGTTTTGTATGCATTTTGTAGTATAATGTCATGCTTGGCGATGTCATTCGTTTATGAGCCGCACTACAGTGTGCATGCACGTTATCCATGTGAAGAGGCGTAAGCAGATACTACCACTCTGCGAGGTGCCTGCGAAAAGTATACGACTTGCATTGATAAAGAGAGCAGAAGTGACCTAAAGTCAAGGCCTCCGTGGCGCAATCGGCTAGCGCGTTCGGCTGTTAACCGAAAGGTTGGTGGTTCGAGCCCACCCGGGGGCGAAATCGTTTTAATCGCCACCGAGGTGAGGACGTATGTCCACTTTGATAGAGATACACAGCTAGTGTGACAATTTGGCTGTGTTTGAATGATGCCACCCAGCCTTATACACATTCAGCCACGTGACAGTGGAGGTAAAAACATGGCCCTATGCGGACGTTCTACCGTTTTCCTATTCATTCGGCATGTGTGACACTGCAGTAGAGCGACGACCACTACAAAAGATGTATTATTTACATTTCATTTCGGCGTATACACCGCGAGTGCCATATGACAGGGCCTCTCTCTCGATGTCGATCTGCATTTGGCGTCTCTTAAGTGTCGGTCTGCAGTAGGCCGCTGTTGGCCGAGCGGCGTGCAGTCGCCTTACATGAAGCCCCCAGTGCCACTGTGGACGATGTAGCCAGAGAGAGGAGTCGAAAGGCGCGTTTCACAGTAGAGCCACGCTATCCCACAAGCTGTGCACTAGGTCAAGTTTTGCGCAGACCGCAAACCTTTGGTGGCTTGACGCTCGTCGTCGATCGTAAGGGTGAAACAGTGAAGAGAGTTGGAAAACGGTAAGGTGGACACCTCCAGCAGCATCTGTGTGTCAAATCCGATATCTGGTCGAGGGCTGTAAGATTCAGTATGATGACGTGACAATTCGGGAGTAGCTCACGAAGGCAAAGCTGCGGCCTTCTTAGCTCAGTGGTAGAGCACTGGTCTTTTAAACCAGGGGTCGTGAGTTCGACCCTCACAGAAGGCATTCATTTTTTTAACTTTGCTGCTGAGAGCAGAGCTAGCTCGAGCAGCATCTAACAGATGGCAGTGCACTGAATGAAGGGGAAGTTCTACAACCGATAAAGAGTGCTCTACTTGCATCAGAGGTTTACTGGATGTGTAGGCGGAACACTGTTTTGTATGCATTTTGTAGTATAATGTCATGCTTGGCGATGTCATTCGTTTATGAGCCGCACTACAGTGTGCATGCACGTTATCCATGTGAAGAGGCGTAAGCAGATACTACCACTCTGCGAGGTGCCTGCGAAAAGCATACGACTTGCATTGATAAAGAGAGCAGAAGTGACCGAAAGTCAAGGCCTCCGTGGCGCAATCGGCTAGCGCGTTCGGCTGTTAACCGAAAGGTTGGTGGTTCGAGCCCACCCGGGGGCGAAATCGTTTTAATCGCCACCGAGGTGAGGACGTATGTCCACTTTGATAGAGATACACAGCTAGTGTGACAATTTGGCTGTGTTTGAATGATGCCACCCAGCCTTATGCACATTCAGCCACGTGACAGTGGAGGTAAAAATATGGCCCTATGCGGACGTTCTACCGTTTTCCTATTCATTCGGCATGTGTGACACTGCAGTAGAGCGACGACCACTACAAAAGATGTATTATTTACATTTCATTTCGGCGTATACACCGCGAGTGCCATATGACAGGGCCTCTCTCTCGATGTCGATCTGCATTTGGCGTCTCTTAAGTGTCGGTCTGCAGTAGGCCGCTGTTGGCCGAGCGGCGTGCAGTCGCGGACGTTCTACCGTTTTCCTATTCATTCGGCATGTGTGACACTGCAGTAGAGCGACGACCACTACAAAAGATGTATTATTTACATTTCATTTCGGCGTATACACCGCGAGTGCCATATGACAGGGCCTCTCTCTCGATGTCGATCTGCATTTGGCGTCTCTTAAGTGTCGGTCTGCAGTAGGCCGCTGTTGGCCGAGCGGCGTGCAGTCGCCTTACATGAAGCCCCCAGTGCCACTGTGGACGATGTAGCCAGAGAGAGGAGTCGAAAGGCGCGTTTCACAGTAGAGCCACGCTATCCCACAAGCTGTGCACTAGGTCAAGTTTTGCGCAGACCGCAAACCTTTGGTGGCTTGACGCTCGTCGTCGATCGTAAGGGTGAAACAGTGAAGAGAGTTGGAAAACGGTAAGGTGGACACCTCCAGCAGCATCTGTGTGTCAAATCCGATATCTGGTCGAGGGCTGTAAGATTCAGTATGATGACGTGACAATTCGGGAGTAGCTCACGAACGCAAAGCTGCGGCCTTCTTAGCTCAGTGGTAGAGCACTGGTCTTTTAAACCAGGGGTCGTGAGTTCGACCCTCACAGAAGGCATTCATTTTTTTAACTTTGCTGCTGAGAGCAGAGCTAGCTCGAGCAGCATCTAACATATGGCAGTGCACTGAATGAAGGGGAAGTTCTACAACCGATAAAGAGTGCTCTACTTGCATCAGAGGTTTACTGGATGTGTAGGCGGAACACTGTTTTGTATGCATTTTGTAGTATAATGTCATGCTTGGCGATGTCATTCGTTTATGAGCCGCACTACAGTGTGCATGCACGTTATCCATGTGAAGAGGCGTAAGCAGATACTACCACTCTGCGAGGTGCCTGCGAAAAGCATACGACTTGCATTGATAAAGAGAGCAGAAGTGACCGAAAGTCAAGGCCTCCGTGGCGCAATCGGCTAGCGCGTTCGGCTGTTAACCGAAAGGTTGGTGGTTCGAGCCCACCCGGGGGCGAAATCGTTTTAATCGCCACCGAGGTGAGGACGTATGTCCACTTTGATAGAGATACACAGCTAGTGTGACAATTTGGCTGTGTTTGAATGATGCCACCCAGCCTTATACACATTCAGCCACGTGACAGTGGAGGTAAAAACATGGCCCTATGCGGACGTTCTACCGTTTTCCTATTCATTCGGCATGTGTGACACTGCAGTAGAGCGACGACCACTACAAAAGATGTATTATTTACATTTCATTTCGGCGTATACACCGCGAGTGCCATATGACAGGGCCTCTCTCTCGATGTCGATCTGCATTTGGCGTCTCTTAAGTGTCGGTCTGCAGTAGGCCGCTGTTGGCCGAGCGGCGTGCAGTCGCCTTACATGAAGCCCCCAGTGCCACTGTGGACGATGTAGCCAGAGAGAGGAGTCGAAAGGCGCGTTTCACAGTAGAGCCACGCTATCCCACAAGCTGTGCACTAGGTCAAGTTTTGCGCAGACCGCAAACCTTTGGTGGCTTGACGCTCGTCGTCGATCGTAAGGGTGAAACAGTGAAGAGAGTTGGAAAACGGTAAGGTGGACACCTCCAGCAGCATCTGTGTGTCAAATCCGATATCTGGTCGAGGGCTGTAAGATTCAGTATGATGACGTGACAATTCGGGAGTAGCTCACGAACGCAAAGCTGCGGCCTTCTTAGCTCAGTGGTAGAGCACTGGTCTTTTAAACCAGGGGTCGTGAGTTCGACCCTCACAGAAGGCATTCATTTTTTTAACTTTGCTGCTGAGAGCAGAGCTAGCTCGAGCAGCATCTAACATATGGCAGTGCACTGAATGAAGGGGAAGTTCTACAACCGATAAAGAGTGCTCTACTTGCATCAGAGGTTTACTGGATGTGTAGGCGGAACACTGTTTTGTATGCATTTTGTAGTATAATGTCATGCTTGGCGATGTCATTCGTTTATGAGCCGCACTACAGTGTGCATGCACGTTATCCATGTGAAGAGGCGTAAGCAGATACTACCACTCTGCGAGGTGCCTGCGAAAAGCATACGACTTGCATTGATAAAGAGAGCAGAAGTGACCGAAAGTCAAGGCCTCCGTGGCGCAATCGGCTAGCGCGTTCGGCTGTTAACCGAAAGGTTGGTGGTTCGAGCCCACCCGGGGGCGAAATCGTTTTAATCGCCACCGAGGTGAGGACGTATGTCCACTTTGATAGAGATACACAGCTAGTGTGACAATTTGGCTGTGTTTGAATGATGCCACCCAGCCTTATGCACATTCAGCCACGTGACAGTGGAGGTAAAAACATGGCCCTATGCGGACGTTCTACCGTTTTCCTATTCATTCGGCATGTGTGACACTGCAGTAGAGCGACGACCACTACAAAAGATGTATTATTTACATTTCATTTCGGCGTATACACCGCGAGTGCCATATGACAGGGCCTCTCTCTCGATGTCGATCTGCATTTGGCGTCTCTTAAGTGTCGGTCTGCAGTAGGCCGCTGTTGGCCGAGCGGCGTGCAGTCGCGGACGTTCTACCGTTTTCCTATTCATTCGGCATGTGTGACACTGCAGTAGAGCGACGACCACTACAAAAGATGTATTATTTACATTTCATTTCGGCGTATACACCGCGAGTGCCATATGACAGGGCCTCTCTCTCGATGTCGATCTGCATTTGGCGTCTCTTAAGTGTCGGTCTGCAGTAGGCCGCTGTTGGCCGAGCGGCGTGCAGTCGCCTTACATGAAGCCCCCAGTGCCACTGTGGACGATGTAGCCAGAGAGAGGAGTCGAAAGGCGCGTTTCACAGTAGAGCCACGCTATCCCACAAGCTGTGCACTAGGTCAAGTTTTGCGCAGACCGCAAACCTTTGGTGGCTTGACGCTCGTCGTCGATCGTAAGGGTGAAACAGTGAAGAGAGTTGGAAAACGGTAAGGTGGACACCTCCAGCAGCATCTGTGTGTCAAATCCGATATCTGGTCGAGGGCTGTAAGATTCAGTATGATGACATGACAATTCGGGAGTAGCTCACGAAGGCAAAGCTGCGGCCTTCTTAGCTCAGTGGTAGAGCACTGGTCTTTTAAACCAGGGGTCGTGAGTTCGACCCTCACAGAAGGCATTCATTTTTTTAACTTTGCTGCTGAGAGCAGAGCTAGCTCGAGCAGCATCTAACAGATGGCAGTGCACTGAATGAAGGGGAAGTTCTACAACCGATAAAGAGTGCTCTACTTGCATCAGAGGTTTACTGGATGTGTAGGCGGAACACTGTTTTGTATGCATTTTGTAGTATAATGTCATGCTTGGCGATGTCATTCGTTTATGAGCCGCACTACAGTGTGCATGCACGTTATCCATGTGAAGAGGCGTAAGCAGATACTACCACTCTGCGAGGTGCCTGCGAAAAGTATACGACTTGCATTGATAAAGAGAGCAGAAGTGACCTAAAGTCAAGGCCTCCGTGGCGCAATCGGCTAGCGCGTTCGGCTGTTAACCGAAAGGTTGGTGGTTCGAGCCCACCCGGGGGCGAAATCGTTTTAATCGCCACCGAGGTGAGGACGTATGTCCACTTTGATAGAGATACACAGCTAGTGTGACAATTTGGCTGTGTTTGAATGATGCCACCCAGCCTTATACACATTCAGCCACGTGACAGTGGAGGTGAAAACATGGCCCTATGCGGACGTTCTACCGTTTTCCTATTCATTCGGCATGTGTGACACTGCAGTAGAGCGACGACCACTACAAAAGATGTATTATTTACATTTCATTTCGGCGTATACACCGCGAGTGCCATATGACAGGGCCTCTCTCTCGATGTCGATCTGCATTTGGCGTCTCTTAAGTGTCGGTCTGCAGTAGGCCGCTGTTGGCCGAGCGGCGTGCAGTCGCCTTACATGAAGCCCCCAGTGCCACTGTGGACGATGTAGCCAGAGAGAGGAGTCGAAAGGCGCGTTTCACAGTAGAGCCACGCTATCCCACAAGCTGTGCACTAGGTCAAGTTTTGCGCAGACCGCAAACCTTTGGTGGCTTGACGCTCGTCGTCGATCGTAAGGGTGAAACAGTGAAGAGAGTTGGAAAACGGTAAGGTGGACACCTCCAGCAGCATCTGTGTGTCAAATCCGATATCTGGTCGAGGGCTGTAAGATTCAGTATGATGACGTGACAATTCGGGAGTAGCTCACGAAGGCAAAGCTGCGGCCTTCTTAGCTCAGTGGTAGAGCACTGGTCTTTTAAACCAGGGGTCGTGAGTTCGACCCTCACAGAAGGCATTCATTTTTTTAACTTTGCTGCTGAGAGCAGAGCTAGCTCGAGCAGCATCTAACAGATGGCAGTGCACTGAATGAAGGGGAAGTTCTACAACCGATAAAGAGTGCTCTACTTGCATCAGAGGTTTACTGGATGTGTAGGCGGAACACTGTTTTGTATGCATTTTGTAGTATAATGTCATGCTTGGCGATGTCATTCGTTTATGAGCCGCACTACAGTGTGCATGCACGTTATCCATGTGAAGAGGCGTAAGCAGATACTACCACTCTGCGAGGTGCCTGCGAAAAGCATACGACTTGCATTGATAAAGAGAGCAGAAGTGACCGAAAGTCAAGGCCTCCGTGGCGCAATCGGCTAGCGCGTTCGGCTGTTAACCGAAAGGTTGGTGGTTCGAGCCCACCCGGGGGCGAAATCGTTTTAATCGCCACCGAGGTGAGGACGTATGTCCACTTTGATAGAGATACACAGCTAGTGTGACAATTTGGCTGTGTTTGAATGATGCCACCCAGCCTTATGCACATTCAGCCACGTGACAGTGGAGGTAAAAACATGGCCCTATGCGGACGTTCTACCGTTTTCCTATTCATTCGGCATGTGTGACACTGCAGTAGAGCGACGACCACTACAAAAGATGTATTATTTACATTTCATTTCGGCGTATACACCGCGAGTGCCATATGACAGGGCCTCTCTCTCGATGTCGATCTGCATTTGGCGTCTCTTAAGTGTCGGTCTGCAGTAGGCCGCTGTTGGCCGAGCGGCGTGCAGTCGCGGACGTTCTACCGTTTTCCTATTCATTCGGCATGTGTGACACTGCAGTAGAGCGACGACCACTACAAAAGATGTATTATTTACATTTCATTTCGGCGTATACACCGCGAGTGCCATATGACAGGGCCTCTCTCTCGATGTCGATCTGCATTTGGCGTCTCTTAAGTGTCGGTCTGCAGTAGGCCGCTGTTGGCCGAGCGGCGTGCAGTCGCCTTACATGAAGCCCCCAGTGCCACTGTGGACGATGTAGCCAGAGAGAGGAGTCGAAAGGCGCGTTTCACAGTAGAGCCACGCTATCCCACAAGCTGTGCACTAGGTCAAGTTTTGCGCAGACCGCAAACCTTTGGTGGCTTGACGCTCGTCGTCGATCGTAAGGGTGAAACAGTGAAGAGAGTTGGAAAACGGTAAGGTGGACACCTCCAGCAGCATCTGTGTGTCAAATCCGATATCTGGTCGAGGGCTGTAAGATTCAGTATGATGACGTGACAATTCGGGAGTAGCTCACGAACGCAAAGCTGCGGCCTTCTTAGCTCAGTGGTAGAGCACTGGTCTTTTAAACCAGGGGTCGTGAGTTCGACCCTCACAGAAGGCATTCATTTTTTTAACTTTGCTGCTGAGAGCAGAGCTAGCTCGAGCAGCATCTAACAGATGGCAGTGCACTGAATGAAGGGGAAGTTCTACAACCGATAAAGAGTGCTCTACTTGCATCAGAGGTTTACTGGATGTGTAGGCGGAACACTGTTTTGTATGCATTTTGTAGTATAATGTCATGCTTGGCGATGTCATTCGTTTATGAGCCGCACTACAGTGTGCATGCACGTTATCCATGTGAAGAGGCGTAAGCAGATACTACCACTCTGCGAGGTGCCTGCGAAAAGCATACGACTTGCATTGATAAAGAGAGCAGAAGTGACCGAAAGTCAAGGCCTCCGTGGCGCAATCGGCTAGCGCGTTCGGCTGTTAACCGAAAGGTTGGTGGTTCGAGCCCACCCGGGGGCGAAATCGTTTTAATCGCCACCGAGGTGAGGACGTATGTCCACTTTGATAGAGATACACAGCTAGTGTGACAATTTGGCTGTGTTTGAATGATGCCACCCAGCCTTATGCACATTCAGCCACGTGACAGTGGAGGTAAAAATATGGCCCTATGCGGACGTTCTACCGTTTTCCTATTCATTCGGCATGTGTGACACTGCAGTAGAGCGACGACCACTACAAAAGATGTATTATTTACATTTCATTTCGGCGTATACACCGCGAGTGCCATATGACAGGGCCTCTCTCTCGATGTCGATCTGCATTTGGCGTCTCTTAAGTGTCGGTCTGCAGTAGGCCGCTGTTGGCCGAGCGGCGTGCAGTCGCGGACGTTCTACCGTTTTCCTATTCATTCGGCATGTGTGACACTGCAGTAGAGCGACGACCACTACAAAAGATGTATTATTTACATTTCATTTCGGCGTATACACCGCGAGTGCCATATGACAGGGCCTCTCTCTCGATGTCGATCTGCATTTGGCGTCTCTTAAGTGTCGGTCTGCAGTAGGCCGCTGTTGGCCGAGCGGCGTGCAGTCGCCTTACATGAAGCCCCCAGTGCCACTGTGGACGATGTAGCCAGAGAGAGGAGTCGAAAGGCGCGTTTCACAGTAGAGCCACGCTATCCCACAAGCTGTGCACTAGGTCAAGTTTTGCGCAGACCGCAAACCTTTGGTGGCTTGACGCTCGTCGTCGATCGTAAGGGTGAAACAGTGAAGAGAGTTGGAAAACGGTAAGGTGGACACCTCCAGCAGCATCTGTGTGTCAAATCCGATATCTGGTCGAGGGCTGTAAGATTCAGTATGATGACGTGACAATTCGGGAGTAGCTCACGAACGCAAAGCTGCGGCCTTCTTAGCTCAGTGGTAGAGCACTGGTCTTTTAAACCAGGGGTCGTGAGTTCGACCCTCACAGAAGGCATTCATTTTTTTAACTTTGCTGCTGAGAGCAGAGCTAGCTCGAGCAGCATCTAACATATGGCAGTGCACTGAATGAAGGGGAAGTTCTACAACCGATAAAGAGTGCTCTACTTGCATCAGAGGTTTACTGGATGTGTAGGCGGAACACTGTTTTGTATGCATTTTGTAGTATAATGTCATGCTTGGCGATGTCATTCGTTTATGAGCCGCACTACAGTGTGCATGCACGTTATCCATGTGAAGAGGCGTAAGCAGATACTACCACTCTGCGAGGTGCCTGCGAAAAGCATACGACTTGCATTGATAAAGAGAGCAGAAGTGACCGAAAGTCAAGGCCTCCGTGGCGCAATCGGCTAGCGCGTTCGGCTGTTAACCGAAAGGTTGGTGGTTCGAGCCCACCCGGGGGCGAAATCGTTTTAATCGCCACCGAGGTGAGGACGTATGTCCACTTTGATAGAGATACACAGCTAGTGTGACAATTTGGCTGTGTTTGAATGATGCCACCCAGCCTTATACACATTCAGCCACGTGACAGTGGAGGTAAAAACATGGCCCTATGCGGACGTTCTACCGTTTTCCTATTCATTCGGCATGTGTGACACTGCAGTAGAGCGACGACCACTACAAAAGATGTATTATTTACATTTCATTTCGGCGTATACACCGCGAGTGCCATATGACAGGGCCTCTCTCTCGATGTCGATCTGCATTTGGCGTCTCTTAAGTGTCGGTCTGCAGTAGGCCGCTGTTGGCCGAGCGGCGTGCAGTCGCCTTACATGAAGCCCCCAGTGCCACTGTGGACGATGTAGCCAGAGAGAGGAGTCGAAAGGCGCGTTTCACAGTAGAGCCACGCTATCCCACAAGCTGTGCACTAGGTCAAGTTTTGCGCAGACCGCAAACCTTTGGTGGCTTGACGCTCGTCGTCGATCGTAAGGGTGAAACAGTGAAGAGAGTTGGAAAACGGTAAGGTGGACACCTCCAGCAGCATCTGTGTGTCAAATCCGATATCTGGTCGAGGGCTGTAAGATTCAGTATGATGACGTGACAATTCGGGAGTAGCTCACGAACGCAAAGCTGCGGCCTTCTTAGCTCAGTGGTAGAGCACTGGTCTTTTAAACCAGGGGTCGTGAGTTCGACCCTCACAGAAGGCATTCATTTTTTTAACTTTGCTGCTGAGAGCAGAGCTAGCTCGAGCAGCATCTAACATATGGCAGTGCACTGAATGAAGGGGAAGTTCTACAACCGATAAAGAGTGCTCTACTTGCATCAGAGGTTTACTGGATGTGTAGGCGGAACACTGTTTTGTATGCATTTTGTAGTATAATGTCATGCTTGGCGATGTCATTCGTTTATGAGCCGCACTACAGTGTGCATGCACGTTATCCATGTGAAGAGGCGTAAGCAGATACTACCACTCTGCGAGGTGCCTGCGAAAAGCATACGACTTGCATTGATAAAGAGAGCAGAAGTGACCGAAAGTCAAGGCCTCCGTGGCGCAATCGGCTAGCGCGTTCGGCTGTTAACCGAAAGGTTGGTGGTTCGAGCCCACCCGGGGGCGAAATCGTTTTAATCGCCACCGAGGTGAGGACGTATGTCCACTTTGATAGAGATACACAGCTAGTGTGACAATTTGGCTGTGTTTGAATGATGCCACCCAGCCTTATACACATTCAGCCACGTGACAGTGGAGGTAAAAACATGGCCCTATGCGGACGTTCTACCGTTTTCCTATTCATTCGGCATGTGTGACACTGCAGTAGAGCGACGACCACTACAAAAGATGTATTATTTACATTTCATTTCGGCGTATACACCGCGAGTGCCATATGACAGGGCCTCTCTCTCGATGTCGATCTGCATTTGGCGTCTCTTAAGTGTCGGTCTGCAGTAGGCCGCTGTTGGCCGAGCGGCGTGCAGTCGCCTTACATGAAGCCCCCAGTGCCACTGTGGACGATGTAGCCAGAGAGAGGAGTCGAAAGGCGCGTTTCACAGTAGAGCCACGCTATCCCACAAGCTGTGCACTAGGTCAAGTTTTGCGCAGACCGCAAACCTTTGGTGGCTTGACGCTCGTCGTCGATCGTAAGGGTGAAACAGTGAAGAGAGTTGGAAAACGGTAAGGTGGACACCTCCAGCAGCATCTGTGTGTCAAATCCGATATCTGGTCGAGGGCTGTAAGATTCAGTATGATGACGTGACAATTCGGGAGTAGCTCACGAACGCAAAGCTGCGGCCTTCTTAGCTCAGTGGTAGAGCACTGGTCTTTTAAACCAGGGGTCGTGAGTTCGACCCTCACAGAAGGCATTCATTTTTTTAACTTTGCTGCTGAGAGCAGAGCTAGCTCGAGCAGCATCTAACATATGGCAGTGCACTGAATGAAGGGGAAGTTCTACAACCGATAAAGAGTGCTCTACTTGCATCAGAGGTTTACTGGATGTGTAGGCGGAACACTGTTTTGTATGCATTTTGTAGTATAATGTCATGCTTGGCGATGTCATTCGTTTATGAGCCGCACTACAGTGTGCATGCACGTTATCCATGTGAAGAGGCGTAAGCAGATACTACCACTCTGCGAGGTGCCTGCGAAAAGCATACGACTTGCATTGATAAAGAGAGCAGAAGTGACCGAAAGTCAAGGCCTCCGTGGCGCAATCGGCTAGCGCGTTCGGCTGTTAACCGAAAGGTTGGTGGTTCGAGCCCACCCGGGGGCGAAATCGTTTTAATCGCCACCGAGGTGAGGACGTATGTCCACTTTGATAGAGATACACAGCTAGTGTGACAATTTGGCTGTGTTTGAATGATGCCACCCAGCCTTATACACATTCAGCCACGTGACAGTGGAGGTAAAAACATGGCCCTATGCGGACGTTCTACCGTTTTCCTATTCATTCGGCATGTGTGACACTGCAGTAGAGCGACGACCACTACAAAAGATGTATTATTTACATTTCATTTCGGCGTATACACCGCGAGTGCCATATGACAGGGCCTCTCTCTCGATGTCGATCTGCATTTGGCGTCTCTTAAGTGTCGGTCTGCAGTAGGCCGCTGTTGGCCGAGCGGCGTGCAGTCGCCTTACATGAAGCCCCCAGTGCCACTGTGGACGATGTAGCCAGAGAGAGGAGTCGAAAGGCGCGTTTCACAGTAGAGCCACGCTATCCCACAAGCTGTGCACTAGGTCAAGTTTTGCGCAGACCGCAAACCTTTGGTGGCTTGACGCTCGTCGTCGATCGTAAGGGTGAAACAGTGAAGAGAGTTGGAAAACGGTAAGGTGGACACCTCCAGCAGCATCTGTGTGTCAAATCCGATATCTGGTCGAGGGCTGTAAGATTCAGTATGATGACGTGACAATTCGGGAGTAGCTCACGAACGCAAAGCTGCGGCCTTCTTAGCTCAGTGGTAGAGCACTGGTCTTTTAAACCAGGGGTCGTGAGTTCGACCCTCACAGAAGGCATTCATTTTTTTAACTTTGCTGCTGAGAGCAGAGCTAGCTCGAGCAGCATCTAACATATGGCAGTGCACTGAATGAAGGGGAAGTTCTACAACCGATAAAGAGTGCTCTACTTGCATCAGAGGTTTACTGGATGTGTAGGCGGAACACTGTTTTGTATGCATTTTGTAGTATAATGTCATGCTTGGCGATGTCATTCGTTTATGAGCCGCACTACAGTGTGCATGCACGTTATCCATGTGAAGAGGCGTAAGCAGATACTACCACTCTGCGAGGTGCCTGCGAAAAGCATACGACTTGCATTGATAAAGAGAGCAGAAGTGACCGAAAGTCAAGGCCTCCGTGGCGCAATCGGCTAGCGCGTTCGGCTGTTAACCGAAAGGTTGGTGGTTCGAGCCCACCCGGGGGCGAAATCGTTTTAATCGCCACCGAGGTGAGGACGTATGTCCACTTTGATAGAGATACACAGCTAGTGTGACAATTTGGCTGTGTTTGAATGATGCCACCCAGCCTTATGCACATTCAGCCACGTGACAGTGGAGGTAAAAACATGGCCCTATGCGGACGTTCTACCGTTTTCCTATTCATTCGGCATGTGTGACACTGCAGTAGAGCGACGACCACTACAAAAGATGTATTATTTACATTTCATTTCGGCGTATACACCGCGAGTGCCATATGACAGGGCCTCTCTCTCGATGTCGATCTGCATTTGGCGTCTCTTAAGTGTCGGTCTGCAGTAGGCCGCTGTTGGCCGAGCGGCGTGCAGTCGCGGACGTTCTACCGTTTTCCTATTCATTCGGCATGTGTGACACTGCAGTAGAGCGACGACCACTACAAAAGATGTATTATTTACATTTCATTTCGGCGTATACACCGCGAGTGCCATATGACAGGGCCTCTCTCTCGATGTCGATCTGCATTTGGCGTCTCTTAAGTGTCGGTCTGCAGTAGGCCGCTGTTGGCCGAGCGGCGTGCAGTCGCCTTACATGAAGCCCCCAGTGCCACTGTGGACGATGTAGCCAGAGAGAGGAGTCGAAAGGCGCGTTTCACAGTAGAGCCACGCTATCCCACAAGCTGTGCACTAGGTCAAGTTTTGCGCAGACCGCAAACCTTTGGTGGCTTGACGCTCGTCGTCGATCGTAAGGGTGAAACAGTGAAGAGAGTTGGAAAACGGTAAGGTGGACACCTCCAGCAGCATCTGTGTGTCAAATCCGATATCTGGTCGAGGGCTGTAAGATTCAGTATGATGACATGACAATTCGGGAGTAGCTCACGAAGGCAAAGCTGCGGCCTTCTTAGCTCAGTGGTAGAGCACTGGTCTTTTAAACCAGGGGTCGTGAGTTCGACCCTCACAGAAGGCATTCATTTTTTTAACTTTGCTGCTGAGAGCAGAGCTAGCTCGAGCAGCATCTAACAGATGGCAGTGCACTGAATGAAGGGGAAGTTCTACAACCGATAAAGAGTGCTCTACTTGCATCAGAGGTTTACTGGATGTGTAGGCGGAACACTGTTTTGTATGCATTTTGTAGTATAATGTCATGCTTGGCGATGTCATTCGTTTATGAGCCGCACTACAGTGTGCATGCACGTTATCCATGTGAAGAGGCGTAAGCAGATACTACCACTCTGCGAGGTGCCTGCGAAAAGTATACGACTTGCATTGATAAAGAGAGCAGAAGTGACCTAAAGTCAAGGCCTCCGTGGCGCAATCGGCTAGCGCGTTCGGCTGTTAACCGAAAGGTTGGTGGTTCGAGCCCACCCGGGGGCGAAATCGTTTTAATCGCCACCGAGGTGAGGACGTATGTCCACTTTGATAGAGATACACAGCTAGTGTGACAATTTGGCTGTGTTTGAATGATGCCACCCAGCCTTATACACATTCAGCCACGTGACAGTGGAGGTGAAAACATGGCCCTATGCGGACGTTCTACCGTTTTCCTATTCATTCGGCATGTGTGACACTGCAGTAGAGCGACGACCACTACAAAAGATGTATTATTTACATTTCATTTCGGCGTATACACCGCGAGTGCCATATGACAGGGCCTCTCTCTCGATGTCGATCTGCATTTGGCGTCTCTTAAGTGTCGGTCTGCAGTAGGCCGCTGTTGGCCGAGCGGCGTGCAGTCGCCTTACATGAAGCCCCCAGTGCCACTGTGGACGATGTAGCCAGAGAGAGGAGTCGAAAGGCGCGTTTCACAGTAGAGCCACGCTATCCCACAAGCTGTGCACTAGGTCAAGTTTTGCGCAGACCGCAAACCTTTGGTGGCTTGACGCTCGTCGTCGATCGTAAGGGTGAAACAGTGAAGAGAGTTGGAAAACGGTAAGGTGGACACCTCCAGCAGCATCTGTGTGTCAAATCCGATATCTGGTCGAGGGCTGTAAGATTCAGTATGATGACGTGACAATTCGGGAGTAGCTCACGAAGGCAAAGCTGCGGCCTTCTTAGCTCAGTGGTAGAGCACTGGTCTTTTAAACCAGGGGTCGTGAGTTCGACCCTCACAGAAGGCATTCATTTTTTTAACTTTGCTGCTGAGAGCAGAGCTAGCTCGAGCAGCATCTAACAGATGGCAGTGCACTGAATGAAGGGGAAGTTCTACAACCGATAAAGAGTGCTCTACTTGCATCAGAGGTTTACTGGATGTGTAGGCGGAACACTGTTTTGTATGCATTTTGTAGTATAATGTCATGCTTGGCGATGTCATTCGTTTATGAGCCGCACTACAGTGTGCATGCACGTTATCCATGTGAAGAGGCGTAAGCAGATACTACCACTCTGCGAGGTGCCTGCGAAAAGCATACGACTTGCATTGATAAAGAGAGCAGAAGTGACCGAAAGTCAAGGCCTCCGTGGCGCAATCGGCTAGCGCGTTCGGCTGTTAACCGAAAGGTTGGTGGTTCGAGCCCACCCGGGGGCGAAATCGTTTTAATCGCCACCGAGGTGAGGACGTATGTCCACTTTGATAGAGATACACAGCTAGTGTGACAATTTGGCTGTGTTTGAATGATGCCACCCAGCCTTATGCACATTCAGCCACGTGACAGTGGAGGTAAAAACATGGCCCTATGCGGACGTTCTACCGTTTTCCTATTCATTCGGCATGTGTGACACTGCAGTAGAGCGACGACCACTACAAAAGATGTATTATTTACATTTCATTTCGGCGTATACACCGCGAGTGCCATATGACAGGGCCTCTCTCTCGATGTCGATCTGCATTTGGCGTCTCTTAAGTGTCGGTCTGCAGTAGGCCGCTGTTGGCCGAGCGGCGTGCAGTCGCGGACGTTCTACCGTTTTCCTATTCATTCGGCATGTGTGACACTGCAGTAGAGCGACGACCACTACAAAAGATGTATTATTTACATTTCATTTCGGCGTATACACCGCGAGTGCCATATGACAGGGCCTCTCTCTCGATGTCGATCTGCATTTGGCGTCTCTTAAGTGTCGGTCTGCAGTAGGCCGCTGTTGGCCGAGCGGCGTGCAGTCGCCTTACATGAAGCCCCCAGTGCCACTGTGGACGATGTAGCCAGAGAGAGGAGTCGAAAGGCGCGTTTCACAGTAGAGCCACGCTATCCCACAAGCTGTGCACTAGGTCAAGTTTTGCGCAGACCGCAAACCTTTGGTGGCTTGACGCTCGTCGTCGATCGTAAGGGTGAAACAGTGAAGAGAGTTGGAAAACGGTAAGGTGGACACCTCCAGCAGCATCTGTGTGTCAAATCCGATATCTGGTCGAGGGCTGTAAGATTCAGTATGATGACGTGACAATTCGGGAGTAGCTCACGAAGGCAAAGCTGCGGCCTTCTTAGCTCAGTGGTAGAGCACTGGTCTTTTAAACCAGGGGTCGTGAGTTCGACCCTCACAGAAGGCATTCATTTTTTTAACTTTGCTGCTGAGAGCAGAGCTAGCTCGAGCAGCATCTAACAGATGGCAGTGCACTGAATGAAGGGGAAGTTCTACAACCGATAAAGAGTGCTCTACTTGCATCAGAGGTTTACTGGATGTGTAGGCGGAACACTGTTTTGTATGCATTTTGTAGTATAATGTCATGCTTGGCGATGTCATTCGTTTATGAGCCGCACTACAGTGTGCATGCACGTTATCCATGTGAAGAGGCGTAAGCAGATACTACCACTCTGCGAGGTGCCTGCGAAAAGCATACGACTTGCATTGATAAAGAGAGCAGAAGTGACCGAAAGTCAAGGCCTCCGTGGCGCAATCGGCTAGCGCGTTCGGCTGTTAACCGAAAGGTTGGTGGTTCGAGCCCACCCGGGGGCGAAATCGTTTTAATCGCCACCGAGGTGAGGACGTATGTCCACTTTGATAGAGATACACAGCTAGTGTGACAATTTGGCTGTGTTTGAATGATGCCACCCAGCCTTATGCACATTCAGCCACGTGACAGTGGAGGTAAAAACATGGCCCTATGCGGACGTTCTACCGTTTTCCTATTCATTCGGCATGTGTGACACTGCAGTAGAGCGACGACCACTACAAAAGATGTATTATTTACATTTCATTTCGGCGTATACACCGCGAGTGCCATATGACAGGGCCTCTCTCTCGATGTCGATCTGCATTTGGCGTCTCTTAAGTGTCGGTCTGCAGTAGGCCGCTGTTGGCCGAGCGGCGTGCAGTCGCGGACGTTCTACCGTTTTCCTATTCATTCGGCATGTGTGACACTGCAGTAGAGCGACGACCACTACAAAAGATGTATTATTTACATTTCATTTCGGCGTATACACCGCGAGTGCCATATGACAGGGCCTCTCTCTCGATGTCGATCTGCATTTGGCGTCTCTTAAGTGTCGGTCTGCAGTAGGCCGCTGTTGGCCGAGCGGCGTGCAGTCGCCTTACATGAAGCCCCCAGTGCCACTGTGGACGATGTAGCCAGAGAGAGGAGTCGAAAGGCGCGTTTCACAGTAGAGCCACGCTATCCCACAAGCTGTGCACTAGGTCAAGTTTTGCGCAGACCGCAAACCTTTGGTGGCTTGACGCTCGTCGTCGATCGTAAGGGTGAAACAGTGAAGAGAGTTGGAAAACGGTAAGGTGGACACCTCCAGCAGCATCTGTGTGTCAAATCCGATATCTGGTCGAGGGCTGTAAGATTCAGTATGATGACGTGACAATTCGGGAGTAGCTCACGAACGCAAAGCTGCGGCCTTCTTAGCTCAGTGGTAGAGCACTGGTCTTTTAAACCAGGGGTCGTGAGTTCGACCCTCACAGAAGGCATTCATTTTTTTAACTTTGCTGCTGAGAGCAGAGCTAGCTCGAGCAGCATCTAACATATGGCAGTGCACTGAATGAAGGGGAAGTTCTACAACCGATAAAGAGTGCTCTACTTGCATCAGAGGTTTACTGGATGTGTAGGCGGAACACTGTTTTGTATGCATTTTGTAGTATAATGTCATGCTTGGCGATGTCATTCGTTTATGAGCCGCACTACAGTGTGCATGCACGTTATCCATGTGAAGAGGCGTAAGCAGATACTACCACTCTGCGAGGTGCCTGCGAAAAGCATACGACTTGCATTGATAAAGAGAGCAGAAGTGACCGAAAGTCAAGGCCTCCGTGGCGCAATCGGCTAGCGCGTTCGGCTGTTAACCGAAAGGTTGGTGGTTCGAGCCCACCCGGGGGCGAAATCGTTTTAATCGCCACCGAGGTGAGGACGTATGTCCACTTTGATAGAGATACACAGCTAGTGTGACAATTTGGCTGTGTTTGAATGATGCCACCCAGCCTTATACACATTCAGCCACGTGACAGTGGAGGTAAAAACATGGCCCTATGCGGACGTTCTACCGTTTTCCTATTCATTCGGCATGTGTGACACTGCAGTAGAGCGACGACCACTACAAAAGATGTATTATTTACATTTCATTTCGGCGTATACACCGCGAGTGCCATATGACAGGGCCTCTCTCTCGATGTCGATCTGCATTTGGCGTCTCTTAAGTGTCGGTCTGCAGTAGGCCGCTGTTGGCCGAGCGGCGTGCAGTCGCCTTACATGAAGCCCCCAGTGCCACTGTGGACGATGTAGCCAGAGAGAGGAGTCGAAAGGCGCGTTTCACAGTAGAGCCACGCTATCCCACAAGCTGTGCACTAGGTCAAGTTTTGCGCAGACCGCAAACCTTTGGTGGCTTGACGCTCGTCGTCGATCGTAAGGGTGAAACAGTGAAGAGAGTTGGAAAACGGTAAGGTGGACACCTCCAGCAGCATCTGTGTGTCAAATCCGATATCTGGTCGAGGGCTGTAAGATTCAGTATGATGACGTGACAATTCGGGAGTAGCTCACGAAGGCAAAGCTGCGGCCTTCTTAGCTCAGTGGTAGAGCACTGGTCTTTTAAACCAGGGGTCGTGAGTTCGACCCTCACAGAAGGCATTCATTTTTTTAACTTTGCTGCTGAGAGCAGAGCTAGCTCGAGCAGCATCTAACAGATGGCAGTGCACTGAATGAAGGGGAAGTTCTACAACCGATAAAGAGTGCTCTACTTGCATCAGAGGTTTACTGGATGTGTAGGCGGAACACTGTTTTGTATGCATTTTGTAGTATAATGTCATGCTTGGCGATGTCATTCGTTTATGAGCCGCACTACAGTGTGCATGCACGTTATCCATGTGAAGAGGCGTAAGCAGATACTACCACTCTGCGAGGTGCCTGCGAAAAGCATACGACTTGCATTGATAAAGAGAGCAGAAGTGACCGAAAGTCAAGGCCTCCGTGGCGCAATCGGCTAGCGCGTTCGGCTGTTAACCGAAAGGTTGGTGGTTCGAGCCCACCCGGGGGCGAAATCGTTTTAATCGCCACCGAGGTGAGGACGTATGTCCACTTTGATAGAGATACACAGCTAGTGTGACAATTTGGCTGTGTTTGAATGATGCCACCCAGCCTTATGCACATTCAGCCACGTGACAGTGGAGGTAAAAACATGGCCCTATGCGGACGTTCTACCGTTTTCCTATTCATTCGGCATGTGTGACACTGCAGTAGAGCGACGACCACTACAAAAGATGTATTATTTACATTTCATTTCGGCGTATACACCGCGAGTGCCATATGACAGGGCCTCTCTCTCGATGTCGATCTGCATTTGGCGTCTCTTAAGTGTCGGTCTGCAGTAGGCCGCTGTTGGCCGAGCGGCGTGCAGTCGCGGACGTTCTACCGTTTTCCTATTCATTCGGCATGTGTGACACTGCAGTAGAGCGACGACCACTACAAAAGATGTATTATTTACATTTCATTTCGGCGTATACACCGCGAGTGCCATATGACAGGGCCTCTCTCTCGATGTCGATCTGCATTTGGCGTCTCTTAAGTGTCGGTCTGCAGTAGGCCGCTGTTGGCCGAGCGGCGTGCAGTCGCCTTACATGAAGCCCCCAGTGCCACTGTGGACGATGTAGCCAGAGAGAGGAGTCGAAAGGCGCGTTTCACAGTAGAGCCACGCTATCCCACAAGCTGTGCACTAGGTCAAGTTTTGCGCAGACCGCAAACCTTTGGTGGCTTGACGCTCGTCGTCGATCGTAAGGGTGAAACAGTGAAGAGAGTTGGAAAACGGTAAGGTGGACACCTCCAGCAGCATCTGTGTGTCAAATCCGATATCTGGTCGAGGGCTGTAAGATTCAGTATGATGACGTGACAATTCGGGAGTAGCTCACGAACGCAAAGCTGCGGCCTTCTTAGCTCAGTGGTAGAGCACTGGTCTTTTAAACCAGGGGTCGTGAGTTCGACCCTCACAGAAGGCATTCATTTTTTTAACTTTGCTGCTGAGAGCAGAGCTAGCTCGAGCAGCATCTAACATATGGCAGTGCACTGAATGAAGGGGAAGTTCTACAACCGATAAAGAGTGCTCTACTTGCATCAGAGGTTTACTGGATGTGTAGGCGGAACACTGTTTTGTATGCATTTTGTAGTATAATGTCATGCTTGGCGATGTCATTCGTTTATGAGCCGCACTACAGTGTGCATGCACGTTATCCATGTGAAGAGGCGTAAGCAGATACTACCACTCTGCGAGGTGCCTGCGAAAAGCATACGACTTGCATTGATAAAGAGAGCAGAAGTGACCGAAAGTCAAGGCCTCCGTGGCGCAATCGGCTAGCGCGTTCGGCTGTTAACCGAAAGGTTGGTGGTTCGAGCCCACCCGGGGGCGAAATCGTTTTAATCGCCACCGAGGTGAGGACGTATGTCCACTTTGATAGAGATACACAGCTAGTGTGACAATTTGGCTGTGTTTGAATGATGCCACCCAGCCTTATACACATTCAGCCACGTGACAGTGGAGGTAAAAACATGGCCCTATGCGGACGTTCTACCGTTTTCCTATTCATTCGGCATGTGTGACACTGCAGTAGAGCGACGACCACTACAAAAGATGTATTATTTACATTTCATTTCGGCGTATACACCGCGAGTGCCATATGACAGGGCCTCTCTCTCGATGTCGATCTGCATTTGGCGTCTCTTAAGTGTCGGTCTGCAGTAGGCCGCTGTTGGCCGAGCGGCGTGCAGTCGCCTTACATGAAGCCCCCAGTGCCACTGTGGACGATGTAGCCAGAGAGAGGAGTCGAAAGGCGCGTTTCACAGTAGAGCCACGCTATCCCACAAGCTGTGCACTAGGTCAAGTTTTGCGCAGACCGCAAACCTTTGGTGGCTTGACGCTCGTCGTCGATCGTAAGGGTGAAACAGTGAAGAGAGTTGGAAAACGGTAAGGTGGACACCTCCAGCAGCATCTGTGTGTCAAATCCGATATCTGGTCGAGGGCTGTAAGATTCAGTATGATGACGTGACAATTCGGGAGTAGCTCACGAACGCAAAGCTGCGGCCTTCTTAGCTCAGTGGTAGAGCACTGGTCTTTTAAACCAGGGGTCGTGAGTTCGACCCTCACAGAAGGCATTCATTTTTTTAACTTTGCTGCTGAGAGCAGAGCTAGCTCGAGCAGCATCTAACATATGGCAGTGCACTGAATGAAGGGGAAGTTCTACAACCGATAAAGAGTGCTCTACTTGCATCAGAGGTTTACTGGATGTGTAGGCGGAACACTGTTTTGTATGCATTTTGTAGTATAATGTCATGCTTGGCGATGTCATTCGTTTATGAGCCGCACTACAGTGTGCATGCACGTTATCCATGTGAAGAGGCGTAAGCAGATACTACCACTCTGCGAGGTGCCTGCGAAAAGCATACGACTTGCATTGATAAAGAGAGCAGAAGTGACCGAAAGTCAAGGCCTCCGTGGCGCAATCGGCTAGCGCGTTCGGCTGTTAACCGAAAGGTTGGTGGTTCGAGCCCACCCGGGGGCGAAATCGTTTTAATCGCCACCGAGGTGAGGACGTATGTCCACTTTGATAGAGATACACAGCTAGTGTGACAATTTGGCTGTGTTTGAATGATGCCACCCAGCCTTATACACATTCAGCCACGTGACAGTGGAGGTGAAAAAATGGCCCTATGCGGACGTTCTACCGTTTTCCTATTCATTCGGCATGTGTGACACTGCAGTAGAGCGACGACCACTACAAAAGATGTATTATTTACATTTCATTTCGGCGTATACACCGCGAGTGCCATATGACAGGGCCTCTCTCTCGATGTCGATCTGCATTTGGCGTCTCTTAAGTGTCGGTCTGCAGTAGGCCGCTGTTGGCCGAGCGGCGTGCAGTCGCCTTACATGAAGCCCCCAGTGCCACTGTGGACGATGTAGCCAGAGAGAGGAGTCGAAAGGCGCGTTTCACAGTAGAGCCACGCTATCCCACAAGCTGTGCACTAGGTCAAGTTTTGCGCAGACCGCAAACCTTTGGTGGCTTGACGCTCGTCGTCGATCGTAAGGGTGAAACAGTGAAGAGAGTTGGAAAACGGTAAGGTGGACACCTCCAGCAGCATCTGTGTGTCAAATCCGATATCTGGTCGAGGGCTGTAAGATTCAGTATGATGACGTGACAATTCGGGAGTAGCTCACGAAGGCAAAGCTGCGGCCTTCTTAGCTCAGTGGTAGAGCACTGGTCTTTTAAACCAGGGGTCGTGAGTTCGACCCTCACAGAAGGCATTCATTTTTTTAACTTTGCTGCTGAGAGCAGAGCTAGCTCGAGCAGCATCTAACAGATGGCAGTGCACTGAATGAAGGGGAAGTTCTACAACCGATAAAGAGTGCTCTACTTGCATCAGAGGTTTACTGGATGTGTAGGCGGAACACTGTTTTGTATGCATTTTGTAGTATAATGTCATGCTTGGCGATGTCATTCGTTTATGAGCCGCACTACAGTGTGCATGCACGTTATCCATGTGAAGAGGCGTAAGCAGATACTACCACTCTGCGAGGTGCCTGCGAAAAGCATACGACTTGCATTGATAAAGAGAGCAGAAGTGACCGAAAGTCAAGGCCTCCGTGGCGCAATCGGCTAGCGCGTTCGGCTGTTAACCGAAAGGTTGGTGGTTCGAGCCCACCCGGGGGCGAAATCGTTTTAATCGCCACCGAGGTGAGGACGTATGTCCACTTTGATAGAGATACACAGCTAGTGTGACAATTTGGCTGTGTTTGAATGATGCCACCCAGCCTTATGCACATTCAGCCACGTGACAGTGGAGGTAAAAACATGGCCCTATGCGGACGTTCTACCGTTTTCCTATTCATTCGGCATGTGTGACACTGCAGTAGAGCGACGACCACTACAAAAGATGTATTATTTACATTTCATTTCGGCGTATACACCGCGAGTGCCATATGACAGGGCCTCTCTCTCGATGTCGATCTGCATTTGGCGTCTCTTAAGTGTCGGTCTGCAGTAGGCCGCTGTTGGCCGAGCGGCGTGCAGTCGCGGACGTTCTACCGTTTTCCTATTCATTCGGCATGTGTGACACTGCAGTAGAGCGACGACCACTACAAAAGATGTATTATTTACATTTCATTTCGGCGTATACACCGCGAGTGCCATATGACAGGGCCTCTCTCTCGATGTCGATCTGCATTTGGCGTCTCTTAAGTGTCGGTCTGCAGTAGGCCGCTGTTGGCCGAGCGGCGTGCAGTCGCCTTACATGAAGCCCCCAGTGCCACTGTGGACGATGTAGCCAGAGAGAGGAGTCGAAAGGCGCGTTTCACAGTAGAGCCACGCTATCCCACAAGCTGTGCACTAGGTCAAGTTTTGCGCAGACCGCAAACCTTTGGTGGCTTGACGCTCGTCGTCGATCGTAAGGGTGAAACAGTGAAGAGAGTTGGAAAACGGTAAGGTGGACACCTCCAGCAGCATCTGTGTGTCAAATCCGATATCTGGTCGAGGGCTGTAAGATTCAGTATGATGACGTGACAATTCGGGAGTAGCTCACGAACGCAAAGCTGCGGCCTTCTTAGCTCAGTGGTAGAGCACTGGTCTTTTAAACCAGGGGTCGTGAGTTCGACCCTCACAGAAGGCATTCATTTTTTTAACTTTGCTGCTGAGAGCAGAGCTAGCTCGAGCAGCATCTAACATATGGCAGTGCACTGAATGAAGGGGAAGTTCTACAACCGATAAAGAGTGCTCTACTTGCATCAGAGGTTTACTGGATGTGTAGGCGGAACACTGTTTTGTATGCATTTTGTAGTATAATGTCATGCTTGGCGATGTCATTCGTTTATGAGCCGCACTACAGTGTGCATGCACGTTATCCATGTGAAGAGGCGTAAGCAGATACTACCACTCTGCGAGGTGCCTGCGAAAAGCATACGACTTGCATTGATAAAGAGAGCAGAAGTGACCGAAAGTCAAGGCCTCCGTGGCGCAATCGGCTAGCGCGTTCGGCTGTTAACCGAAAGGTTGGTGGTTCGAGCCCACCCGGGGGCGAAATCGTTTTAATCGCCACCGAGGTGAGGACGTATGTCCACTTTGATAGAGATACACAGCTAGTGTGACAATTTGGCTGTGTTTGAATGATGCCACCCAGCCTTATGCACATTCAGCCACGTGACAGTGGAGGTAAAAACATGGCCCTATGCGGACGTTCTACCGTTTTCCTATTCATTCGGCATGTGTGACACTGCAGTAGAGCGACGACCACTACAAAAGATGTATTATTTACATTTCATTTCGGCGTATACACCGCGAGTGCCATATGACAGGGCCTCTCTCTCGATGTCGATCTGCATTTGGCGTCTCTTAAGTGTCGGTCTGCAGTAGGCCGCTGTTGGCCGAGCGGCGTGCAGTCGCGGACGTTCTACCGTTTTCCTATTCATTCGGCATGTGTGACACTGCAGTAGAGCGACGACCACTACAAAAGATGTATTATTTACATTTCATTTCGGCGTATACACCGCGAGTGCCATATGACAGGGCCTCTCTCTCGATGTCGATCTGCATTTGGCGTCTCTTAAGTGTCGGTCTGCAGTAGGCCGCTGTTGGCCGAGCGGCGTGCAGTCGCCTTACATGAAGCCCCCAGTGCCACTGTGGACGATGTAGCCAGAGAGAGGAGTCGAAAGGCGCGTTTCACAGTAGAGCCACGCTATCCCACAAGCTGTGCACTAGGTCAAGTTTTGCGCAGACCGCAAACCTTTGGTGGCTTGACGCTCGTCGTCGATCGTAAGGGTGAAACAGTGAAGAGAGTTGGAAAACGGTAAGGTGGACACCTCCAGCAGCATCTGTGTGTCAAATCCGATATCTGGTCGAGGGCTGTAAGATTCAGTATGATGACGTGACAATTCGGGAGTAGCTCACGAACGCAAAGCTGCGGCCTTCTTAGCTCAGTGGTAGAGCACTGGTCTTTTAAACCAGGGGTCGTGAGTTCGACCCTCACAGAAGGCATTCATTTTTTTAACTTTGCTGCTGAGAGCAGAGCTAGCTCGAGCAGCATCTAACATATGGCAGTGCACTGAATGAAGGGGAAGTTCTACAACCGATAAAGAGTGCTCTACTTGCATCAGAGGTTTACTGGATGTGTAGGCGGAACACTGTTTTGTATGCATTTTGTAGTATAATGTCATGCTTGGCGATGTCATTCGTTTATGAGCCGCACTACAGTGTGCATGCACGTTATCCATGTGAAGAGGCGTAAGCAGATACTACCACTCTGCGAGGTGCCTGCGAAAAGCATACGACTTGCATTGATAAAGAGAGCAGAAGTGACCGAAAGTCAAGGCCTCCGTGGCGCAATCGGCTAGCGCGTTCGGCTGTTAACCGAAAGGTTGGTGGTTCGAGCCCACCCGGGGGCGAAATCGTTTTAATCGCCACCGAGGTGAGGACGTATGTCCACTTTGATAGAGATACACAGCTAGTGTGACAATTTGGCTGTGTTTGAATGATGCCACCCAGCCTTATACACATTCAGCCACGTGACAGTGGAGGTGAAAACATGGCCCTATGCGGACGTTCTACCGTTTTCCTATTCATTCGGCATGTGTGACACTGCAGTAGAGCGACGACCACTACAAAAGATGTATTATTTACATTTCATTTCGGCGTATACACCGCGAGTGCCATATGACAGGGCCTCTCTCTCGATGTCGATCTGCATTTGGCGTCTCTTAAGTGTCGGTCTGCAGTAGGCCGCTGTTGGCCGAGCGGCGTGCAGTCGCCTTACATGAAGCCCCCAGTGCCACTGTGGACGATGTAGCCAGAGAGAGGAGTCGAAAGGCGCGTTTCACAGTAGAGCCACGCTATCCCACAAGCTGTGCACTAGGTCAAGTTTTGCGCAGACCGCAAACCTTTGGTGGCTTGACGCTCGTCGTCGATCGTAAGGGTGAAACAGTGAAGAGAGTTGGAAAACGGTAAGGTGGACACCTCCAGCAGCATCTGTGTGTCAAATCCGATATCTGGTCGAGGGCTGTAAGATTCAGTATGATGACGTGACAATTCGGGAGTAGCTCACGAAGGCAAAGCTGCGGCCTTCTTAGCTCAGTGGTAGAGCACTGGTCTTTTAAACCAGGGGTCGTGAGTTCGACCCTCACAGAAGGCATTCATTTTTTTAACTTTGCTGCTGAGAGCAGAGCTAGCTCGAGCAGCATCTAACAGATGGCAGTGCACTGAATGAAGGGGAAGTTCTACAACCGATAAAGAGTGCTCTACTTGCATCAGAGGTTTACTGGATGTGTAGGCGGAACACTGTTTTGTATGCATTTTGTAGTATAATGTCATGCTTGGCGATGTCATTCGTTTATGAGCCGCACTACAGTGTGCATGCACGTTATCCATGTGAAGAGGCGTAAGCAGATACTACCACTCTGCGAGGTGCCTGCGAAAAGCATACGACTTGCATTGATAAAGAGAGCAGAAGTGACCGAAAGTCAAGGCCTCCGTGGCGCAATCGGCTAGCGCGTTCGGCTGTTAACCGAAAGGTTGGTGGTTCGAGCCCACCCGGGGGCGAAATCGTTTTAATCGCCACCGAGGTGAGGACGTATGTCCACTTTGATAGAGATACACAGCTAGTGTGACAATTTGGCTGTGTTTGAATGATGCCACCCAGCCTTATGCACATTCAGCCACGTGACAGTGGAGGTAAAAACATGGCCCTATGCGGACGTTCTACCGTTTTCCTATTCATTCGGCATGTGTGACACTGCAGTAGAGCGACGACCACTACAAAAGATGTATTATTTACATTTCATTTCGGCGTATACACCGCGAGTGCCATATGACAGGGCCTCTCTCTCGATGTCGATCTGCATTTGGCGTCTCTTAAGTGTCGGTCTGCAGTAGGCCGCTGTTGGCCGAGCGGCGTGCAGTCGCCTTACATGAAGCCCCCAGTGCCACTGTGGACGATGTAGCCAGAGAGAGGAGTCGAAAGGCGCGTTTCACAGTAGAGCCACGCTATCCCACAAGCTGTGCACTAGGTCAAGTTTTGCGCAGACCGCAAACCTTTGGTGGCTTGACGCTCGTCGTCGATCGTAAGGGTGAAACAGTGAAGAGAGTTGGAAAACGGTAAGGTGGACACCTCCAGCAGCATCTGTGTGTCAAATCCGATATCTGGTCGAGGGCTGTAAGATTCAGTATGATGACGTGACAATTCGGGAGTAGCTCACGAACGCAAAGCTGCGGCCTTCTTAGCTCAGTGGTAGAGCACTGGTCTTTTAAACCAGGGGTCGTGAGTTCGACCCTCACAGAAGGCATTCATTTTTTTAACTTTGCTGCTGAGAGCAGAGCTAGCTCGAGCAGCATCTAACATATGGCAGTGCACTGAATGAAGGGGAAGTTCTACAACCGATAAAGAGTGCTCTACTTGCATCAGAGGTTTACTGGATGTGTAGGCGGAACACTGTTTTGTATGCATTTTGTAGTATAATGTCATGCTTGGCGATGTCATTCGTTTATGAGCCGCACTACAGTGTGCATGCACGTTATCCATGTGAAGAGGCGTAAGCAGATACTACCACTCTGCGAGGTGCCTGCGAAAAGCATACGACTTGCATTGATAAAGAGAGCAGAAGTGACCGAAAGTCAAGGCCTCCGTGGCGCAATCGGCTAGCGCGTTCGGCTGTTAACCGAAAGGTTGGTGGTTCGAGCCCACCCGGGGGCGAAATCGTTTTAATCGCCACCGAGGTGAGGACGTATGTCCACTTTGATAGAGATACACAGCTAGTGTGACAATTTGGCTGTGTTTGAATGATGCCACCCAGCCTTATGCACATTCAGCCACGTGACAGTGGAGGTAAAAACATGGCCCTATGCGGACGTTCTACCGTTTTCCTATTCATTCGGCATGTGTGACACTGCAGTAGAGCGACGACCACTACAAAAGATGTATTATTTACATTTCATTTCGGCGTATACACCGCGAGTGCCATATGACAGGGCCTCTCTCTCGATGTCGATCTGCATTTGGCGTCTCTTAAGTGTCGGTCTGCAGTAGGCCGCTGTTGGCCGAGCGGCGTGCAGTCGCGGACGTTCTACCGTTTTCCTATTCATTCGGCATGTGTGACACTGCAGTAGAGCGACGACCACTACAAAAGATGTATTATTTACATTTCATTTCGGCGTATACACCGCGAGTGCCATATGACAGGGCCTCTCTCTCGATGTCGATCTGCATTTGGCGTCTCTTAAGTGTCGGTCTGCAGTAGGCCGCTGTTGGCCGAGCGGCGTGCAGTCGCCTTACATGAAGCCCCCAGTGCCACTGTGGACGATGTAGCCAGAGAGAGGAGTCGAAAGGCGCGTTTCACAGTAGAGCCACGCTATCCCACAAGCTGTGCACTAGGTCAAGTTTTGCGCAGACCGCAAACCTTTGGTGGCTTGACGCTCGTCGTCGATCGTAAGGGTGAAACAGTGAAGAGAGTTGGAAAACGGTAAGGTGGACACCTCCAGCAGCATCTGTGTGTCAAATCCGATATCTGGTCGAGGGCTGTAAGATTCAGTATGATGACATGACAATTCGGGAGTAGCTCACGAAGGCAAAGCTGCGGCCTTCTTAGCTCAGTGGTAGAGCACTGGTCTTTTAAACCAGGGGTCGTGAGTTCGACCCTCACAGAAGGCATTCATTTTTTTAACTTTGCTGCTGAGAGCAGAGCTAGCTCGAGCAGCATCTAACAGATGGCAGTGCACTGAATGAAGGGGAAGTTCTACAACCGATAAAGAGTGCTCTACTTGCATCAGAGGTTTACTGGATGTGTAGGCGGAACACTGTTTTGTATGCATTTTGTAGTATAATGTCATGCTTGGCGATGTCATTCGTTTATGAGCCGCACTACAGTGTGCATGCACGTTATCCATGTGAAGAGGCGTAAGCAGATACTACCACTCTGCGAGGTGCCTGCGAAAAGTATACGACTTGCATTGATAAAGAGAGCAGAAGTGACCTAAAGTCAAGGCCTCCGTGGCGCAATCGGCTAGCGCGTTCGGCTGTTAACCGAAAGGTTGGTGGTTCGAGCCCACCCGGGGGCGAAATCGTTTTAATCGCCACCGAGGTGAGGACGTATGTCCACTTTGATAGAGATACACAGCTAGTGTGACAATTTGGCTGTGTTTGAATGATGCCACCCAGCCTTATACACATTCAGCCACGTGACAGTGGAGGTGAAAACATGGCCCTATGCGGACGTTCTACCGTTTTCCTATTCATTCGGCATGTGTGACACTGCAGTAGAGCGACGACCACTACAAAAGATGTATTATTTACATTTCATTTCGGCGTATACACCGCGAGTGCCATATGACAGGGCCTCTCTCTCGATGTCGATCTGCATTTGGCGTCTCTTAAGTGTCGGTCTGCAGTAGGCCGCTGTTGGCCGAGCGGCGTGCAGTCGCCTTACATGAAGCCCCCAGTGCCACTGTGGACGATGTAGCCAGAGAGAGGAGTCGAAAGGCGCGTTTCACAGTAGAGCCACGCTATCCCACAAGCTGTGCACTAGGTCAAGTTTTGCGCAGACCGCAAACCTTTGGTGGCTTGACGCTCGTCGTCGATCGTAAGGGTGAAACAGTGAAGAGAGTTGGAAAACGGTAAGGTGGACACCTCCAGCAGCATCTGTGTGTCAAATCCGATATCTGGTCGAGGGCTGTAAGATTCAGTATGATGACGTGACAATTCGGGAGTAGCTCACGAAGGCAAAGCTGCGGCCTTCTTAGCTCAGTGGTAGAGCACTGGTCTTTTAAACCAGGGGTCGTGAGTTCGACCCTCACAGAAGGCATTCATTTTTTTAACTTTGCTGCTGAGAGCAGAGCTAGCTCGAGCAGCATCTAACAGATGGCAGTGCACTGAATGAAGGGGAAGTTCTACAACCGATAAAGAGTGCTCTACTTGCATCAGAGGTTTACTGGATGTGTAGGCGGAACACTGTTTTGTATGCATTTTGTAGTATAATGTCATGCTTGGCGATGTCATTCGTTTATGAGCCGCACTACAGTGTGCATGCACGTTATCCATGTGAAGAGGCGTAAGCAGATACTACCACTCTGCGAGGTGCCTGCGAAAAGCATACGACTTGCATTGATAAAGAGAGCAGAAGTGACCGAAAGTCAAGGCCTCCGTGGCGCAATCGGCTAGCGCGTTCGGCTGTTAACCGAAAGGTTGGTGGTTCGAGCCCACCCGGGGGCGAAATCGTTTTAATCGCCACCGAGGTGAGGACGTATGTCCACTTTGATAGAGATACACAGCTAGTGTGACAATTTGGCTGTGTTTGAATGATGCCACCCAGCCTTATGCACATTCAGCCACGTGACAGTGGAGGTAAAAACATGGCCCTATGCGGACGTTCTACCGTTTTCCTATTCATTCGGCATGTGTGACACTGCAGTAGAGCGACGACCACTACAAAAGATGTATTATTTACATTTCATTTCGGCGTATACACCGCGAGTGCCATATGACAGGGCCTCTCTCTCGATGTCGATCTGCATTTGGCGTCTCTTAAGTGTCGGTCTGCAGTAGGCCGCTGTTGGCCGAGCGGCGTGCAGTCGCGGACGTTCTACCGTTTTCCTATTCATTCGGCATGTGTGACACTGCAGTAGAGCGACGACCACTACAAAAGATGTATTATTTACATTTCATTTCGGCGTATACACCGCGAGTGCCATATGACAGGGCCTCTCTCTCGATGTCGATCTGCATTTGGCGTCTCTTAAGTGTCGGTCTGCAGTAGGCCGCTGTTGGCCGAGCGGCGTGCAGTCGCCTTACATGAAGCCCCCAGTGCCACTGTGGACGATGTAGCCAGAGAGAGGAGTCGAAAGGCGCGTTTCACAGTAGAGCCACGCTATCCCACAAGCTGTGCACTAGGTCAAGTTTTGCGCAGACCGCAAACCTTTGGTGGCTTGACGCTCGTCGTCGATCGTAAGGGTGAAACAGTGAAGAGAGTTGGAAAACGGTAAGGTGGACACCTCCAGCAGCATCTGTGTGTCAAATCCGATATCTGGTCGAGGGCTGTAAGATTCAGTATGATGACGTGACAATTCGGGAGTAGCTCACGAAGGCAAAGCTGCGGCCTTCTTAGCTCAGTGGTAGAGCACTGGTCTTTTAAACCAGGGGTCGTGAGTTCGACCCTCACAGAAGGCATTCATTTTTTTAACTTTGCTGCTGAGAGCAGAGCTAGCTCGAGCAGCATCTAACATATGGCAGTGCACTGAATGAAGGGGAAGTTCTACAACCGATAAAGAGTGCTCTACTTGCATCAGAGGTTTACTGGATGTGTAGGCGGAACACTGTTTTGTATGCATTTTGTAGTATAATGTCATGCTTGGCGATGTCATTCGTTTATGAGCCGCACTACAGTGTGCATGCACGTTATCCATGTGAAGAGGCGTAAGCAGATACTACCACTCTGCGAGGTGCCTGCGAAAAGCATACGACTTGCATTGATAAAGAGAGCAGAAGTGACCGAAAGTCAAGGCCTCCGTGGCGCAATCGGCTAGCGCGTTCGGCTGTTAACCGAAAGGTTGGTGGTTCGAGCCCACCCGGGGGCGAAATCGTTTTAATCGCCACCGAGGTGAGGACGTATGTCCACTTTGATAGAGATACACAGCTAGTGTGACAATTTGGCTGTGTTTGAATGATGCCACCCAGCCTTATACACATTCAGCCACGTGACAGTGGAGGTAAAAACATGGCCCTATGCGGACGTTCTACCGTTTTCCTATTCATTCGGCATGTGTGACACTGCAGTAGAGCGACGACCACTACAAAAGATGTATTATTTACATTTCATTTCGGCGTATACACCGCGAGTGCCATATGACAGGGCCTCTCTCTCGATGTCGATCTGCATTTGGCGTCTCTTAAGTGTCGGTCTGCAGTAGGCCGCTGTTGGCCGAGCGGCGTGCAGTCGCCTTACATGAAGCCCCCAGTGCCACTGTGGACGATGTAGCCAGAGAGAGGAGTCGAAAGGCGCGTTTCACAGTAGAGCCACGCTATCCCACAAGCTGTGCACTAGGTCAAGTTTTGCGCAGACCGCAAACCTTTGGTGGCTTGACGCTCGTCGTCGATCGTAAGGGTGAAACAGTGAAGAGAGTTGGAAAACGGTAAGGTGGACACCTCCAGCAGCATCTGTGTGTCAAATCCGATATCTGGTCGAGGGCTGTAAGATTCAGTATGATGACGTGACAATTCGGGAGTAGCTCACGAACGCAAAGCTGCGGCCTTCTTAGCTCAGTGGTAGAGCACTGGTCTTTTAAACCAGGGGTCGTGAGTTCGACCCTCACAGAAGGCATTCATTTTTTTAACTTTGCTGCTGAGAGCAGAGCTAGCTCGAGCAGCATCTAACATATGGCAGTGCACTGAATGAAGGGGAAGTTCTACAACCGATAAAGAGTGCTCTACTTGCATCAGAGGTTTACTGGATGTGTAGGCGGAACACTGTTTTGTATGCATTTTGTAGTATAATGTCATGCTTGGCGATGTCATTCGTTTATGAGCCGCACTACAGTGTGCATGCACGTTATCCATGTGAAGAGGCGTAAGCAGATACTACCACTCTGCGAGGTGCCTGCGAAAAGCATACGACTTGCATTGATAAAGAGAGCAGAAGTGACCGAAAGTCAAGGCCTCCGTGGCGCAATCGGCTAGCGCGTTCGGCTGTTAACCGAAAGGTTGGTGGTTCGAGCCCACCCGGGGGCGAAATCGTTTTAATCGCCACCGAGGTGAGGACGTATGTCCACTTTGATAGAGATACACAGCTAGTGTGACAATTTGGCTGTGTTTGAATGATGCCACCCAGCCTTATGCACATTCAGCCACGTGACAGTGGAGGTAAAAACATGGCCCTATGCGGACGTTCTACCGTTTTCCTATTCATTCGGCATGTGTGACACTGCAGTAGAGCGACGACCACTACAAAAGATGTATTATTTACATTTCATTTCGGCGTATACACCGCGAGTGCCATATGACAGGGCCTCTCTCTCGATGTCGATCTGCATTTGGCGTCTCTTAAGTGTCGGTCTGCAGTAGGCCGCTGTTGGCCGAGCGGCGTGCAGTCGCGGACGTTCTACCGTTTTCCTATTCATTCGGCATGTGTGACACTGCAGTAGAGCGACGACCACTACAAAAGATGTATTATTTACATTTCATTTCGGCGTATACACCGCGAGTGCCATATGACAGGGCCTCTCTCTCGATGTCGATCTGCATTTGGCGTCTCTTAAGTGTCGGTCTGCAGTAGGCCGCTGTTGGCCGAGCGGCGTGCAGTCGCCTTACATGAAGCCCCCAGTGCCACTGTGGACGATGTAGCCAGAGAGAGGAGTCGAAAGGCGCGTTTCACAGTAGAGCCACGCTATCCCACAAGCTGTGCACTAGGTCAAGTTTTGCGCAGACCGCAAACCTTTGGTGGCTTGACGCTCGTCGTCGATCGTAAGGGTGAAACAGTGAAGAGAGTTGGAAAACGGTAAGGTGGACACCTCCAGCAGCATCTGTGTGTCAAATCCGATATCTGGTCGAGGGCTGTAAGATTCAGTATGATGACATGACAATTCGGGAGTAGCTCACGAAGGCAAAGCTGCGGCCTTCTTAGCTCAGTGGTAGAGCACTGGTCTTTTAAACCAGGGGTCGTGAGTTCGACCCTCACAGAAGGCATTCATTTTTTTAACTTTGCTGCTGAGAGCAGAGCTAGCTCGAGCAGCATCTAACAGATGGCAGTGCACTGAATGAAGGGGAAGTTCTACAACCGATAAAGAGTGCTCTACTTGCATCAGAGGTTTACTGGATGTGTAGGCGGAACACTGTTTTGTATGCATTTTGTAGTATAATGTCATGCTTGGCGATGTCATTCGTTTATGAGCCGCACTACAGTGTGCATGCACGTTATCCATGTGAAGAGGCGTAAGCA
Source organism: Schistocerca cancellata (assembly GCF_023864275.1). NCBI lineage: Eukaryota > Metazoa > Arthropoda > Insecta > Orthoptera > Acrididae > Schistocerca > Schistocerca cancellata. The sequence goes on from NW_026046838.1 coordinate 63,211, forward strand.
GATACTACCACTCTGCGAGGTGCCTGCGAAAAGTATACGACTTGCATTGATAAAGAGAGCAGAAGTGACCTAAAGTCAAGGCCTCCGTGGCGCAATCGGCTAGCGCGTTCGGCTGTTAACCGAAAGGTTGGTGGTTCGAGCCCACCCGGGGGCGAAATCGTTTTAATCGCCACCGAGGTGAGGACGTATGTCCACTTTGATAGAGATACACAGCTAGTGTGACAATTTGGCTGTGTTTGAATGATGCCACCCAGCCTTATACACATTCAGCCACGTGACAGTGGAGGTGAAAACATGGCCCTATGCGGACGTTCTACCGTTTTCCTATTCATTCGGCATGTGTGACACTGCAGTAGAGCGACGACCACTACAAAAGATGTATTATTTACATTTCATTTCGGCGTATACACCGCGAGTGCCATATGACAGGGCCTCTCTCTCGATGTCGATCTGCATTTGGCGTCTCTTAAGTGTCGGTCTGCAGTAGGCCGCTGTTGGCCGAGCGGCGTGCAGTCGCCTTACATGAAGCCCCCAGTGCCACTGTGGACGATGTAGCCAGAGAGAGGAGTCGAAAGGCGCGTTTCACAGTAGAGCCACGCTATCCCACAAGCTGTGCACTAGGTCAAGTTTTGCGCAGACCGCAAACCTTTGGTGGCTTGACGCTCGTCGTCGATCGTAAGGGTGAAACAGTGAAGAGAGTTGGAAAACGGTAAGGTGGACACCTCCAGCAGCATCTGTGTGTCAAATCCGATATCTGGTCGAGGGCTGTAAGATTCAGTATGATGACGTGACAATTCGGGAGTAGCTCACGAAGGCAAAGCTGCGGCCTTCTTAGCTCAGTGGTAGAGCACTGGTCTTTTAAACCAGGGGTCGTGAGTTCGACCCTCACAGAAGGCATTCATTTTTTTAACTTTGCTGCTGAGAGCAGAGCTAGCTCGAGCAGCATCTAACAGATGGCAGTGCACTGAATGAAGGGGAAGTTCTACAACCGATAAAGAGTGCTCTACTTGCATCAGAGGTTTACTGGATGTGTAGGCGGAACACTGTTTTGTATGCATTTTGTAGTATAATGTCATGCTTGGCGATGTCATTCGTTTATGAGCCGCACTACAGTGTGCATGCACGTTATCCATGTGAAGAGGCGTAAGCAGATACTACCACTCTGCGAGGTGCCTGCGAAAAGCATACGACTTGCATTGATAAAGAGAGCAGAAGTGACCGAAAGTCAAGGCCTCCGTGGCGCAATCGGCTAGCGCGTTCGGCTGTTAACCGAAAGGTTGGTGGTTCGAGCCCACCCGGGGGCGAAATCGTTTTAATCGCCACCGAGGTGAGGACGTATGTCCACTTTGATAGAGATACACAGCTAGTGTGACAATTTGGCTGTGTTTGAATGATGCCACCCAGCCTTATGCACATTCAGCCACGTGACAGTGGAGGTAAAAACATGGCCCTATGCGGACGTTCTACCGTTTTCCTATTCATTCGGCATGTGTGACACTGCAGTAGAGCGACGACCACTACAAAAGATGTATTATTTACATTTCATTTCGGCGTATACACCGCGAGTGCCATATGACAGGGCCTCTCTCTCGATGTCGATCTGCATTTGGCGTCTCTTAAGTGTCGGTCTGCAGTAGGCCGCTGTTGGCCGAGCGGCGTGCAGTCGCGGACGTTCTACCGTTTTCCTATTCATTCGGCATGTGTGACACTGCAGTAGAGCGACGACCACTACAAAAGATGTATTATTTACATTTCATTTCGGCGTATACACCGCGAGTGCCATATGACAGGGCCTCTCTCTCGATGTCGATCTGCATTTGGCGTCTCTTAAGTGTCGGTCTGCAGTAGGCCGCTGTTGGCCGAGCGGCGTGCAGTCGCCTTACATGAAGCCCCCAGTGCCACTGTGGACGATGTAGCCAGAGAGAGGAGTCGAAAGGCGCGTTTCACAGTAGAGCCACGCTATCCCACAAGCTGTGCACTAGGTCAAGTTTTGCGCAGACCGCAAACCTTTGGTGGCTTGACGCTCGTCGTCGATCGTAAGGGTGAAACAGTGAAGAGAGTTGGAAAACGGTAAGGTGGACACCTCCAGCAGCATCTGTGTGTCAAATCCGATATCTGGTCGAGGGCTGTAAGATTCAGTATGATGACGTGACAATTCGGGAGTAGCTCACGAAGGCAAAGCTGCGGCCTTCTTAGCTCAGTGGTAGAGCACTGGTCTTTTAAACCAGGGGTCGTGAGTTCGACCCTCACAGAAGGCATTCATTTTTTTAACTTTGCTGCTGAGAGCAGAGCTAGCTCGAGCAGCATCTAACATATGGCAGTGCACTGAATGAAGGGGAAGTTCTACAACCGATAAAGAGTGCTCTACTTGCATCAGAGGTTTACTGGATGTGTAGGCGGAACACTGTTTTGTATGCATTTTGTAGTATAATGTCATGCTTGGCGATGTCATTCGTTTATGAGCCGCACTACAGTGTGCATGCACGTTATCCATGTGAAGAGGCGTAAGCAGATACTACCACTCTGCGAGGTGCCTGCGAAAAGCATACGACTTGCATTGATAAAGAGAGCAGAAGTGACCGAAAGTCAAGGCCTCCGTGGCGCAATCGGCTAGCGCGTTCGGCTGTTAACCGAAAGGTTGGTGGTTCGAGCCCACCCGGGGGCGAAATCGTTTTAATCGCCACCGAGGTGAGGACGTATGTCCACTTTGATAGAGATACACAGCTAGTGTGACAATTTGGCTGTGTTTGAATGATGCCACCCAGCCTTATACACATTCAGCCACGTGACAGTGGAGGTAAAAACATGGCCCTATGCGGACGTTCTACCGTTTTCCTATTCATTCGGCATGTGTGACACTGCAGTAGAGCGACGACCACTACAAAAGATGTATTATTTACATTTCATTTCGGCGTATACACCGCGAGTGCCATATGACAGGGCCTCTCTCTCGATGTCGATCTGCATTTGGCGTCTCTTAAGTGTCGGTCTGCAGTAGGCCGCTGTTGGCCGAGCGGCGTGCAGTCGCCTTACATGAAGCCCCCAGTGCCACTGTGGACGATGTAGCCAGAGAGAGGAGTCGAAAGGCGCGTTTCACAGTAGAGCCACGCTATCCCACAAGCTGTGCACTAGGTCAAGTTTTGCGCAGACCGCAAACCTTTGGTGGCTTGACGCTCGTCGTCGATCGTAAGGGTGAAACAGTGAAGAGAGTTGGAAAACGGTAAGGTGGACACCTCCAGCAGCATCTGTGTGTCAAATCCGATATCTGGTCGAGGGCTGTAAGATTCAGTATGATGACGTGACAATTCGGGAGTAGCTCACGAACGCAAAGCTGCGGCCTTCTTAGCTCAGTGGTAGAGCACTGGTCTTTTAAACCAGGGGTCGTGAGTTCGACCCTCACAGAAGGCATTCATTTTTTTAACTTTGCTGCTGAGAGCAGAGCTAGCTCGAGCAGCATCTAACATATGGCAGTGCACTGAATGAAGGGGAAGTTCTACAACCGATAAAGAGTGCTCTACTTGCATCAGAGGTTTACTGGATGTGTAGGCGGAACACTGTTTTGTATGCATTTTGTAGTATAATGTCATGCTTGGCGATGTCATTCGTTTATGAGCCGCACTACAGTGTGCATGCACGTTATCCATGTGAAGAGGCGTAAGCAGATACTACCACTCTGCGAGGTGCCTGCGAAAAGCATACGACTTGCATTGATAAAGAGAGCAGAAGTGACCGAAAGTCAAGGCCTCCGTGGCGCAATCGGCTAGCGCGTTCGGCTGTTAACCGAAAGGTTGGTGGTTCGAGCCCACCTGGGGGCGAAATCGTTTTAATCGCCACCGAGGTGAGGACGTATGTCCACTTTGATAGAGATACACAGCTAGTGTGACAATTTGGCTGTGTTTGAATGATGCCACCCAGCCTTATACACATTCAGCCACGTGACAGTGGAGGTGAAAACATGGCCCTATGCGGACGTTCTACCGTTTTCCTATTCATTCGGCATGTGTGACACTGCAGTAGAGCGACGACCACTACAAAAGATGTATTATTTACATTTCATTTCGGCGTATACACCGCGAGTGCCATATGACAGGGCCTCTCTCTCGATGTCGATCTGCATTTGGCGTCTCTTAAGTGTCGGTCTGCAGTAGGCCGCTGTTGGCCGAGCGGCGTGCAGTCGCCTTACATGAAGCCCCCAGTGCCACTGTGGACGATGTAGCCAGAGAGAGGAGTCGAAAGGCGCGTTTCACAGTAGAGCCACGCTATCCCACAAGCTGTGCACTAGGTCAAGTTTTGCGCAGACCGCAAACCTTTGGTGGCTTGACGCTCGTCGTCGATCGTAAGGGTGAAACAGTGAAGAGAGTTGGAAAACGGTAAGGTGGACACCTCCAGCAGCATCTGTGTGTCAAATCCGATATCTGGTCGAGGGCTGTAAGATTCAGTATGATGACGTGACAATTCGGGAGTAGCTCACGAAGGCAAAGCTGCGGCCTTCTTAGCTCAGTGGTAGAGCACTGGTCTTTTAAACCAGGGGTCGTGAGTTCGACCCTCACAGAAGGCATTCATTTTTTTAACTTTGCTGCTGAGAGCAGAGCTAGCTCGAGCAGCATCTAACAGATGGCAGTGCACTGAATGAAGGGGAAGTTCTACAACCAATAAAGAGTGCTCTACTTGCATCAGAGGTTTACTGGATGTGTAGGCGGAACACTGTTTTGTATGCATTTTGTTGTATAATGTCATGCTTGGCGATGTCATTCGTTTATGAGCCGCACTACAGTGTGCATGCACGTTATCCATGTGAAGAGGCGTAAGCAGATACTACCACTCTGCGAGGTGCCTGCGAAAAGCATACGACTTGCATTGATAAAGAGAGCAGAAGTGACCGAAAGTCAAGGCCTCCGTGGCGCAATCGGCTAGCGCGTTCGGCTGTTAACCGAAAGGTTGGTGGTTCGAGCCCACCCGGGGGCGAAATCGTTTTAATCGCCACCGAGGTGAGGACGTATGTCCACTTTGATAGAGATACACAGCTAGTGTGACAATTTGGCTGTGTTTGAATGATGCCACCCAGCCTTATGCACATTCAGCCACGTGACAGTGGAGGTAAAAACATGGCCCTATGCGGACGTTCTACCGTTTTCCTATTCATTCGGCATGTGTGACACTGCAGTAGAGCGACGACCACTACAAAAGATGTATTATTTACATTTCATTTCGGCGTATACACCGCGAGTGCCATATGACAGGGCCTCTCTCTCGATGTCGATCTGCATTTGGCGTCTCTTAAGTGTCGGTCTGCAGTAGGCCGCTGTTGGCCGAGCGGCGTGCAGTCGCGGACGTTCTACCGTTTTCCTATTCATTCGGCATGTGTGACACTGCAGTAGAGCGACGACCACTACAAAAGATGTATTATTTACATTTCATTTCGGCGTATACACCGCGAGTGCCATATGACAGGGCCTCTCTCTCGATGTCGATCTGCATTTGGCGTCTCTTAAGTGTCGGTCTGCAGTAGGCCGCTGTTGGCCGAGCGGCGTGCAGTCGCCTTACATGAAGCCCCCAGTGCCACTGTGGACGATGTAGCCAGAGAGAGGAGTCGAAAGGCGCGTTTCACAGTAGAGCCACGCTATCCCACAAGCTGTGCACTAGGTCAAGTTTTGCGCAGACCGCAAACCTTTGGTGGCTTGACGCTCGTCGTCGATCGTAAGGGTGAAACAGTGAAGAGAGTTGGAAAACGGTAAGGTGGACACCTCCAGCAGCATCTGTGTGTCAAATCCGATATCTGGTCGAGGGCTGTAAGATTCAGTATGATGACGTGACAATTCGGGAGTAGCTCACGAACGCAAAGCTGCGGCCTTCTTAGCTCAGTGGTAGAGCACTGGTCTTTTAAACCAGGGGTCGTGAGTTCGACCCTCACAGAAGGCATTCATTTTTTTAACTTTGCTGCTGAGAGCAGAGCTAGCTCGAGCAGCATCTAACATATGGCAGTGCACTGAATGAAGGGGAAGTTCTACAACCGATAAAGAGTGCTCTACTTGCATCAGAGGTTTACTGGATGTGTAGGCGGAACACTGTTTTGTATGCATTTTGTAGTATAATGTCATGCTTGGCGATGTCATTCGTTTATGAGCCGCACTACAGTGTGCATGCACGTTATCCATGTGAAGAGGCGTAAGCAGATACTACCACTCTGCGAGGTGCCTGCGAAAAGCATACGACTTGCATTGATAAAGAGAGCAGAAGTGACCGAAAGTCAAGGCCTCCGTGGCGCAATCGGCTAGCGCGTTCGGCTGTTAACCGAAAGGTTGGTGGTTCGAGCCCACCTGGGGGCGAAATCGTTTTAATCGCCACCGAGGTGAGGACGTATGTCCACTTTGATAGAGATACACAGCTAGTGTGACAATTTGGCTGTGTTTGAATGATGCCACCCAGCCTTATACACATTCAGCCACGTGACAGTGGAGGTGAAAACATGGCCCTATGCGGACGTTCTACCGTTTTCCTATTCATTCGGCATGTGTGACACTGCAGTAGAGCGACGACCACTACAAAAGATGTATTATTTACATTTCATTTCGGCGTATACACCGCGAGTGCCATATGACAGGGCCTCTCTCTCGATGTCGATCTGCATTTGGCGTCTCTTAAGTGTCGGTCTGCAGTAGGCCGCTGTTGGCCGAGCGGCGTGCAGTCGCCTTACATGAAGCCCCCAGTGCCACTGTGGACGATGTAGCCAGAGAGAGGAGTCGAAAGGCGCGTTTCACAGTAGAGCCACGCTATCCCACAAGCTGTGCACTAGGTCAAGTTTTGCGCAGACCGCAAACCTTTGGTGGCTTGACGCTCGTCGTCGATCGTAAGGGTGAAACAGTGAAGAGAGTTGGAAAACGGTAAGGTGGACACCTCCAGCAGCATCTGTGTGTCAAATCCGATATCTGGTCGAGGGCTGTAAGATTCAGTATGATGACGTGACAATTCGGGAGTAGCTCACGAAGGCAAAGCTGCGGCCTTCTTAGCTCAGTGGTAGAGCACTGGTCTTTTAAACCAGGGGTCGTGAGTTCGACCCTCACAGAAGGCATTCATTTTTTTAACTTTGCTGCTGAGAGCAGAGCTAGCTCGAGCAGCATCTAACAGATGGCAGTGCACTGAATGAAGGGGAAGTTCTACAACCAATAAAGAGTGCTCTACTTGCATCAGAGGTTTACTGGATGTGTAGGCGGAACACTGTTTTGTATGCATTTTGTTGTATAATGTCATGCTTGGCGATGTCATTCGTTTATGAGCCGCACTACAGTGTGCATGCACGTTATCCATGTGAAGAGGCGTAAGCAGATACTACCACTCTGCGAGGTGCCTGCGAAAAGCATACGACTTGCATTGATAAAGAGAGCAGAAGTGACCGAAAGTCAAGGCCTCCGTGGCGCAATCGGCTAGCGCGTTCGGCTGTTAACCGAAAGGTTGGTGGTTCGAGCCCACCCGGGGGCGAAATCGTTTTAATCGCCACCGAGGTGAGGACGTATGTCCACTTTGATAGAGATACACAGCTAGTGTGACAATTTGGCTGTGTTTGAATGATGCCACCCAGCCTTATGCACATTCAGCCACGTGACAGTGGAGGTAAAAACATGGCCCTATGCGGACGTTCTACCGTTTTCCTATTCATTCGGCATGTGTGACACTGCAGTAGAGCGACGACCACTACAAAAGATGTATTATTTACATTTCATTTCGGCGTATACACCGCGAGTGCCATATGACAGGGCCTCTCTCTCGATGTCGATCTGCATTTGGCGTCTCTTAAGTGTCGGTCTGCAGTAGGCCGCTGTTGGCCGAGCGGCGTGCAGTCGCGGACGTTCTACCGTTTTCCTATTCATTCGGCATGTGTGACACTGCAGTAGAGCGACGACCACTACAAAAGATGTATTATTTACATTTCATTTCGGCGTATACACCGCGAGTGCCATATGACAGGGCCTCTCTCTCGATGTCGATCTGCATTTGGCGTCTCTTAAGTGTCGGTCTGCAGTAGGCCGCTGTTGGCCGAGCGGCGTGCAGTCGCCTTACATGAAGCCCCCAGTGCCACTGTGGACGATGTAGCCAGAGAGAGGAGTCGAAAGGCGCGTTTCACAGTAGAGCCACGCTATCCCACAAGCTGTGCACTAGGTCAAGTTTTGCGCAGACCGCAAACCTTTGGTGGCTTGACGCTCGTCGTCGATCGTAAGGGTGAAACAGTGAAGAGAGTTGGAAAACGGTAAGGTGGACACCTCCAGCAGCATCTGTGTGTCAAATCCGATATCTGGTCGAGGGCTGTAAGATTCAGTATGATGACGTGACAATTCGGGAGTAGCTCACGAAGGCAAAGCTGCGGCCTTCTTAGCTCAGTGGTAGAGCACTGGTCTTTTAAACCAGGGGTCGTGAGTTCGACCCTCACAGAAGGCATTCATTTTTTTAACTTTGCTGCTGAGAGCAGAGCTAGCTCGAGCAGCATCTAACAGATGGCAGTGCACTGAATGAAGGGGAAGTTCTACAACCGATAAAGAGTGCTCTACTTGCATCAGAGGTTTACTGGATGTGTAGGCGGAACACTGTTTTGTATGCATTTTGTAGTATAATGTCATGCTTGGCGATGTCATTCGTTTATGAGCCGCACTACAGTGTGCATGCACGTTATCCATGTGAAGAGGCGTAAGCAGATACTACCACTCTGCGAGGTGCCTGCGAAAAGCATACGACTTGCATTGATAAAGAGAGCAGAAGTGACCGAAAGTCAAGGCCTCCGTGGCGCAATCGGCTAGCGCGTTCGGCTGTTAACCGAAAGGTTGGTGGTTCGAGCCCACCTGGGGGCGAAATCGTTTTAACCGTCACCGAGGTGAGGACATACGTCAACTTTGTTAGAGATACACAGCTAGTGTGACAACTTGGCTGTGTTTGAGTGATGCCACAGAGCCTTATACACATTCAGCCAAGTGACACTGTAGGTAAAAACATGGCCCTACACAGACGTTCTACTGTTTTCCTATTCATTCGGCATGTGTGACACTGCAGTAGAGCGACGACCACTACAAAAGATGTATTATTTACATTTCATTTCGGCGTATACACCGCGAGTGCCATATGACAGGGCCTCTCTCTCGATGTCGATCTGCATTTGGCGTCTCTTAAGTGTCGGTCTGCAGTAGGCCGCTGTTGGCCGAGCGGCGTGCAGTCGCCTTACATGAAGCCCCCAGTGCCACTGTGGACGATGTAGCCAGAGAGAGGAGTCGAAAGGCGCGTTTCACAGTAGAGCCACGCTATCCCACAAGCTGTGCACTAGGTCAAGTTTTGCGCAGACCGCAAACCTTTGGTGGCTTGACGCTCGTCGTCGATCGTAAGGGTGAAACAGTGAAGAGAGTTGGAAAACGGTAAGGTGGACACCTCCAGCAGCATCTGTGTGTCAAATCCGATATCTGGTCGAGGGCTGTAAGATTCAGTATGATGACGTGACAATTCGGGAGTAGCTCACGAAGGCAAAGCTGCGGCCTTCTTAGCTCAGTGGTAGAGCACTGGTCTTTTAAACCAGGGGTCGTGAGTTCGACCCTCACAGAAGGCATTCATTTTTTTAACTTTGCTGCTGAGAGCAGAGCTAGCTCGAGCAGCATCTAACAGATGGCAGTGCACTGAATGAAGGGGAAGTTCTACAACCGATAAAGAGTGCTCTACTTGCATCAGAGGTTTACTGGATGTGTAGGCGGAACACTGTTTTGTATGCATTTTGTAGTATAATGTCATGCTTGGCGATGTCATTCGTTTATGAGCCGCACTACAGTGTGCATGCACGTTATCCATGTGAAGAGGCGTAAGCAGATACTACCACTCTGCGAGGTGCCTGCGAAAAGCATACGACTTGCATTGATAAAGAGAGCAGAAGTGACCGAAAGTCAAGGCCTCCGTGGCGCAATCGGCTAGCGCGTTCGGCTGTTAACCGAAAGGTTGGTGGTTCGAGCCCACCCGGGGGCGAAATCGTTTTAATCGCCACCGAGGTGAGGACGTATGTCCACTTTGATAGAGATACACAGCTAGTGTGACAATTTGGCTGTGTTTGAATGATGCCACCCAGCCTTATGCACATTCAGCCACGTGACAGTGGAGGTAAAAACATGGCCCTATGCGGACGTTCTACCGTTTTCCTATTCATTCGGCATGTGTGACACTGCAGTAGAGCGACGACCACTACAAAAGATGTATTATTTACATTTCATTTCGGCGTATACACCGCGAGTGCCATATGACAGGGCCTCTCTCTCGATGTCGATCTGCATTTGGCGTCTCTTAAGTGTCGGTCTGCAGTAGGCCGCTGTTGGCCGAGCGGCGTGCAGTCGCGGACGTTCTACCGTTTTCCTATTCATTCGGCATGTGTGACACTGCAGTAGAGCGACGACCACTACAAAAGATGTATTATTTACATTTCATTTCGGCGTATACACCGCGAGTGCCATATGACAGGGCCTCTCTCTCGATGTCGATCTGCATTTGGCGTCTCTTAAGTGTCGGTCTGCAGTAGGCCGCTGTTGGCCGAGCGGCGTGCAGTCGCCTTACATGAAGCCCCCAGTGCCACTGTGGACGATGTAGCCAGAGAGAGGAGTCGAAAGGCGCGTTTCACAGTAGAGCCACGCTATCCCACAAGCTGTGCACTAGGTCAAGTTTTGCGCAGACCGCAAACCTTTGGTGGCTTGACGCTCGTCGTCGATCGTAAGGGTGAAACAGTGAAGAGAGTTGGAAAACGGTAAGGTGGACACCTCCAGCAGCATCTGTGTGTCAAATCCGATATCTGGTCGAGGGCTGTAAGATTCAGTATGATGACGTGACAATTCGGGAGTAGCTCACGAACGCAAAGCTGCGGCCTTCTTAGCTCAGTGGTAGAGCACTGGTCTTTTAAACCAGGGGTCGTGAGTTCGACCCTCACAGAAGGCATTCATTTTTTTAACTTTGCTGCTGAGAGCAGAGCTAGCTCGAGCAGCATCTAACATATGGCAGTGCACTGAATGAAGGGGAAGTTCTACAACCGATAAAGAGTGCTCTACTTGCATCAGAGGTTTACTGGATGTGTAGGCGGAACACTGTTTTGTATGCATTTTGTAGTATAATGTCATGCTTGGCGATGTCATTCGTTTATGAGCCGCACTACAGTGTGCATGCACGTTATCCATGTGAAGAGGCGTAAGCAGATACTACCACTCTGCGAGGTGCCTGCGAAAAGCATACGACTTGCATTGATAAAGAGAGCAGAAGTGACCGAAAGTCAAGGCCTCCGTGGCGCAATCGGCTAGCGCGTTCGGCTGTTAACCGAAAGGTTGGTGGTTCGAGCCCACCCGGGGGCGAAATCGTTTTAATCGCCACCGAGGTGAGGACGTATGTCCACTTTGATAGAGATACACAGCTAGTGTGACAATTTGGCTGTGTTTGAATGATGCCACCCAGCCTTATACACATTCAGCCACGTGACAGTGGAGGTGAAAACATGGCCCTATGCGGACGTTCTACCGTTTTCCTATTCATTCGGCATGTGTGACACTGCAGTAGAGCGACGACCACTACAAAAGATGTATTATTTACATTTCATTTCGGCGTATACACCGCGAGTGCCATATGACAGGGCCTCTCTCTCGATGTCGATCTGCATTTGGCGTCTCTTAAGTGTCGGTCTGCAGTAGGCCGCTGTTGGCCGAGCGGCGTGCAGTCGCCTTACATGAAGCCCCCAGTGCCACTGTGGACGATGTAGCCAGAGAGAGGAGTCGAAAGGCGCGTTTCACAGTAGAGCCACGCTATCCCACAAGCTGTGCACTAGGTCAAGTTTTGCGCAGACCGCAAACCTTTGGTGGCTTGACGCTCGTCGTCGATCGTAAGGGTGAAACAGTGAAGAGAGTTGGAAAACGGTAAGGTGGACACCTCCAGCAGCATCTGTGTGTCAAATCCGATATCTGGTCGAGGGCTGTAAGATTCAGTATGATGACGTGACAATTCGGGAGTAGCTCACGAAGGCAAAGCTGCGGCCTTCTTAGCTCAGTGGTAGAGCACTGGTCTTTTAAACCAGGGGTCGTGAGTTCGACCCTCACAGAAGGCATTCATTTTTTTAACTTTGCTGCTGAGAGCAGAGCTAGCTCGAGCAGCATCTAACAGATGGCAGTGCACTGAATGAAGGGGAAGTTCTACAACCGATAAAGAGTGCTCTACTTGCATCAGAGGTTTACTGGATGTGTAGGCGGAACACTGTTTTGTATGCATTTTGTAGTATAATGTCATGCTTGGCGATGTCATTCGTTTATGAGCCGCACTACAGTGTGCATGCACGTTATCCATGTGAAGAGGCGTAAGCAGATACTACCACTCTGCGAGGTGCCTGCGAAAAGCATACGACTTGCATTGATAAAGAGAGCAGAAGTGACCGAAAGTCAAGGCCTCCGTGGCGCAATCGGCTAGCGCGTTCGGCTGTTAACCGAAAGGTTGGTGGTTCGAGCCCACCCGGGGGCGAAATCGTTTTAATCGCCACCGAGGTGAGGACGTATGTCCACTTTGATAGAGATACACAGCTAGTGTGACAATTTGGCTGTGTTTGAATGATGCCACCCAGCCTTATGCACATTCAGCCACGTGACAGTGGAGGTAAAAACATGGCCCTATGCGGACGTTCTACCGTTTTCCTATTCATTCGGCATGTGTGACACTGCAGTAGAGCGACGACCACTACAAAAGATGTATTATTTACATTTCATTTCGGCGTATACACCGCGAGTGCCATATGACAGGGCCTCTCTCTCGATGTCGATCTGCATTTGGCGTCTCTTAAGTGTCGGTCTGCAGTAGGCCGCTGTTGGCCGAGCGGCGTGCAGTCGCGGACGTTCTACCGTTTTCCTATTCATTCGGCATGTGTGACACTGCAGTAGAGCGACGACCACTACAAAAGATGTATTATTTACATTTCATTTCGGCGTATACACCGCGAGTGCCATATGACAGGGCCTCTCTCTCGATGTCGATCTGCATTTGGCGTCTCTTAAGTGTCGGTCTGCAGTAGGCCGCTGTTGGCCGAGCGGCGTGCAGTCGCCTTACATGAAGCCCCCAGTGCCACTGTGGACGATGTAGCCAGAGAGAGGAGTCGAAAGGCGCGTTTCACAGTAGAGCCACGCTATCCCACAAGCTGTGCACTAGGTCAAGTTTTGCGCAGACCGCAAACCTTTGGTGGCTTGACGCTCGTCGTCGATCGTAAGGGTGAAACAGTGAAGAGAGTTGGAAAACGGTAAGGTGGACACCTCCAGCAGCATCTGTGTGTCAAATCCGATATCTGGTCGAGGGCTGTAAGATTCAGTATGATGACGTGACAATTCGGGAGTAGCTCACGAAGGCAAAGCTGCGGCCTTCTTAGCTCAGTGGTAGAGCACTGGTCTTTTAAACCAGGGGTCGTGAGTTCGACCCTCACAGAAGGCATTCATTTTTTTAACTTTGCTGCTGAGAGCAGAGCTAGCTCGAGCAGCATCTAACAGATGGCAGTGCACTGAATGAAGGGGAAGTTCTACAACCGATAAAGAGTGCTCTACTTGCATCAGAGGTTTACTGGATGTGTAGGCGGAACACTGTTTTGTATGCATTTTGTAGTATAATGTCATGCTTGGCGATGTCATTCGTTTATGAGCCGCACTACAGTGTGCATGCACGTTATCCATGTGAAGAGGCGTAAGCAGATACTACCACTCTGCGAGGTGCCTGCGAAAAGCATACGACTTGCATTGATAAAGAGAGCAGAAGTGACCGAAAGTCAAGGCCTCCGTGGCGCAATCGGCTAGCGCGTTCGGCTGTTAACCGAAAGGTTGGTGGTTCGAGCCCACCCGGGGGCGAAATCGTTTTAATCGCCACCGAGGTGAGGACGTATGTCCACTTTGATAGAGATACACAGCTAGTGTGACAATTTGGCTGTGTTTGAATGATGCCACCCAGCCTTATGCACATTCAGCCACGTGACAGTGGAGGTAAAAACATGGCCCTATGCGGACGTTCTACCGTTTTCCTATTCATTCGGCATGTGTGACACTGCAGTAGAGCGACGACCACTACAAAAGATGTATTATTTACATTTCATTTCGGCGTATACACCGCGAGTGCCATATGACAGGGCCTCTCTCTCGATGTCGATCTGCATTTGGCGTCTCTTAAGTGTCGGTCTGCAGTAGGCCGCTGTTGGCCGAGCGGCGTGCAGTCGCGGACGTTCTACCGTTTTCCTATTCATTCGGCATGTGTGACACTGCAGTAGAGCGACGACCACTACAAAAGATGTATTATTTACATTTCATTTCGGCGTATACACCGCGAGTGCCATATGACAGGGCCTCTCTCTCGATGTCGATCTGCATTTGGCGTCTCTTAAGTGTCGGTCTGCAGTAGGCCGCTGTTGGCCGAGCGGCGTGCAGTCGCCTTACATGAAGCCCCCAGTGCCACTGTGGACGATGTAGCCAGAGAGAGGAGTCGAAAGGCGCGTTTCACAGTAGAGCCACGCTATCCCACAAGCTGTGCACTAGGTCAAGTTTTGCGCAGACCGCAAACCTTTGGTGGCTTGACGCTCGTCGTCGATCGTAAGGGTGAAACAGTGAAGAGAGTTGGAAAACGGTAAGGTGGACACCTCCAGCAGCATCTGTGTGTCAAATCCGATATCTGGTCGAGGGCTGTAAGATTCAGTATGATGACGTGACAATTCGGGAGTAGCTCACGAAGGCAAAGCTGCGGCCTTCTTAGCTCAGTGGTAGAGCACTGGTCTTTTAAACCAGGGGTCGTGAGTTCGACCCTCACAGAAGGCATTCATTTTTTTAACTTTGCTGCTGAGAGCAGAGCTAGCTCGAGCAGCATCTAACAGATGGCAGTGCACTGAATGAAGGGGAAGTTCTACAACCGATAAAGAGTGCTCTACTTGCATCAGAGGTTTACTGGATGTGTAGGCGGAACACTGTTTTGTATGCATTTTGTAGTATAATGTCATGCTTGGCGATGTCATTCGTTTATGAGCCGCACTACAGTGTGCATGCACGTTATCCATGTGAAGAGGCGTAAGCAGATACTACCACTCTGCGAGGTGCCTGCGAAAAGCATACGACTTGCATTGATAAAGAGAGCAGAAGTGACCGAAAGTCAAGGCCTCCGTGGCGCAATCGGCTAGCGCGTTCGGCTGTTAACCGAAAGGTTGGTGGTTCGAGCCCACCCGGGGGCGAAATCGTTTTAATCGCCACCGAGGTGAGGACGTATGTCCACTTTGATAGAGATACACAGCTAGTGTGACAATTTGGCTGTGTTTGAATGATGCCACCCAGCCTTATGCACATTCAGCCACGTGACAGTGGAGGTAAAAACATGGCCCTATGCGGACGTTCTACCGTTTTCCTATTCATTCGGCATGTGTGACACTGCAGTAGAGCGACGACCACTACAAAAGATGTATTATTTACATTTCATTTCGGCGTATACACCGCGAGTGCCATATGACAGGGCCTCTCTCTCGATGTCGATCTGCATTTGGCGTCTCTTAAGTGTCGGTCTGCAGTAGGCCGCTGTTGGCCGAGCGGCGTGCAGTCGCGGACGTTCTACCGTTTTCCTATTCATTCGGCATGTGTGACACTGCAGTAGAGCGACGACCACTACAAAAGATGTATTATTTACATTTCATTTCGGCGTATACACCGCGAGTGCCATATGACAGGGCCTCTCTCTCGATGTCGATCTGCATTTGGCGTCTCTTAAGTGTCGGTCTGCAGTAGGCCGCTGTTGGCCGAGCGGCGTGCAGTCGCCTTACATGAAGCCCCCAGTGCCACTGTGGACGATGTAGCCAGAGAGAGGAGTCGAAAGGCGCGTTTCACAGTAGAGCCACGCTATCCCACAAGCTGTGCACTAGGTCAAGTTTTGCGCAGACCGCAAACCTTTGGTGGCTTGACGCTCGTCGTCGATCGTAAGGGTGAAACAGTGAAGAGAGTTGGAAAACGGTAAGGTGGACACCTCCAGCAGCATCTGTGTGTCAAATCCGATATCTGGTCGAGGGCTGTAAGATTCAGTATGATGACGTGACAATTCGGGAGTAGCTCACGAACGCAAAGCTGCGGCCTTCTTAGCTCAGTGGTAGAGCACTGGTCTTTTAAACCAGGGGTCGTGAGTTCGACCCTCACAGAAGGCATTCATTTTTTTAACTTTGCTGCTGAGAGCAGAGCTAGCTCGAGCAGCATCTAACATATGGCAGTGCACTGAATGAAGGGGAAGTTCTACAACCGATAAAGAGTGCTCTACTTGCATCAGAGGTTTACTGGATGTGTAGGCGGAACACTGTTTTGTATGCATTTTGTAGTATAATGTCATGCTTGGCGATGTCATTCGTTTATGAGCCGCACTACAGTGTGCATGCACGTTATCCATGTGAAGAGGCGTAAGCAGATACTACCACTCTGCGAGGTGCCTGCGAAAAGCATACGACTTGCATTGATAAAGAGAGCAGAAGTGACCGAAAGTCAAGGCCTCCGTGGCGCAATCGGCTAGCGCGTTCGGCTGTTAACCGAAAGGTTGGTGGTTCGAGCCCACCCGGGGGCGAAATCGTTTTAATCGCCACCGAGGTGAGGACGTATGTCCACTTTGATAGAGATACACAGCTAGTGTGACAATTTGGCTGTGTTTGAATGATGCCACCCAGCCTTATACACATTCAGCCACGTGACAGTGGAGGTAAAAACATGGCCCTATGCGGACGTTCTACCGTTTTCCTATTCATTCGGCATGTGTGACACTGCAGTAGAGCGACGACCACTACAAAAGATGTATTATTTACATTTCATTTCGGCGTATACACCGCGAGTGCCATATGACAGGGCCTCTCTCTCGATGTCGATCTGCATTTGGCGTCTCTTAAGTGTCGGTCTGCAGTAGGCCGCTGTTGGCCGAGCGGCGTGCAGTCGCCTTACATGAAGCCCCCAGTGCCACTGTGGACGATGTAGCCAGAGAGAGGAGTCGAAAGGCGCGTTTCACAGTAGAGCCACGCTATCCCACAAGCTGTGCACTAGGTCAAGTTTTGCGCAGACCGCAAACCTTTGGTGGCTTGACGCTCGTCGTCGATCGTAAGGGTGAAACAGTGAAGAGAGTTGGAAAACGGTAAGGTGGACACCTCCAGCAGCATCTGTGTGTCAAATCCGATATCTGGTCGAGGGCTGTAAGATTCAGTATGATGACGTGACAATTCGGGAGTAGCTCACGAACGCAAAGCTGCGGCCTTCTTAGCTCAGTGGTAGAGCACTGGTCTTTTAAACCAGGGGTCGTGAGTTCGACCCTCACAGAAGGCATTCATTTTTTTAACTTTGCTGCTGAGAGCAGAGCTAGCTCGAGCAGCATCTAACATATGGCAGTGCACTGAATGAAGGGGAAGTTCTACAACCGATAAAGAGTGCTCTACTTGCATCAGAGGTTTACTGGATGTGTAGGCGGAACACTGTTTTGTATGCATTTTGTAGTATAATGTCATGCTTGGCGATGTCATTCGTTTATGAGCCGCACTACAGTGTGCATGCACGTTATCCATGTGAAGAGGCGTAAGCAGATACTACCACTCTGCGAGGTGCCTGCGAAAAGCATACGACTTGCATTGATAAAGAGAGCAGAAGTGACCGAAAGTCAAGGCCTCCGTGGCGCAATCGGCTAGCGCGTTCGGCTGTTAACCGAAAGGTTGGTGGTTCGAGCCCACCCGGGGGCGAAATCGTTTTAATCGCCACCGAGGTGAGGACGTATGTCCACTTTGATAGAGATACACAGCTAGTGTGACAATTTGGCTGTGTTTGAATGATGCCACCCAGCCTTATACACATTCAGCCACGTGACAGTGGAGGTGAAAACATGGCCCTATGCGGACGTTCTACCGTTTTCCTATTCATTCGGCATGTGTGACACTGCAGTAGAGCGACGACCACTACAAAAGATGTATTATTTACATTTCATTTCGGCGTATACACCGCGAGTGCCATATGACAGGGCCTCTCTCTCGATGTCGATCTGCATTTGGCGTCTCTTAAGTGTCGGTCTGCAGTAGGCCGCTGTTGGCCGAGCGGCGTGCAGTCGCCTTACATGAAGCCCCCAGTGCCACTGTGGACGATGTAGCCAGAGAGAGGAGTCGAAAGGCGCGTTTCACAGTAGAGCCACGCTATCCCACAAGCTGTGCACTAGGTCAAGTTTTGCGCAGACCGCAAACCTTTGGTGGCTTGACGCTCGTCGTCGATCGTAAGGGTGAAACAGTGAAGAGAGTTGGAAAACGGTAAGGTGGACACCTCCAGCAGCATCTGTGTGTCAAATCCGATATCTGGTCGAGGGCTGTAAGATTCAGTATGATGACGTGACAATTCGGTAGTAGCTCACGAAGGCAAAGCTGCGGCCTTCTTAGCTCAGTGGTAGAGCACTGGTCTTTTAAACCAGGGGTCGTGAGTTCGACCCTCACAGAAGGCATTCATTTTTTTAACTTTGCTGCTGAGAGCAGAGCTAGCTCGAGCAGCATCTAACAGATGGCAGTGCACTGAATGAAGGGGAAGTTCTACAACCGATAAAGAGTGCTCTACTTGCATCAGAGGTTTACTGGATGTGTAGGCGGAACACTGTTTTGTATGCATTTTGTAGTATAATGTCATGCTTGGCGATGTCATTCGTTTATGAGCCGCACTACAGTGTGCATGCACGTTATCCATGTGAAGAGGCGTAAGCAGATACTACCACTCTGCGAGGTGCCTGCGAAAAGCATACGACTTGCATTGATAAAGAGAGCAGAAGTGACCGAAAGTCAAGGCCTCCGTGGCGCAATCGGCTAGCGCGTTCGGCTGTTAACCGAAAGGTTGGTGGTTCGAGCCCACCCGGGGGCGAAATCGTTTTAATCGCCACCGAGGTGAGGACGTATGTCCACTTTGATAGAGATACACAGCTAGTGTGACAATTTGGCTGTGTTTGAATGATGCCACCCAGCCTTATGCACATTCAGCCACGTGACAGTGGAGGTAAAAACATGGCCCTATGCGGACGTTCTACCGTTTTCCTATTCATTCGGCATGTGTGACACTGCAGTAGAGCGACGACCACTACAAAAGATGTATTATTTACATTTCATTTCGGCGTATACACCGCGAGTGCCATATGACAGGGCCTCTCTCTCGATGTCGATCTGCATTTGGCGTCTCTTAAGTGTCGGTCTGCAGTAGGCCGCTGTTGGCCGAGCGGCGTGCAGTCGCGGACGTTCTACCGTTTTCCTATTCATTCGGCATGTGTGACACTGCAGTAGAGCGACGACCACTACAAAAGATGTATTATTTACATTTCATTTCGGCGTATACACCGCGAGTGCCATATGACAGGGCCTCTCTCTCGATGTCGATCTGCATTTGGCGTCTCTTAAGTGTCGGTCTGCAGTAGGCCGCTGTTGGCCGAGCGGCGTGCAGTCGCCTTACATGAAGCCCCCAGTGCCACTGTGGACGATGTAGCCAGAGAGAGGAGTCGAAAGGCGCGTTTCACAGTAGAGCCACGCTATCCCACAAGCTGTGCACTAGGTCAAGTTTTGCGCAGACCGCAAACCTTTGGTGGCTTGACGCTCGTCGTCGATCGTAAGGGTGAAACAGTGAAGAGAGTTGGAAAACGGTAAGGTGGACACCTCCAGCAGCATCTGTGTGTCAAATCCGATATCTGGTCGAGGGCTGTAAGATTCAGTATGATGACGTGACAATTCGGGAGTAGCTCACGAACGCAAAGCTGCGGCCTTCTTAGCTCAGTGGTAGAGCACTGGTCTTTTAAACCAGGGGTCGTGAGTTCGACCCTCACAGAAGGCATTCATTTTTTTAACTTTGCTGCTGAGAGCAGAGCTAGCTCGAGCAGCATCTAACATATGGCAGTGCACTGAATGAAGGGGAAGTTCTACAACCGATAAAGAGTGCTCTACTTGCATCAGAGGTTTACTGGATGTGTAGGCGGAACACTGTTTTGTATGCATTTTGTAGTATAATGTCATGCTTGGCGATGTCATTCGTTTATGAGCCGCACTACAGTGTGCATGCACGTTATCCATGTGAAGAGGCGTAAGCAGATACTACCACTCTGCGAGGTGCCTGCGAAAAGCATACGACTTGCATTGATAAAGAGAGCAGAAGTGACCGAAAGTCAAGGCCTCCGTGGCGCAATCGGCTAGCGCGTTCGGCTGTTAACCGAAAGGTTGGTGGTTCGAGCCCACCCGGGGGCGAAATCGTTTTAATCGCCACCGAGGTGAGGACGTATGTCCACTTTGATAGAGATACACAGCTAGTGTGACAATTTGGCTGTGTTTGAATGATGCCACCCAGCCTTATGCACATTCAGCCACGTGACAGTGGAGGTAAAAACATGGCCCTATGCGGACGTTCTACCGTTTTCCTATTCATTCGGCATGTGTGACACTGCAGTAGAGCGACGACCACTACAAAAGATGTATTATTTACATTTCATTTCGGCGTATACACCGCGAGTGCCATATGACAGGGCCTCTCTCTCGATGTCGATCTGCATTTGGCGTCTCTTAAGTGTCGGTCTGCAGTAGGCCGCTGTTGGCCGAGCGGCGTGCAGTCGCGGACGTTCTACCGTTTTCCTATTCATTCGGCATGTGTGACACTGCAGTAGAGCGACGACCACTACAAAAGATGTATTATTTACATTTCATTTCGGCGTATACACCGCGAGTGCCATATGACAGGGCCTCTCTCTCGATGTCGATCTGCATTTGGCGTCTCTTAAGTGTCGGTCTGCAGTAGGCCGCTGTTGGCCGAGCGGCGTGCAGTCGCCTTACATGAAGCCCCCAGTGCCACTGTGGACGATGTAGCCAGAGAGAGGAGTCGAAAGGCGCGTTTCACAGTAGAGCCACGCTATCCCACAAGCTGTGCACTAGGTCAAGTTTTGCGCAGACCGCAAACCTTTGGTGGCTTGACGCTCGTCGTCGATCGTAAGGGTGAAACAGTGAAGAGAGTTGGAAAACGGTAAGGTGGACACCTCCAGCAGCATCTGTGTGTCAAATCCGATATCTGGTCGAGGGCTGTAAGATTCAGTATGATGACGTGACAATTCGGGAGTAGCTCACGAACGCAAAGCTGCGGCCTTCTTAGCTCAGTGGTAGAGCACTGGTCTTTTAAACCAGGGGTCGTGAGTTCGACCCTCACAGAAGGCATTCATTTTTTTAACTTTGCTGCTGAGAGCAGAGCTAGCTCGAGCAGCATCTAACATATGGCAGTGCACTGAATGAAGGGGAAGTTCTACAACCGATAAAGAGTGCTCTACTTGCATCAGAGGTTTACTGGATGTGTAGGCGGAACACTGTTTTGTATGCATTTTGTAGTATAATGTCATGCTTGGCGATGTCATTCGTTTATGAGCCGCACTACAGTGTGCATGCACGTTATCCATGTGAAGAGGCGTAAGCAGATACTACCACTCTGCGAGGTGCCTGCGAAAAGCATACGACTTGCATTGATAAAGAGAGCAGAAGTGACCGAAAGTCAAGGCCTCCGTGGCGCAATCGGCTAGCGCGTTCGGCTGTTAACCGAAAGGTTGGTGGTTCGAGCCCACCCGGGGGCGAAATCGTTTTAATCGCCACCGAGGTGAGGACGTATGTCCACTTTGATAGAGATACACAGCTAGTGTGACAATTTGGCTGTGTTTGAATGATGCCACCCAGCCTTATACACATTCAGCCACGTGACAGTGGAGGTAAAAACATGGCCCTATGCGGACGTTCTACCGTTTTCCTATTCATTCGGCATGTGTGACACTGCAGTAGAGCGACGACCACTACAAAAGATGTATTATTTACATTTCATTTCGGCGTATACACCGCGAGTGCCATATGACAGGGCCTCTCTCTCGATGTCGATCTGCATTTGGCGTCTCTTAAGTGTCGGTCTGCAGTAGGCCGCTGTTGGCCGAGCGGCGTGCAGTCGCCTTACATGAAGCCCCCAGTGCCACTGTGGACGATGTAGCCAGAGAGAGGAGTCGAAAGGCGCGTTTCACAGTAGAGCCACGCTATCCCACAAGCTGTGCACTAGGTCAAGTTTTGCGCAGACCGCAAACCTTTGGTGGCTTGACGCTCGTCGTCGATCGTAAGGGTGAAACAGTGAAGAGAGTTGGAAAACGGTAAGGTGGACACCTCCAGCAGCATCTGTGTGTCAAATCCGATATCTGGTCGAGGGCTGTAAGATTCAGTATGATGACATGACAATTCGGGAGTAGCTCACGAAGGCAAAGCTGCGGCCTTCTTAGCTCAGTGGTAGAGCACTGGTCTTTTAAACCAGGGGTCGTGAGTTCGACCCTCACAGAAGGCATTCATTTTTTTAACTTTGCTGCTGAGAGCAGAGCTAGCTCGAGCAGCATCTAACAGATGGCAGTGCACTGAATGAAGGGGAAGTTCTACAACCGATAAAGAGTGCTCTACTTGCATCAGAGGTTTACTGGATGTGTAGGCGGAACACTGTTTTGTATGCATTTTGTAGTATAATGTCATGCTTGGCGATGTCATTCGTTTATGAGCCGCACTACAGTGTGCATGCACGTTATCCATGTGAAGAGGCGTAAGCAGATACTACCACTCTGCGAGGTGCCTGCGAAAAGTATACGACTTGCATTGATAAAGAGAGCAGAAGTGACCTAAAGTCAAGGCCTCCGTGGCGCAATCGGCTAGCGCGTTCGGCTGTTAACCGAAAGGTTGGTGGTTCGAGCCCACCCGGGGGCGAAATCGTTTTAATCGCCACCGAGGTGAGGACGTATGTCCACTTTGATAGAGATACACAGCTAGTGTGACAATTTGGCTGTGTTTGAATGATGCCACCCAGCCTTATACACATTCAGCCACGTGACAGTGGAGGTGAAAACATGGCCCTATGCGGACGTTCTACCGTTTTCCTATTCATTCGGCATGTGTGACACTGCAGTAGAGCGACGACCACTACAAAAGATGTATTATTTACATTTCATTTCGGCGTATACACCGCGAGTGCCATATGACAGGGCCTCTCTCTCGATGTCGATCTGCATTTGGCGTCTCTTAAGTGTCGGTCTGCAGTAGGCCGCTGTTGGCCGAGCGGCGTGCAGTCGCCTTACATGAAGCCCCCAGTGCCACTGTGGACGATGTAGCCAGAGAGAGGAGTCGAAAGGCGCGTTTCACAGTAGAGCCACGCTATCCCACAAGCTGTGCACTAGGTCAAGTTTTGCGCAGACCGCAAACCTTTGGTGGCTTGACGCTCGTCGTCGATCGTAAGGGTGAAACAGTGAAGAGAGTTGGAAAACGGTAAGGTGGACACCTCCAGCAGCATCTGTGTGTCAAATCCGATATCTGGTCGAGGGCTGTAAGATTCAGTATGATGACGTGACAATTCGGGAGTAGCTCACGAAGGCAAAGCTGCGGCCTTCTTAGCTCAGTGGTAGAGCACTGGTCTTTTAAACCAGGGGTCGTGAGTTCGACCCTCACAGAAGGCATTCATTTTTTTAACTTTGCTGCTGAGAGCAGAGCTAGCTCGAGCAGCATCTAACAGATGGCAGTGCACTGAATGAAGGGGAAGTTCTACAACCGATAAAGAGTGCTCTACTTGCATCAGAGGTTTACTGGATGTGTAGGCGGAACACTGTTTTGTATGCATTTTGTAGTATAATGTCATGCTTGGCGATGTCATTCGTTTATGAGCCGCACTACAGTGTGCATGCACGTTATCCATGTGAAGAGGCGTAAGCAGATACTACCACTCTGCGAGGTGCCTGCGAAAAGCATACGACTTGCATTGATAAAGAGAGCAGAAGTGACCGAAAGTCAAGGCCTCCGTGGCGCAATCGGCTAGCGCGTTCGGCTGTTAACCGAAAGGTTGGTGGTTCGAGCCCACCCGGGGGCGAAATCGTTTTAATCGCCACCGAGGTGAGGACGTATGTCCACTTTGATAGAGATACACAGCTAGTGTGACAATTTGGCTGTGTTTGAATGATGCCACCCAGCCTTATGCACATTCAGCCACGTGACAGTGGAGGTAAAAACATGGCCCTATGCGGACGTTCTACCGTTTTCCTATTCATTCGGCATGTGTGACACTGCAGTAGAGCGACGACCACTACAAAAGATGTATTATTTACATTTCATTTCGGCGTATACACCGCGAGTGCCATATGACAGGGCCTCTCTCTCGATGTCGATCTGCATTTGGCGTCTCTTAAGTGTCGGTCTGCAGTAGGCCGCTGTTGGCCGAGCGGCGTGCAGTCGCCTTACATGAAGCCCCCAGTGCCACTGTGGACGATGTAGCCAGAGAGAGGAGTCGAAAGGCGCGTTTCACAGTAGAGCCACGCTATCCCACAAGCTGTGCACTAGGTCAAGTTTTGCGCAGACCGCAAACCTTTGGTGGCTTGACGCTCGTCGTCGATCGTAAGGGTGAAACAGTGAAGAGAGTTGGAAAACGGTAAGGTGGACACCTCCAGCAGCATCTGTGTGTCAAATCCGATATCTGGTCGAGGGCTGTAAGATTCAGTATGATGACGTGACAATTCGGGAGTAGCTCACGAAGGCAAAGCTGCGGCCTTCTTAGCTCAGTGGTAGAGCACTGGTCTTTTAAACCAGGGGTCGTGAGTTCGACCCTCACAGAAGGCATTCATTTTTTTAACTTTGCTGCTGAGAGCAGAGCTAGCTCGAGCAGCATCTAACAGATGGCAGTGCACTGAATGAAGGGGAAGTTCTACAACCGATAAAGAGTGCTCTACTTGCATCAGAGGTTTACTGGATGTGTAGGCGGAACACTGTTTTGTATGCATTTTGTAGTATAATGTCATGCTTGGCGATGTCATTCGTTTATGAGCCGCACTACAGTGTGCATGCACGTTATCCATGTGAAGAGGCGTAAGCAGATACTACCACTCTGCGAGGTGCCTGCGAAAAGCATACGACTTGCATTGATAAAGAGAGCAGAAGTGACCGAAAGTCAAGGCCTCCGTGGCGCAATCGGCTAGCGCGTTCGGCTGTTAACCGAAAGGTTGGTGGTTCGAGCCCACCCGGGGGCGAAATCGTTTTAATCGCCACCGAGGTGAGGACGTATGTCCACTTTGATAGAGATACACAGCTAGTGTGACAATTTGGCTGTGTTTGAATGATGCCACCCAGCCTTATGCACATTCAGCCACGTGACAGTGGAGGTAAAAACATGGCCCTATGCGGACGTTCTACCGTTTTCCTATTCATTCGGCATGTGTGACACTGCAGTAGAGCGACGACCACTACAAAAGATGTATTATTTACATTTCATTTCGGCGTATACACCGCGAGTGCCATATGACAGGGCCTCTCTCTCGATGTCGATCTGCATTTGGCGTCTCTTAAGTGTCGGTCTGCAGTAGGCCGCTGTTGGCCGAGCGGCGTGCAGTCGCGGACGTTCTACCGTTTTCCTATTCATTCGGCATGTGTGACACTGCAGTAGAGCGACGACCACTACAAAAGATGTATTATTTACATTTCATTTCGGCGTATACACCGCGAGTGCCATATGACAGGGCCTCTCTCTCGATGTCGATCTGCATTTGGCGTCTCTTAAGTGTCGGTCTGCAGTAGGCCGCTGTTGGCCGAGCGGCGTGCAGTCGCCTTACATGAAGCCCCCAGTGCCACTGTGGACGATGTAGCCAGAGAGAGGAGTCGAAAGGCGCGTTTCACAGTAGAGCCACGCTATCCCACAAGCTGTGCACTAGGTCAAGTTTTGCGCAGACCGCAAACCTTTGGTGGCTTGACGCTCGTCGTCGATCGTAAGGGTGAAACAGTGAAGAGAGTTGGAAAACGGTAAGGTGGACACCTCCAGCAGCATCTGTGTGTCAAATCCGATATCTGGTCGAGGGCTGTAAGATTCAGTATGATGACGTGACAATGCGGGAGTAGCTCACGAAGGCAAAGCTGCGGCCTTCTTAGCTCAGTGGTAGAGCACTGGTCTTTTAAACCAGGGGTCGTGAGTTCGACCCTCACAGAAGGCATTCATTTTTTTAACTTTGCTGCTGAGAGCAGAGCTAGCTCGAGCAGCATCTAACAGATGGCAGTGCACTGAATGAAGGGGAAGTTCTACAACCGATAAAGAGTGCTCTACTTGCATCAGAGGTTTACTGGATGTGTAGGCGGAACACTGTTTTGTATGCATTTTGTAGTATAATGTCATGCTTGGCGATGTCATTCGTTTATGAGCCGCACTACAGTGTGCATGCACGTTATCCATGTGAAGAGGCGTAAGCAGATACTACCACTCTGCGAGGTGCCTGCGAAAAGTATACGAGTTGCATTGATAAAGAGAGCAGAAGTGACCGAAAGTCAAGGCCTCCGTGGCGCAATCGGCTAGCGCGTTCGGCTGTTAACCGAAAGGTTGGTGGTTCGAGCCCACCCGGGGGCGAAATCGTTTTAATCGCCACCGAGGTGAGGACGTATGTCCACTTTGATAGAGATACACAGCTAGTGTGACAATTTGGCTGTGTTTGAATGATGCCACCCAGCCTTATACACATTCTGCCACGTGACAGTGGAGGTAAAAACATGGCCCTATGCGGACGTTCTACCGTTTTCCTATTCATTCGGCATGTGTGACACTGCAGTAGAGCGACGACCACTACAAAAGATGTATTATTTACATTTCATTTCGGCGTATACACCGCGAGTGCCATATGACAGGGCCTCTCTCTCGATGTCGATCTGCATTTGGCGTCTCTTAAGTGTCGGTCTGCAGTAGGCCGCTGTTGGCCGAGCGGCGTGCAGTCGCCTTACATGAAGCCCCCAGTGCCACTGTGTACGATGTAGCCAGAGAGAGGAGTCGAAAGGCGCGTTTCACAGTAGAGCCACGCTATCCCACAAGCTGTGCACTAGGTCAAGTTTTGCGCAGACCGCAAACCTTTGGTGGCTTGACGCTCGTCGTCGATCGTAAGGGTGAAACAGTGAAGAGAGTTGGAAAACGGTAAGGTGGACACCTCCAGCAGCATCTGTGTGTCAAATCCGATATCTGGTCGAGGGCTGTAAGATTCAGTATGATGACGTGACAATTCGGGAGTAGCTCACGAAGGCAAAGCTGCGGCCTTCTTAGCTCAGTGGTAGAGCACTGGTCTTTTAAACCAGGGGTCGTGAGTTCGACCCTCACAGAAGGCATTCATTTTTTTAACTTTGCTGCTGAGAGCAGAGCTAGCTCGAGCAGCATCTAACAGATGGCAGTGCACTGAATGAAGGGGAAGTTCTACAACCGATAAAGAGTGCTCTACTTGCATCAGAGGTTTACTGGATGTGTAGGCGGAACACTGTTTTGTATGCATTTTGTAGTATAATGTCATGCTTGGCGATGTCATTCGTTTATGAGCCGCACTACAGTGTGCATGCACGTTATCCATGTGAAGAGGCGTAAGCAGATACTACCACTCTGCGAGGTGCCTGCGAAAAGTATACGAGTTGCATTGATAAAGAGAGCAGAAGTGACCGAAAGTCAAGGCCTCCGTGGCGCAATCGGCTAGCGCGTTCGGCTGTTAACCGAAAGGTTGGTGGTTCGAGCCCACCCGGGGGCGAAATCGTTTTAATCGCCACCGAGGTGAGGACGTATGTCCACTTTGATAGAGATACACAGCTAGTGTGACAATTTGGCTGTGTTTGAATGATGCCACCCAGCCTTATACACATTCTGCCACGTGACAGTGGAGGTAAAAACATGGCCCTATGCGGACGTTCTACCGTTTTCCTATTCATTCGGCATGTGTGACACTGCAGTAGAGCGACGACCACTACAAAAGATGTATTATTTACATTTCATTTCGGCGTATACACCGCGAGTGCCATATGACAGGGCCTCTCTCTCGATGTCGATCTGCATTTGGCGTCTCTTAAGTGTCGGTCTGCAGTAGGCCGCTGTTGGCCGAGCGGCGTGCAGTCGCCTTACATGAAGCCCCCAGTGCCACTGTGTACGATGTAGCCAGAGAGAGGAGTCGAAAGGCGCGTTTCACAGTAGAGCCACGCTATCCCACAAGCTGTGCACTAGGTCAAGTTTTGCGCAGACCGCAAACCTTTGGTGGCTTGACGCTCGTCGTCGATCGTAAGGGTGAAACAGTGAAGAGAGTTGGAAAACGGTAAGGTGGACACCTCCAGCAGCATCTGTGTGTCAAATCCGATATCTGGTCGAGGGCTGTAAGATTCAGTATGATGACGTGACAATTCGGGAGTAGCTCACGAAGGCAAAGCTGCGGCCTTCTTAGCTCAGTGGTAGAGCACTGGTCTTTTAAACCAGGGGTCGTGAGTTCGACCCTCACAGAAGGCATTCATTTTTTTAACTTTGCTGCTGAGAGCAGAGCTAGCTCGAGCAGCATCTAACAGATGGCAGTGCACTGAATGAAGGGGAAGTTCTACAACCGATAAAGAGTGCTCTACTTGCATTAGAGGTTTACTGGATGTGTAGGCGGAACACTGTTTTGTATGCATTTTGTAGTATAATGTCATGCTTGGCGATGTCATTCGTTTATGAGCCGCACTACAGTGTGCATGCACGTTATCCATGTGAAGAGGCGTAAGCAGATACTACCACTCTGCGAGGTGCCTGCGAAAAGTATACGAGTTGCATTGATAAAGAGAGCAGAAGTGACCGAAAGTCAAGGCCTCCGTGGCGCAATCGGCTAGCGCGTTCGGCTGTTAACCGAAAGGTTGGTGGTTCGAGCCCACCCGGGGGCGAAATCGTTTTAATCGCCACCGAGGTGAGGACGTATGTCCACTTTGATAGAGATACACAGCTAGTGTGACAATTTGGCTGTGTTTGAATGATGCCACCCAGCCTTATACACATTCTGCCACGTGACAGTGGAGGTAAAAACATGGCCCTATGCGGACGTTCTACCGTTTTCCTATTCATTCGGCATGTGTGACACTGCAGTAGAGCGACGACCACTACAAAAGATGTATTATTTACATTTCATTTCGGCGTATACACCGCGAGTGCCATATGACAGGGCCTCTCTCTCGATGTCGATCTGCATTTGGCGTCTCTTAAGTGTCGGTCTGCAGTAGGCCGCTGTTGGCCGAGCGGCGTGCAGTCGCCTTACATGAAGCCCCCAGTGCCACTGTGGACGATGTAGCCAGAGAGAGGAGTCGAAAGGCGCGTTTCACAGTAGAGCCACGCTATCCCACAAGCTGTGCACTAGGTCAAGTTTTGCGCAGACCGCAAACCTTTGGTGGCTTGACGCTCGTCGTCGATCGTAAGGGTGAAACAGTGAAGAGAGTTGGAAAACGGTAAGGTGGACACCTCCAGCAGCATCTGTGTGTCAAATCCGATATCTGGTCGAGGGCTCTAAGATTCAGTATGATGACGTGACAATTCGGGAGTAGCTCACGAAGGCAAAGCTGCGGCCTTCTTAGCTCAGTGGTAGAGCACTGGTCTTTTAAACCAGGGGTCGTGAGTTCGACCCTCACAGAAGGCATTCATTTTTTTAACTTTGCTGCTGAGAGCAGAGCTAGCTCGAGCAGCATCTAACAGATGGCAGTGCACTGAATGAAGGGGAAGTTCTACAACCGATAAAGAGTGCTCTACTTGCATCAGAGGGTTACTGGTTGTGTAGGCGGAACACTGTTTTGTATGCATTTTGTAGTATAATGTCATGCTTGGCGATGTCATTCGTTTATGAGCCGCACTACAGTGTGCATGCACGTTATCCATGTGAAGAGGCGTAAGCAGATACTACCATTCTGCGAGGTGCCTGCGAAAAGTATACGACTTGCATTGATAAAGAGAGCAGAAGTGACCGAAAGTGAAGGCCTCCGTGGCGCCATCGGCTAGCGCGTTCGGCTGTTAACCGAAAGGTTGGTGGTTCGAGCCCACCCGGGGGCGAAATCGTTTTAATCGCCACCGAGGTGAGGACGTATGTCCACTTTGATAGAGATACACAGCTAGTGTGACAATTTGGCTGTGTTTGAATGATTCCACCCAGCCTTATACACATTCAGCCACGTGACAGTGGAGGTAAAAACATGGCCCTATGCGGACGTTCTACCGTTTTCCTATTCATTCGGCATGTGTGACACTGCAGTAGAGCGACGACCACTACAAAAGATGTATTATTTACATTTCATTTCGGCGTATACACCGCGAGTGCCATATGACAGGGCCTCTCTCTCGATGTCGATCTGCATTTGGCGTCTCTTAAGTGTCGGTCTGCAGTAGGCCGCTGTTGGCCGAGCGGCGTGCAGTCGCCTTACATGAAGCCCCCAGTGCCACTGTGGACGATGTAGCCAGAGAGAGGAGTCGAAAGGCGCGTTTCACAGTAGAGCCACGCTATCCCACAAGCTGTGCACTAGGTCAAGTTTTGCGCAGACCGCAAACCTTTGGTGGCTTGACGCTCGTCGTCGATCGTAAGGGTGAAACAGTGAAGAGAGTTGGAAAACGGTAAGGTGGACACCTCCAGCAGCATCTGTGTGTCAAATCCGATATCTGGTCGAGGGCTGTAAGATTCAGTATGATGACGTGACAATTCGGGAGTAGCTCACGAAGGCAAAGCTGCGGCCTTCTTAGCTCAGTGGTAGAGCACTGGTCTCGTAAACCAGGGGTCGTGAGTTCGACCCTCACAGAAGGCATTCATTTTTTTAACTTTGCTGCTGAGAGCAGAGCTAGCTCGAGCAGCATCTAACAGATGGCAGTGCACTGAATGAAGGGGAAGTTCTACAACCGATAAAGAGTGCTCTACTTGCATCAGAGGTTTACTGGATGTGTAGGCGGAACACTGTTTTGTATGCATTTTGTAGTATAATGTCATGCTTGGCGATGTCATTCGTTTATGAGCCGCACTACAGTGTGCATGCACGTTTTCCATGTGAAGAGGCGTAAGCAGATACTACCACTCTGCGAGGTGCCTGCGAAAAGTATACGACTTGCATTGATAAAGAGAGCAGAAGTGACCGAAAGTCAAGGCCTCCGTGGCGCAATCGGCTAGCGCGTTCGGCTGTTAACCGAAAGGTTGGTGGTTCGAGCCCACCCGGGGGCGAAATCGTTTTAATCGCCACCGAGGTGAGGACGTATGTCCACTTTGATAGAGATACACAGCTAGTGTGACAATTTGGCTGTGTTTGAATGATGCCACCCAGCCTTATACACATTCAGCCACGTGACAGTGGAGGTAAAAACATGGCCCTATGCGGACGTTCTACCGTTTTCCTATTCATTCGGCATGTGTGACACTGCAGTAGAGCGACGACCACTACAAAAGATGTATTATTTACATTTCATTTCGGCGTATACACCGCGAGTGCCATATGACAGGGCCTCTCTCTCGATGTCGATCTGCATTTGGCGTCTCTTAAGTGTCGGTCTGCAGTAGGCCGCTGTTGGCCGAGCGGCGTGCAGTCGCCTTACATGAAGCCCCCAGTGCCACTGTGTACGATGTAGCCAGAGAGAGGAGTCGAAAGGCGCGTTTCACAGTAGAGCCACGCTATCCCACAAGCTGTGCACTAGGTCAAGTTTTGCGCAGACCGCAAACCTTTGGTGGCTTGACGCTCGTCGTCGATCGTAAGGGTGAAACAGTGAAGAGAGTTGGAAAACGGTAAGGTGGACACCTCCAGCAGCATCTGTGTGTCAAATCCGATATCTGGTCGAGGGCTGTAAGATTCAGTATGATGACGTGACAATTCGGGAGTAGCTCACGAAGGCAAAGCTGCGGCCTTCTTAGCTCAGTGGTAGAGCACTGGTCTTTTAAACCAGGGGTCGTGAGTTCGACCCTCACAGAAGGCATTCATTTTTTTAACTTTGCTGCTGAGAGCAGAGCTAGCTCGAGCAGCATCTAACAGATGGCAGTGCACTGAATGAAGGGGAAGTTCTACAACCGATAAAGAGTGCTCTACTTGCATTAGAGGTTTACTGGATGTGTAGGCGGAACACTGTTTTGTATGCATTTTGTAGTATAATGTCATGCTTGGCGATGTCATTCGTTTATGAGCCGCACTACAGTGTGCATGCACGTTATCCATGTGAAGAGGCGTAAGCAGATACTACCACTCTGCGAGGTGCCTGCGAAAAGTATACGAGTTGCATTGATAAAGAGAGCAGAAGTGACCGAAAGTCAAGGCCTCCGTGGCGCAATCGGCTAGCGCGTTCGGCTGTTAACCGAAAGGTTGGTGGTTCGAGCCCACCCGGGGGCGAAATCGTTTTAATCGCCACCGAGGTGAGGACGTATGTCCACTTTGATAGAGATACACAGCTAGTGTGACAATTTGGCTGTGTTTGAATGATGCCACCCAGCCTTATACACATTCTGCCACGTGACAGTGGAGGTAAAAACATGGCCCTATGCGGACGTTCTACCGTTTTCCTATTCATTCGGCATGTGTGACACTGCAGTAGAGCGACGACCACTACAAAAGATGTATTATTTACATTTCATTTCGGCGTATACACCGCGAGTGCCATATGACAGGGCCTCTCTCTCGATGTCGATCTGCATTTGGCGTCTCTTAAGTGTCGGTCTGCAGTAGGCCGCTGTTGGCCGAGCGGCGTGCAGTCGCCTTACATGAAGCCCCCAGTGCCACTGTGGACGATGTAGCCAGAGAGAGGAGTCGAAAGGCGCGTTTCACAGTAGAGCCACGCTATCCCACAAGCTGTGCACTAGGTCAAGTTTTGCGCAGACCGCAAACCTTTGGTGGCTTGACGCTCGTCGTCGATCGTAAGGGTGAAACAGTGAAGAGAGTTGGAAAACGGTAAGGTGGACACCTCCAGCAGCATCTGTGTGTCAAATCCGATATCTGGTCGAGGGCTCTAAGATTCAGTATGATGACGTGACAATTCGGGAGTAGCTCACGAAGGCAAAGCTGCGGCCTTCTTAGCTCAGTGGTAGAGCACTGGTCTTTTAAACCAGGGGTCGTGAGTTCGACCCTCACAGAAGGCATTCATTTTTTTAACTTTGCTGCTGAGAGCAGAGCTAGCTCGAGCAGCATCTAACAGATGGCAGTGCACTGAATGAAGGGGAAGTTCTACAACCGATAAAGAGTGCTCTACTTGCATCAGAGGGTTACTGGTTGTGTAGGCGGAACACTGTTTTGTATGCATTTTGTAGTATAATGTCATGCTTGGCGATGTCATTCGTTTATGAGCCGCACTACAGTGTGCATGCACGTTATCCATGTGAAGAGGCGTAAGCAGATACTACCATTCTGCGAGGTGCCTGCGAAAAGTATACGACTTGCATTGATAAAGAGAGCAGAAGTGACCGAAAGTGAAGGCCTCCGTGGCGCCATCGGCTAGCGCGTTCGGCTGTTAACCGAAAGGTTGGTGGTTCGAGCCCACCCGGGGGCGAAATCGTTTTAATCGCCACCGAGGTGAGGACGTATGTCCACTTTGATAGAGATACACAGCTAGTGTGACAATTTGGCTGTGTTTGAATGATTCCACCCAGCCTTATACACATTCAGCCACGTGACAGTGGAGGTAAAAACATGGCCCTATGCGGACGTTCTACCGTTTTCCTATTCATTCGGCATGTGTGACACTGCAGTAGAGCGACGACCACTACAAAAGATGTATTATTTACATTTCATTTCGGCGTATACACCGCGAGTGCCATATGACAGGGCCTCTCTCTCGATGTCGATCTGCATTTGGCGTCTCTTAAGTGTCGGTCTGCAGTAGGCCGCTGTTGGCCGAGCGGCGTGCAGTCGCCTTACATGAAGCCCCCAGTGCCACTGTGGACGATGTAGCCAGAGAGAGGAGTCGAAAGGCGCGTTTCACAGTAGAGCCACGCTATCCCACAAGCTGTGCACTAGGTCAAGTTTTGCGCAGACCGCAAACCTTTGGTGGCTTGACGCTCGTCGTCGATCGTAAGGGTGAAACAGTGAAGAGAGTTGGAAAACGGTAAGGTGGACACCTCCAGCAGCATCTGTGTGTCAAATCCGATATCTGGTCGAGGGCTGTAAGATTCAGTATGATGACGTGACAATTCGGGAGTAGCTCACGAAGGCAAAGCTGCGGCCTTCTTAGCTCAGTGGTAGAGCACTGGTCTCGTAAACCAGGGGTCGTGAGTTCGACCCTCACAGAAGGCATTCATTTTTTTAACTTTGCTGCTGAGAGCAGAGCTAGCTCGAGCAGCATCTAACAGATGGCAGTGCACTGAATGAAGGGGAAGTTCTACAACCGATAAAGAGTGCTCTACTTGCATCAGAGGTTTACTGGATGTGTAGGCGGAACACTGTTTTGTATGCATTTTGTAGTATAATGTCATGCTTGGCGATGTCATTCGTTTATGAGCCGCACTACAGTGTGCATGCACGTTTTCCATGTGAAGAGGCGTAAGCAGATACTACCACTCTGCGAGGTGCCTGCGAAAAGTATACGACTTGCATTGATAAAGAGAGCAGAAGTGACCGAAAGTCAAGGCCTCCGTGGCGCAATCGGCTAGCGCGTTCGGCTGTTAACCGAAAGGTTGGTGGTTCGAGCCCACCCGGGGGCGAAATCGTTTTAATCGCCACCGAGGTGAGGACGTATGTCCACTTTGATAGAGATACACAGCTAGTGTGACAATTTGGCTGTGTTTGAATGATGCCACCCAGCCTTATACACATTCAGCCACGTGACAGTGGAGGTAAAAACATGGCCCTATGCGGACGTTCTACCGTTTTCCTATTCATTCGGCATGTGTGACACTGCAGTAGAGCGACGACCACTACAAAAGATGTATTATTTACATTTCATTTCGGCGTATACACCGCGAGTGCCATATGACAGGGCCTCTCTCTCGATGTCGATCTGCATTTGGCGTCTCTTAAGTGTCGGTCTGCAGTAGGCCGCTGTTGGCCGAGCGGCGTGCAGTCGCCTTACATGAAGCCCCCAGTGCCACTGTGGACGATGTAGCCAGAGAGAGGAGTCGAAAGGCGCGTTTCACAGTAGAGCCACGCTATCCCACAAGCTGTGCACTAGGTCAAGTTTTGCGCAGACCGCAAACCTTTGGTGGCTTGACGCTCGTCGTCGATCGTAAGGGTGAAACAGTGAAGAGAGTTGGAAAACGGTAAGGTGGACACCTCCAGCAGCATCTGTGTGTCAAATCCGATATCTGGTCGAGGGCTGTAAGATTCAGTATGATGACGTGACAATTCGGGAGTAGCTCACGAAGGCAAAGCTGCGGCCTTCTTAGCTCAGTGGTAGAGCACTGGTCTCGTAAACCAGGGGTCGTGAGTTCGACCCTCACAGAAGGCATTCATTTTTTTAACTTTGCTGCTGAGAGCAGAGCTAGCTCGAGCAGCATCTAACAGATGGCAGTGCACTGAATGAAGGGGAAGTTCTACAACCGATAAAGAGTGCTCTACTTGCATCAGAGGTTTACTGGATGTGTAGGCGGAACACTGTTTTGTATGCATTTTGTAGTATAATGTCATGCTTGGCGATGTCATTCGTTTATGAGCCCCACTACAGTGTGCATGCACGTTATCCATGTGAAGAGGCGTAAGCAGATACTACCACTCTGCGAGGTGCCTGCGAAAAGTATACGACTTGCATTGATAAAGAGAGCAGAAGTGACCGAAAGTCAAGGCCTCCGTGGCGCAAACGGCTAGCGCGTTCGGCTGTTAACCGAAAGGTTGGTGGTTCGAGCCCACCCGGGGGCGAAATCGTTTTAATCGCCACCGAGGTGAGGACGTATGTCCACTTTGATAGAGATACACAGCTAGTGTGACAATTTGGCTGTGTTTGAATGATGCCACCCAGCCTTATACACATTCAGCCACGTGACAGTGGAGGTAAAAACATGGCCCTATGCGGACGTTCTACCGTTTTCCTATTCATTCGGCATGTGTGACACTGCAGTAGAGCGACGACCACTACAAAAGATGTATTATTTACATTTCATTTCGGCGTATACACCGCGAGTGCCATATGACAGGGCCTCTCTCTCGATGTCGATCTGCATTTGGCGTCTCTTAAGTGTCGGTCTGCAGTAGGCCGCTGTTGGCCGAGCGGCGTGCAGTCGCCTTACATGAAGCCCCCAGTGCCACTGTGGACGATGTAGCCAGAGAGAGGAGTCGAAAGGCGCGTTTCACAGTAGAGCCACGCTATCCCACAAGCTGTGCACTAGGTCAAGTTTTGCGCAGACCGCAAACCTTTGGTGGCTTGACGCTCGTCGTCGATCGTAAGGGTGAAACAGTGAAGAGAGTTGGAAAACGGTAAGGTGGACACCTCCAGCAGCATCTGTGTGTCAAATCCGATATCTGGTCGAGGGCTCTAAGATTCAGTATGATGACGTGACAATTCGGGAGTAGCTCACGAAGGCAAAGCTGCGGCCTTCTTAGCTCAGTGGTAGAGCACTGGTCTTTTAAACCAGGGGTCGTGAGTTCGACCCTCACAGAAGGCATTCATTTTTTTAACTTTGCTGCTGAGAGCAGAGCTAGCTCGAGCAGCATCTAACAGATGGCAGTGCACTGAATGAAGGGGAAGTTCTACAACCGATAAAGAGTGCTCTACTTGCATCAGAGGTTTACTGGATGTGTAGGCGGAACACTGTTTTGTATGCATTTTGTAGTATAATGTCATGCTTGGCGATGTCATTCGTTTATGAGCCGCACTACAGTGTGCATGCACGTTTTCCATGTGAAGAGGCGTAAGCAGATACTACCACTCTGCGAGGTGCCTGCGAAAAGTATACGACTTGCATTGATAAAGAGAGCAGAAGTGACCGAAAGTCAAGGCCTCCGTGGCGCAATCGGCTAGCGCGTTCGGCTGTTAACCGAAAGGTTGGTGGTTCGAGCCCACCCGGGGGCGAAATCGTTTTAATCGCCACCGAGGTGAGGACGTATGTCCACTTTGATAGAGATACACAGCTAGTGTGACAATTTGGCTGTGTTTGAATGATGCCACCCAGCCTTATACACATTCAGCCACGTGACAGTGGAGGTAAAAACATGGCCCTATGCGGACGTTCTACCGTTTTCCTATTCATTCGGCATGTGTGACACTGCAGTAGAGCGACGACCACTACAAAAGATGTATTATTTACATTTCATTTCGGCGTATACACCGCGAGTGCCATATGACAGGGCCTCTCTCTCGATGTCGATCTGCATTTGGCGTCTCTTAAGTGTCGGTCTGCAGTAGGCCGCTGTTGGCCGAGCGGCGTGCAGTCGCCTTACATGAAGCCCCCAGTGCCACTGTGGACGATGTAGCCAGAGAGAGGAGTCGAAAGGCGCGTTTCACAGTAGAGCCACGCTATCCCACAAGCTGTGCACTAGGTCAAGTTTTGCGCAGACCGCAAACCTTTGGTGGCTTGACGCTCGTCGTCGATCGTAAGGGTGAAACAGTGAAGAGAGTTGGAAAACGGTAAGGTGGACACCTCCAGCAGCATCTGTGTGTCAAATCCGATATCTGGTCGAGGGCTGTAAGATTCAGTATGATGACGTGACAATTCGGGAGTAGCTCACGAAGGCAAAGCTGCGGCCTTCTTAGCTCAGTGGTAGAGCACTGGTCTCGTAAACCAGGGGTCGTGAGTTCGACCCTCACAGAAGGCATTCATTTTTTTAACTTTGCTGCTGAGAGCAGAGCTAGCTCGAGCAGCATCTAACAGATGGCAGTGCACTGAATGAAGGGGAAGTTCTACAACCGATAAAGAGTGCTCTACTTGCATCAGAGGTTTACTGGATGTGTAGGCGGAACACTGTTTTGTATGCATTTTGTAGTATAATGTCATGCTTGGCGATGTCATTCGTTTATGAGCCCCACTACAGTGTGCATGCACGTTATCCATGTGAAGAGGCGTAAGCAGATACTACCACTCTGCGAGGTGCCTGCGAAAAGTATACGACTTGCATTGATAAAGAGAGCAGAAGTGACCGAAAGTCAAGGCCTCCGTGGCGCAAACGGCTAGCGCGTTCGGCTGTTAACCGAAAGGTTGGTGGTTCGAGCCCACCCGGGGGCGAAATCGTTTTAATCGCCACCGAGGTGAGGACGTATGTCCACTTTGATAGAGATACACAGCTAGTGTGACAATTTGGCTGTGTTTGAATGATGCCACCCAGCCTTATACACATTCAGCCACGTGACAGTGGAGGTAAAAACATGGCCCTATGCGGACGTTCTACCGTTTTCCTATTCATTCGGCATGTGTGACACTGCAGTAGAGCGACGACCACTACAAAAGATGTATTATTTACATTTCATTTCGGCGTATACACCGCGAGTGCCATATGACAGGGCCTCTCTCTCGATGTCGATCTGCATTTGGCGTCTCTTAAGTGTCGGTCTGCAGTAGGCCGCTGTTGGCCGAGCGGCGTGCAGTCGCCTTACATGAAGCCCCCAGTGCCACTGTGGACGATGTAGCCAGAGAGAGGAGTCGAAAGGCGCGTTTCACAGTAGAGCCACGCTATCCCACAAGCTGTGCACTAGGTCAAGTTTTGCGCAGACCGCAAACCTTTGGTGGCTTGACGCTCGTCGTCGATCGTAAGGGTGAAACAGTGAAGAGAGTTGGAAAACGGTAAGGTGGACACCTCCAGCAGCATCTGTGTGTCAAATCCGATATCTGGTCGAGGGCTCTAAGATTCAGTATGATGACGTGACAATTCGGGAGTAGCTCACGAAGGCAAAGCTGCGGCCTTCTTAGCTCAGTGGTAGAGCACTGGTCTTTTAAACCAGGGGTCGTGAGTTCGACCCTCACAGAAGGCATTCATTTTTTTAACTTTGCTGCTGAGAGCAGAGCTAGCTCGAGCAGCATCTAACAGATGGCAGTGCACTGAATGAAGGGGAAGTTCTACAACCGATAAAGAGTGCTCTACTTGCATCAGAGGGTTACTGGTTGTGTAGGCGGAACACTGTTTTGTATGCATTTTGTAGTATAATGTCATGCTTGGCGATGTCATTCGTTTATGAGCCGCACTACAGTGTGCATGCACGTTATCCATGTGAAGAGGCGTAAGCAGATACTACCATTCTGCGAGGTGCCTGCGAAAAGTATACGACTTGCATTGATAAAGAGAGCAGAAGTGACCCAAAGTGAAGGCCTCCGTGGCGCCATCGGCTAGCGCGTTCGGCTGTTAACCGAAAGGTTGGTGGTTCGAGCCCACCCGGGGGCGAAATCGTTTTAATCGCCACCGAGGTGAGGACGTATGTCCACTTTGATAGAGATACACAGCTAGTGTGACAATTTGGCTGTGTTTGAATGATTCCACCCAGCCTTATACACATTCAGCCACGTGACAGTGGAGGTAAAAACATGGCCCTATGCGGACGTTCTACCGTTTTCCTATTCATTCGGCATGTGTGACACTGCAGTAGAGCGACGACCACTACAAAAGATGTATTATTTACATTTCATTTCGGCGTATACACCGCGAGTGCCATATGACAGGGCCTCTCTCTCGATGTCGATCTGCATTTGGCGTCTCTTAAGTGTCGGTCTGCAGTAGGCCGCTGTTGGCCGAGCGGCGTGCAGTCGCCTTACATGAAGCCCCCAGTGCCACTGTGGACGATGTAGCCAGAGAGAGGAGTCGAAAGGCGCGTTTCACAGTAGAGCCACGCTATCCCACAAGCTGTGCACTAGGTCAAGTTTTGCGCAGACCGCAAACCTTTGGTGGCTTGACGCTCGTCGTCGATCGTAAGGGTGAAACAGTGAAGAGAGTTGGAAAACGGTAAGGTGGACACCTCCAGCAGCATCTGTGTGTCAAATCCGATATCTGGTCGAGGGCTGTAAGATTCAGTATGATGACGTGACAATTCGGGAGTAGCTCACGAAGGCAAAGCTGCGGCCTTCTTAGCTCAGTGGTAGAGCACTGGTCTCGTAAACCAGGGGTCGTGAGTTCGACCCTCACAGAAGGCATTCATTTTTTTAACTTTGCTGCTGAGAGCAGAGCTAGCTCGAGCAGCATCTAACAGATGGCAGTGCACTGAATGAAGGGGAAGTTCTACAACCGATAAAGAGTGCTCTACTTGCATCAGAGGTTTACTGGATGTGTAGGCGGAACACTGTTTTGTATGCATTTTGTAGTATAATGTCATGCTTGGCGATGTCATTCGTTTATGAGCCGCACTACAGTGTGCATGCACGTTTTCCATGTGAAGAGGCGTAAGCAGATACTACCACTCTGCGAGGTGCCTGCGAAAAGTATACGACTTGCATTGATAAAGAGAGCAGAAGTGACCGAAAGTCAAGGCCTCCGTGGCGCAATCGGCTAGCGCGTTCGGCTGTTAACCGAAAGGTTGGTGGTTCGAGCCCACCCGGGGGCGAAATCGTTTTAATCGCCACCGAGGTGAGGACGTATGTCCACTTTGATAGAGATACACAGCTAGTGTGACAATTTGGCTGTGTTTGAATGATGCCACCCAGCCTTATACACATTCAGCCACGTGACAGTGGAGGTAAAAACATGGCCCTATGCGGACGTTCTACCGTTTTCCTATTCATTCGGCATGTGTGACACTGCAGTAGAGCGACGACCACTACAAAAGATGTATTATTTACATTTCATTTCGGCGTATACACCGCGAGTGCCATATGACAGGGCCTCTCTCTCGATGTCGATCTGCATTTGGCGTCTCTTAAGTGTCGGTCTGCAGTAGGCCGCTGTTGGCCGAGCGGCGTGCAGTCGCCTTACATGAAGCCCCCAGTGCCACTGTGGACGATGTAGCCAGAGAGAGGAGTCGAAAGGCGCGTTTCACAGTAGAGCCACGCTATCCCACAAGCTGTGCACTAGGTCAAGTTTTGCGCAGACCGCAAACCTTTGGTGGCTTGACGCTCGTCGTCGATCGTAAGGGTGAAACAGTGAAGAGAGTTGGAAAACGGTAAGGTGGACACCTCCAGCAGCATCTGTGTGTCAAATCCGATATCTGGTCGAGGGCTGTAAGATTCAGTATGATGACGTGACAATTCGGGAGTAGCTCACGAAGGCAAAGCTGCGGCCTTCTTAGCTCAGTGGTAGAGCACTGGTCTCGTAAACCAGGGGTCGTGAGTTCGACCCTCACAGAAGGCATTCATTTTTTTAACTTTGCTGCTGAGAGCAGAGCTAGCTCGAGCAGCATCTAACAGATGGCAGTGCACTGAATGAAGGGGAAGTTCTACAACCGATAAAGAGTGCTCTACTTGCATCAGAGGTTTACTGGATGTGTAGGCGGAACACTGTTTTGTATGCATTTTGTAGTATAATGTCATGCTTGGCGATGTCATTCGTTTATGAGCCGCACTACAGTGTGCATGCACGTTTTCCATGTGAAGAGGCGTAAGCAGATACTACCACTCTGCGAGGTGCCTGCGAAAAGTATACGACTTGCATTGATAAAGAGAGCAGAAGTGACCGAAAGTCAAGGCCTCCGTGGCGCAATCGGCTAGCGCGTTCGGCTGTTAACCGAAAGGTTGGTGGTTCGAGCCCACCCGGGGGCGAAATCGTTTTAATCGCCACCGAGGTGAGGACGTATGTCCACTTTGATAGAGATACACAGCTAGTGTGACAATTTGGCTGTGTTTGAATGATGCCACCCAGCCTTATACACATTCAGCCACGTGACAGTGGAGGTAAAAACATGGCCCTATGCGGACGTTCTACCGTTTTCCTATTCATTCGGCATGTGTGACACTGCAGTAGAGCGACGACCACTACAAAAGATGTATTATTTACATTTCATTTCGGCGTATACACCGCGAGTGCCATATGACAGGGCCTCTCTCTCGATGTCGATCTGCATTTGGCGTCTCTTAAGTGTCGGTCTGCAGTAGGCCGCTGTTGGCCGAGCGGCGTGCAGTCGCCTTACATGAAGCCCCCAGTGCCACTGTGGACGATGTAGCCAGAGAGAGGAGTCGAAAGGCGCGTTTCACAGTAGAGCCACGCTATCCCACAAGCTGTGCACTAGGTCAAGTTTTGCGCAGACCGCAAACCTTTGGTGGCTTGACGCTCGTCGTCGATCGTAAGGGTGAAACAGTGAAGAGAGTTGGAAAACGGTAAGGTGGACACCTCCAGCAGCATCTGTGTGTCAAATCCGATATCTGGTCGAGGGCTGTAAGATTCAGTATGATGACGTGACAATTCGGGAGTAGCTCACGAAGGCAAAGCTGCGGCCTTCTTAGCTCAGTGGTAGAGCACTGGTCTCGTAAACCAGGGGTCGTGAGTTCGACCCTCACAGAAGGCATTCATTTTTTTAACTTTGCTGCTGAGAGCAGAGCTAGCTCGAGCAGCATCTAACAGATGGCAGTGCACTGAATGAAGGGGAAGTTCTACAACCGATAAAGAGTGCTCTACTTGCATCAGAGGTTTACTGGATGTGTAGGCGGAACACTGTTTTGTATGCATTTTGTAGTATAATGTCATGCTTGGCGATGTCATTCGTTTATGAGCCCCACTACAGTGTGCATGCACGTTATCCATGTGAAGAGGCGTAAGCAGATACTACCACTCTGCGAGGTGCCTGCGAAAAGTATACGACTTGCATTGATAAAGAGAGCAGAAGTGACCGAAAGTCAAGGCCTCCGTGGCGCAAACGGCTAGCGCGTTCGGCTGTTAACCGAAAGGTTGGTGGTTCGAGCCCACCCGGGGGCGAAATCGTTTTAATCGCCACCGAGGTGAGGACGTATGTCCACTTTGATAGAGATACACAGCTAGTGTGACAATTTGGCTGTGTTTGAATGATGCCACCCAGCCTTATACACATTCAGCCACGTGACAGTGGAGGTAAAAACATGGCCCTATGCGGACGTTCTACCGTTTTCCTATTCATTCGGCATGTGTGACACTGCAGTAGAGCGACGACCACTACAAAAGATGTATTATTTACATTTCATTTCGGCGTATACACCGCGAGTGCCATATGACAGGGCCTCTCTCTCGATGTCGATCTGCATTTGGCGTCTCTTAAGTGTCGGTCTGCAGTAGGCCGCTGTTGGCCGAGCGGCGTGCAGTCGCCTTACATGAAGCCCCCAGTGCCACTGTGGACGATGTAGCCAGAGAGAGGAGTCGAAAGGCGCGTTTCACAGTAGAGCCACGCTATCCCACAAGCTGTGCACTAGGTCAAGTTTTGCGCAGACCGCAAACCTTTGGTGGCTTGACGCTCGTCGTCGATCGTAAGGGTGAAACAGTGAAGAGAGTTGGAAAACGGTAAGGTGGACACCTCCAGCAGCATCTGTGTGTCAAATCCGATATCTGGTCGAGGGCTGTAAGATTCAGTATGATGACGTGACAATTCGGGAGTAGCTCACGAAGGCAAAGCTGCGGCCTTCTTAGCTCAGTGGTAGAGCACTGGTCTCGTAAACCAGGGGTCGTGAGTTCGACCCTCACAGAAGGCATTCATTTTTTTAACTTTGCTGCTGAGAGCAGAGCTAGCTCGAGCAGCATCTAACAGATGGCAGTGCACTGAATGAAGGGGAAGTTCTACAACCGATAAAGAGTGCTCTACTTGCATCAGAGGTTTACTGGATGTGTAGGCGGAACACTGTTTTGTATGCATTTTGTAGTATAATGTCATGCTTGGCGATGTCATTCGTTTATGAGCCCCACTACAGTGTGCATGCACGTTATCCATGTGAAGAGGCGTAAGCAGATACTACCACTCTGCGAGGTGCCTGCGAAAAGTATACGACTTGCATTGATAAAGAGAGCAGAAGTGACCGAAAGTCAAGGCCTCCGTGGCGCAAACGGCTAGCGCGTTCGGCTGTTAACCGAAAGGTTGGTGGTTCGAGCCCACCCGGGGGCGAAATCGTTTTAATCGCCACCGAGGTGAGGACGTATGTCCACTTTGATAGAGATACACAGCTAGTGTGACAATTTGGCTGTGTTTGAATGATGCCA
Organism: Schistocerca cancellata; assembly: GCF_023864275.1. Taxonomy (NCBI): domain Eukaryota; kingdom Metazoa; phylum Arthropoda; class Insecta; order Orthoptera; family Acrididae; genus Schistocerca; species Schistocerca cancellata. Next base: position 106,970 of record NW_026046838.1, read on the forward strand.
CCCAGCCTTATACACATTCAGCCACGTGACAGTGGAGGTAAAAACATGGCCCTATGCGGACGTTCTACCGTTTTCCTATTCATTCGGCATGTGTGACACTGCAGTAGAGCGACGACCACTACAAAAGATGTATTATTTACATTTCATTTCGGCGTATACACCGCGAGTGCCATATGACAGGGCCTCTCTCTCGATGTCGATCTGCATTTGGCGTCTCTTAAGTGTCGGTCTGCAGTAGGCCGCTGTTGGCCGAGCGGCGTGCAGTCGCCTTACATGAAGCCCCCAGTGCCACTGTGGACGATGTAGCCAGAGAGAGGAGTCGAAAGGCGCGTTTCACAGTAGAGCCACGCTATCCCACAAGCTGTGCACTAGGTCAAGTTTTGCGCAGACCGCAAACCTTTGGTGGCTTGACGCTCGTCGTCGATCGTAAGGGTGAAACAGTGAAGAGAGTTGGAAAACGGTAAGGTGGACACCTCCAGCAGCATCTGTGTGTCAAATCCGATATCTGGTCGAGGGCTGTAAGATTCAGTATGATGACGTGACAATTCGGGAGTAGCTCACGAAGGCAAAGCTGCGGCCTTCTTAGCTCAGTGGTAGAGCACTGGTCTCGTAAACCAGGGGTCGTGAGTTCGACCCTCACAGAAGGCATTCATTTTTTTAACTTTGCTGCTGAGAGCAGAGCTAGCTCGAGCAGCATCTAACAGATGGCAGTGCACTGAATGAAGGGGAAGTTCTACAACCGATAAAGAGTGCTCTACTTGCATCAGAGGTTTACTGGATGTGTAGGCGGAACACTGTTTTGTATGCATTTTGTAGTATAATGTCATGCTTGGCGATGTCATTCGTTTATGAGCCCCACTACAGTGTGCATGCACGTTATCCATGTGAAGAGGCGTAAGCAGATACTACCACTCTGCGAGGTGCCTGCGAAAAGTATACGACTTGCATTGATAAAGAGAGCAGAAGTGACCGAAAGTCAAGGCCTCCGTGGCGCAAACGGCTAGCGCGTTCGGCTGTTAACCGAAAGGTTGGTGGTTCGAGCCCACCCGGGGGCGAAATCGTTTTAATCGCCACCGAGGTGAGGACGTATGTCCACTTTGATAGAGATACACAGCTAGTGTGACAATTTGGCTGTGTTTGAATGATGCCACCCAGCCTTATACACATTCAGCCACGTGACAGTGGAGGTAAAAACATGGCCCTATGCGGACGTTCTACCGTTTTCCTATTCATTCGGCATGTGTGACACTGCAGTAGAGCGACGACCACTACAAAAGATGTATTATTTACATTTCATTTCGGCGTATACACCGCGAGTGCCATATGACAGGGCCTCTCTCTCGATGTCGATCTGCATTTGGCGTCTCTTAAGTGTCGGTCTGCAGTAGGCCGCTGTTGGCCGAGCGGCGTGCAGTCGCCTTACATGAAGCCCCCAGTGCCACTGTGGACGATGTAGCCAGAGAGAGGAGTCGAAAGGCGCGTTTCACAGTAGAGCCACGCTATCCCACAAGCTGTGCACTAGGTCAAGTTTTGCGCAGACCGCAAACCTTTGGTGGCTTGACGCTCGTCGTCGATCGTAAGGGTGAAACAGTGAAGAGAGTTGGAAAACGGTAAGGTGGACACCTCCAGCAGCATCTGTGTGTCAAATCCGATATCTGGTCGAGGGCTGTAAGATTCAGTATGATGACGTGACAATTCGGGAGTAGCTCACGAAGGCAAAGCTGCGGCCTTCTTAGCTCAGTGGTAGAGCACTGGTCTCGTAAACCAGGGGTCGTGAGTTCGACCCTCACAGAAGGCATTCATTTTTTTAACTTTGCTGCTGAGAGCAGAGCTAGCTCGAGCAGCATCTAACAGATGGCAGTGCACTGAATGAAGGGGAAGTTCTACAACCGATAAAGAGTGCTCTACTTGCATCAGAGGTTTACTGGATGTGTAGGCGGAACACTGTTTTGTATGCATTTTGTAGTATAATGTCATGCTTGGCGATGTCATTCGTTTATGAGCCCCACTACAGTGTGCATGCACGTTATCCATGTGAAGAGGCGTAAGCAGATACTACCACTCTGCGAGGTGCCTGCGAAAAGTATACGACTTGCATTGATAAAGAGAGCAGAAGTGACCGAAAGTCAAGGCCTCCGTGGCGCAAACGGCTAGCGCGTTCGGCTGTTAACCGAAAGGTTGGTGGTTCGAGCCCACCCGGGGGCGAAATCGTTTTAATCGCCACCGAGGTGAGGACGTATGTCCACTTTGATAGAGATACACAGCTAGTGTGACAATTTGGCTGTGTTTGAATGATGCCACCCAGCCTTATACACATTCAGCCACGTGACAGTGGAGGTAAAAACATGGCCCTATGCGGACGTTCTACCGTTTTCCTATTCATTCGGCATGTGTGACACTGCAGTAGAGCGACGACCACTACAAAAGATGTATTATTTACATTTCATTTCGGCGTATACACCGCGAGTGCCATATGACAGGGCCTCTCTCTCGATGTCGATCTGCATTTGGCGTCTCTTAAGTGTCGGTCTGCAGTAGGCCGCTGTTGGCCGAGCGGCGTGCAGTCGCCTTACATGAAGCCCCCAGTGCCACTGTGGACGATGTAGCCAGAGAGAGGAGTCGAAAGGCGCGTTTCACAGTAGAGCCACGCTATCCCACAAGCTGTGCACTAGGTCAAGTTTTGCGCAGACCGCAAACCTTTGGTGGCTTGACGCTCGTCGTCGATCGTAAGGGTGAAACAGTGAAGAGAGTTGGAAAACGGTAAGGTGGACACCTCCAGCAGCATCTGTGTGTCAAATCCGATATCTGGTCGAGGGCTGTAAGATTCAGTATGATGACGTGACAATTCGGGAGTAGCTCACGAAGGCAAAGCTGCGGCCTTCTTAGCTCAGTGGTAGAGCACTGGTCTCGTAAACCAGGGGTCGTGAGTTCGACCCTCACAGAAGGCATTCATTTTTTTAACTTTGCTGCTGAGAGCAGAGCTAGCTCGAGCAGCATCTAACAGATGGCAGTGCACTGAATGAAGGGGAAGTTCTACAACCGATAAAGAGTGCTCTACTTGCATCAGAGGTTTACTGGATGTGTAGGCGGAACACTGTTTTGTATGCATTTTGTAGTATAATGTCATGCTTGGCGATGTCATTCGTTTATGAGCCCCACTACAGTGTGCATGCACGTTATCCATGTGAAGAGGCGTAAGCAGATACTACCACTCTGCGAGGTGCCTGCGAAAAGTATACGACTTGCATTGATAAAGAGAGCAGAAGTGACCGAAAGTCAAGGCCTCCGTGGCGCAAACGGCTAGCGCGTTCGGCTGTTAACCGAAAGGTTGGTGGTTCGAGCCCACCCGGGGGCGAAATCGTTTTAATCGCCACCGAGGTGAGGACGTATGTCCACTTTGATAGAGATACACAGCTAGTGTGACAATTTGGCTGTGTTTGAATGATGCCACCCAGCCTTATACACATTCAGCCACGTGACAGTGGAGGTAAAAACATGGCCCTATGCGGACGTTCTACCGTTTTCCTATTCATTCGGCATGTGTGACACTGCAGTAGAGCGACGACCACTACAAAAGATGTATTATTTACATTTCATTTCGGCGTATACACCGCGAGTGCCATATGACAGGGCCTCTCTCTCGATGTCGATCTGCATTTGGCGTCTCTTAAGTGTCGGTCTGCAGTAGGCCGCTGTTGGCCGAGCGGCGTGCAGTCGCCTTACATGAAGCCCCCAGTGCCACTGTGGACGATGTAGCCAGAGAGAGGAGTCGAAAGGCGCGTTTCACAGTAGAGCCACGCTATCCCACAAGCTGTGCACTAGGTCAAGTTTTGCGCAGACCGCAAACCTTTGGTGGCTTGACGCTCGTCGTCGATCGTAAGGGTGAAACAGTGAAGAGAGTTGGAAAACGGTAAGGTGGACACCTCCAGCAGCATCTGTGTGTCAAATCCGATATCTGGTCGAGGGCTGTAAGATTCAGTATGATGACGTGACAATTCGGGAGTAGCTCACGAAGGCAAAGCTGCGGCCTTCTTAGCTCAGTGGTAGAGCACTGGTCTCGTAAACCAGGGGTCGTGAGTTCGACCCTCACAGAAGGCATTCATTTTTTTAACTTTGCTGCTGAGAGCAGAGCTAGCTCGAGCAGCATCTAACAGATGGCAGTGCACTGAATGAAGGGGAAGTTCTACAACCGATAAAGAGTGCTCTACTTGCATCAGAGGTTTACTGGATGTGTAGGCGGAACACTGTTTTGTATGCATTTTGTAGTATAATGTCATGCTTGGCGATGTCATTCGTTTATGAGCCCCACTACAGTGTGCATGCACGTTATCCATGTGAAGAGGCGTAAGCAGATACTACCACTCTGCGAGGTGCCTGCGAAAAGTATACGACTTGCATTGATAAAGAGAGCAGAAGTGACCGAAAGTCAAGGCCTCCGTGGCGCAAACGGCTAGCGCGTTCGGCTGTTAACCGAAAGGTTGGTGGTTCGAGCCCACCCGGGGGCGAAATCGTTTTAATCGCCACCGAGGTGAGGACGTATGTCCACTTTGATAGAGATACACAGCTAGTGTGACAATTTGGCTGTGTTTGAATGATGCCACCCAGCCTTATACACATTCAGCCACGTGACAGTGGAGGTAAAAACATGGCCCTATGCGGACGTTCTACCGTTTTCCTATTCATTCGGCATGTGTGACACTGCAGTAGAGCGACGACCACTACAAAAGATGTATTATTTACATTTCATTTCGGCGTATACACCGCGAGTGCCATATGACAGGGCCTCTCTCTCGATGTCGATCTGCATTTGGCGTCTCTTAAGTGTCGGTCTGCAGTAGGCCGCTGTTGGCCGAGCGGCGTGCAGTCGCCTTACATGAAGCCCCCAGTGCCACTGTGGACGATGTAGCCAGAGAGAGGAGTCGAAAGGCGCGTTTCACAGTAGAGCCACGCTATCCCACAAGCTGTGCACTAGGTCAAGTTTTGCGCAGACCGCAAACCTTTGGTGGCTTGACGCTCGTCGTCGATCGTAAGGGTGAAACAGTGAAGAGAGTTGGAAAACGGTAAGGTGGACACCTCCAGCAGCATCTGTGTGTCAAATCCGATATCTGGTCGAGGGCTGTAAGATTCAGTATGATGACGTGACAATTCGGGAGTAGCTCACGAAGGCAAAGCTGCGGCCTTCTTAGCTCAGTGGTAGAGCACTGGTCTCGTAAACCAGGGGTCGTGAGTTCGACCCTCACAGAAGGCATTCATTTTTTTAACTTTGCTGCTGAGAGCAGAGCTAGCTCGAGCAGCATCTAACAGATGGCAGTGCACTGAATGAAGGGGAAGTTCTACAACCGATAAAGAGTGCTCTACTTGCATCAGAGGTTTACTGGATGTGTAGGCGGAACACTGTTTTGTATGCATTTTGTAGTATAATGTCATGCTTGGCGATGTCATTCGTTTATGAGCCCCACTACAGTGTGCATGCACGTTATCCATGTGAAGAGGCGTAAGCAGATACTACCACTCTGCGAGGTGCCTGCGAAAAGTATACGACTTGCATTGATAAAGAGAGCAGAAGTGACCGAAAGTCAAGGCCTCCGTGGCGCAAACGGCTAGCGCGTTCGGCTGTTAACCGAAAGGTTGGTGGTTCGAGCCCACCCGGGGGCGAAATCGTTTTAATCGCCACCGAGGTGAGGACGTATGTCCACTTTGATAGAGATACACAGCTAGTGTGACAATTTGGCTGTGTTTGAATGATGCCACCCAGCCTTATACACATTCAGCCACGTGACAGTGGAGGTAAAAACATGGCCCTATGCGGACGTTCTACCGTTTTCCTATTCATTCGGCATGTGTGACACTGCAGTAGAGCGACGACCACTACAAAAGATGTATTATTTACATTTCATTTCGGCGTATACACCGCGAGTGCCATATGACAGGGCCTCTCTCTCGATGTCGATCTGCATTTGGCGTCTCTTAAGTGTCGGTCTGCAGTAGGCCGCTGTTGGCCGAGCGGCGTGCAGTCGCCTTACATGAAGCCCCCAGTGCCACTGTGGACGATGTAGCCAGAGAGAGGAGTCGAAAGGCGCGTTTCACAGTAGAGCCACGCTATCCCACAAGCTGTGCACTAGGTCAAGTTTTGCGCAGACCGCAAACCTTTGGTGGCTTGACGCTCGTCGTCGATCGTAAGGGTGAAACAGTGAAGAGAGTTGGAAAACGGTAAGGTGGACACCTCCAGCAGCATCTGTGTGTCAAATCCGATATCTGGTCGAGGGCTGTAAGATTCAGTATGATGACGTGACAATTCGGGAGTAGCTCACGAAGGCAAAGCTGCGGCCTTCTTAGCTCAGTGGTAGAGCACTGGTCTCGTAAACCAGGGGTCGTGAGTTCGACCCTCACAGAAGGCATTCATTTTTTTAACTTTGCTGCTGAGAGCAGAGCTAGCTCGAGCAGCATCTAACAGATGGCAGTGCACTGAATGAAGGGGAAGTTCTACAACCGATAAAGAGTGCTCTACTTGCATCAGAGGTTTACTGGATGTGTAGGCGGAACACTGTTTTGTATGCATTTTGTAGTATAATGTCATGCTTGGCGATGTCATTCGTTTATGAGCCCCACTACAGTGTGCATGCACGTTATCCATGTGAAGAGGCGTAAGCAGATACTACCACTCTGCGAGGTGCCTGCGAAAAGTATACGACTTGCATTGATAAAGAGAGCAGAAGTGACCGAAAGTCAAGGCCTCCGTGGCGCAAACGGCTAGCGCGTTCGGCTGTTAACCGAAAGGTTGGTGGTTCGAGCCCACCCGGGGGCGAAATCGTTTTAATCGCCACCGAGGTGAGGACGTATGTCCACTTTGATAGAGATACACAGCTAGTGTGACAATTTGGCTGTGTTTGAATGATGCCACCCAGCCTTATACACATTCAGCCACGTGACAGTGGAGGTAAAAACATGGCCCTATGCGGACGTTCTACCGTTTTCCTATTCATTCGGCATGTGTGACACTGCAGTAGAGCGACGACCACTACAAAAGATGTATTATTTACATTTCATTTCGGCGTATACACCGCGAGTGCCATATGACAGGGCCTCTCTCTCGATGTCGATCTGCATTTGGCGTCTCTTAAGTGTCGGTCTGCAGTAGGCCGCTGTTGGCCGAGCGGCGTGCAGTCGCCTTACATGAAGCCCCCAGTGCCACTGTGGACGATGTAGCCAGAGAGAGGAGTCGAAAGGCGCGTTTCACAGTAGAGCCACGCTATCCCACAAGCTGTGCACTAGGTCAAGTTTTGCGCAGACCGCAAACCTTTGGTGGCTTGACGCTCGTCGTCGATCGTAAGGGTGAAACAGTGAAGAGAGTTGGAAAACGGTAAGGTGGACACCTCCAGCAGCATCTGTGTGTCAAATCCGATATCTGGTCGAGGGCTGTAAGATTCAGTATGATGACGTGACAATTCGGGAGTAGCTCACGAAGGCAAAGCTGCGGCCTTCTTAGCTCAGTGGTAGAGCACTGGTCTCGTAAACCAGGGGTCGTGAGTTCGACCCTCACAGAAGGCATTCATTTTTTTAACTTTGCTGCTGAGAGCAGAGCTAGCTCGAGCAGCATCTAACAGATGGCAGTGCACTGAATGAAGGGGAAGTTCTACAACCGATAAAGAGTGCTCTACTTGCATCAGAGGTTTACTGGATGTGTAGGCGGAACACTGTTTTGTATGCATTTTGTAGTATAATGTCATGCTTGGCGATGTCATTCGTTTATGAGCCCCACTACAGTGTGCATGCACGTTATCCATGTGAAGAGGCGTAAGCAGATACTACCACTCTGCGAGGTGCCTGCGAAAAGTATACGACTTGCATTGATAAAGAGAGCAGAAGTGACCGAAAGTCAAGGCCTCCGTGGCGCAAACGGCTAGCGCGTTCGGCTGTTAACCGAAAGGTTGGTGGTTCGAGCCCACCCGGGGGCGAAATCGTTTTAATCGCCACCGAGGTGAGGACGTATGTCCACTTTGATAGAGATACACAGCTAGTGTGACAATTTGGCTGTGTTTGAATGATGCCACCCAGCCTTATACACATTCAGCCACGTGACAGTGGAGGTAAAAACATGGCCCTATGCGGACGTTCTACCGTTTTCCTATTCATTCGGCATGTGTGACACTGCAGTAGAGCGACGACCACTACAAAAGATGTATTATTTACATTTCATTTCGGCGTATACACCGCGAGTGCCATATGACAGGGCCTCTCTCTCGATGTCGATCTGCATTTGGCGTCTCTTAAGTGTCGGTCTGCAGTAGGCCGCTGTTGGCCGAGCGGCGTGCAGTCGCCTTACATGAAGCCCCCAGTGCCACTGTGGACGATGTAGCCAGAGAGAGGAGTCGAAAGGCGCGTTTCACAGTAGAGCCACGCTATCCCACAAGCTGTGCACTAGGTCAAGTTTTGCGCAGACCGCAAACCTTTGGTGGCTTGACGCTCGTCGTCGATCGTAAGGGTGAAACAGTGAAGAGAGTTGGAAAACGGTAAGGTGGACACCTCCAGCAGCATCTGTGTGTCAAATCCGATATCTGGTCGAGGGCTGTAAGATTCAGTATGATGACGTGACAATTCGGGAGTAGCTCACGAAGGCAAAGCTGCGGCCTTCTTAGCTCAGTGGTAGAGCACTGGTCTCGTAAACCAGGGGTCGTGAGTTCGACCCTCACAGAAGGCATTCATTTTTTTAACTTTGCTGCTGAGAGCAGAGCTAGCTCGAGCAGCATCTAACAGATGGCAGTGCACTGAATGAAGGGGAAGTTCTACAACCGATAAAGAGTGCTCTACTTGCATCAGAGGTTTACTGGATGTGTAGGCGGAACACTGTTTTGTATGCATTTTGTAGTATAATGTCATGCTTGGCGATGTCATTCGTTTATGAGCCCCACTACAGTGTGCATGCACGTTATCCATGTGAAGAGGCGTAAGCAGATACTACCACTCTGCGAGGTGCCTGCGAAAAGTATACGACTTGCATTGATAAAGAGAGCAGAAGTGACCGAAAGTCAAGGCCTCCGTGGCGCAAACGGCTAGCGCGTTCGGCTGTTAACCGAAAGGTTGGTGGTTCGAGCCCACCCGGGGGCGAAATCGTTTTAATCGCCACCGAGGTGAGGACGTATGTCCACTTTGATAGAGATACACAGCTAGTGTGACAATTTGGCTGTGTTTGAATGATGCCACCCAGCCTTATACACATTCAGCCACGTGACAGTGGAGGTAAAAACATGGCCCTATGCGGACGTTCTACCGTTTTCCTATTCATTCGGCATGTGTGACACTGCAGTAGAGCGACGACCACTACAAAAGATGTATTATTTACATTTCATTTCGGCGTATACACCGCGAGTGCCATATGACAGGGCCTCTCTCTCGATGTCGATCTGCATTTGGCGTCTCTTAAGTGTCGGTCTGCAGTAGGCCGCTGTTGGCCGAGCGGCGTGCAGTCGCCTTACATGAAGCCCCCAGTGCCACTGTGGACGATGTAGCCAGAGAGAGGAGTCGAAAGGCGCGTTTCACAGTAGAGCCACGCTATCCCACAAGCTGTGCACTAGGTCAAGTTTTGCGCAGACCGCAAACCTTTGGTGGCTTGACGCTCGTCGTCGATCGTAAGGGTGAAACAGTGAAGAGAGTTGGAAAACGGTAAGGTGGACACCTCCAGCAGCATCTGTGTGTCAAATCCGATATCTGGTCGAGGGCTGTAAGATTCAGTATGATGACGTGACAATTCGGGAGTAGCTCACGAAGGCAAAGCTGCGGCCTTCTTAGCTCAGTGGTAGAGCACTGGTCTCGTAAACCAGGGGTCGTGAGTTCGACCCTCACAGAAGGCATTCATTTTTTTAACTTTGCTGCTGAGAGCAGAGCTAGCTCGAGCAGCATCTAACAGATGGCAGTGCACTGAATGAAGGGGAAGTTCTACAACCGATAAAGAGTGCTCTACTTGCATCAGAGGTTTACTGGATGTGTAGGCGGAACACTGTTTTGTATGCATTTTGTAGTATAATGTCATGCTTGGCGATGTCATTCGTTTATGAGCCCCACTACAGTGTGCATGCACGTTATCCATGTGAAGAGGCGTAAGCAGATACTACCACTCTGCGAGGTGCCTGCGAAAAGTATACGACTTGCATTGATAAAGAGAGCAGAAGTGACCGAAAGTCAAGGCCTCCGTGGCGCAAACGGCTAGCGCGTTCGGCTGTTAACCGAAAGGTTGGTGGTTCGAGCCCACCCGGGGGCGAAATCGTTTTAATCGCCACCGAGGTGAGGACGTATGTCCACTTTGATAGAGATACACAGCTAGTGTGACAATTTGGCTGTGTTTGAATGATGCCACCCAGCCTTATACACATTCAGCCACGTGACAGTGGAGGTAAAAACATGGCCCTATGCGGACGTTCTACCGTTTTCCTATTCATTCGGCATGTGTGACACTGCAGTAGAGCGACGACCACTACAAAAGATGTATTATTTACATTTCATTTCGGCGTATACACCGCGAGTGCCATATGACAGGGCCTCTCTCTCGATGTCGATCTGCATTTGGCGTCTCTTAAGTGTCGGTCTGCAGTAGGCCGCTGTTGGCCGAGCGGCGTGCAGTCGCCTTACATGAAGCCCCCAGTGCCACTGTGGACGATGTAGCCAGAGAGAGGAGTCGAAAGGCGCGTTTCACAGTAGAGCCACGCTATCCCACAAGCTGTGCACTAGGTCAAGTTTTGCGCAGACCGCAAACCTTTGGTGGCTTGACGCTCGTCGTCGATCGTAAGGGTGAAACAGTGAAGAGAGTTGGAAAACGGTAAGGTGGACACCTCCAGCAGCATCTGTGTGTCAAATCCGATATCTGGTCGAGGGCTGTAAGATTCAGTATGATGACGTGACAATTCGGGAGTAGCTCACGAAGGCAAAGCTGCGGCCTTCTTAGCTCAGTGGTAGAGCACTGGTCTCGTAAACCAGGGGTCGTGAGTTCGACCCTCACAGAAGGCATTCATTTTTTTAACTTTGCTGCTGAGAGCAGAGCTAGCTCGAGCAGCATCTAACAGATGGCAGTGCACTGAATGAAGGGGAAGTTCTACAACCGATAAAGAGTGCTCTACTTGCATCAGAGGTTTACTGGATGTGTAGGCGGAACACTGTTTTGTATGCATTTTGTAGTATAATGTCATGCTTGGCGATGTCATTCGTTTATGAGCCCCACTACAGTGTGCATGCACGTTATCCATGTGAAGAGGCGTAAGCAGATACTACCACTCTGCGAGGTGCCTGCGAAAAGTATACGACTTGCATTGATAAAGAGAGCAGAAGTGACCGAAAGTCAAGGCCTCCGTGGCGCAAACGGCTAGCGCGTTCGGCTGTTAACCGAAAGGTTGGTGGTTCGAGCCCACCCGGGGGCGAAATCGTTTTAATCGCCACCGAGGTGAGGACGTATGTCCACTTTGATAGAGATACACAGCTAGTGTGACAATTTGGCTGTGTTTGAATGATGCCACCCAGCCTTATACACATTCAGCCACGTGACAGTGGAGGTAAAAACATGGCCCTATGCGGACGTTCTACCGTTTTCCTATTCATTCGGCATGTGTGACACTGCAGTAGAGCGACGACCACTACAAAAGATGTATTATTTACATTTCATTTCGGCGTATACACCGCGAGTGCCATATGACAGGGCCTCTCTCTCGATGTCGATCTGCATTTGGCGTCTCTTAAGTGTCGGTCTGCAGTAGGCCGCTGTTGGCCGAGCGGCGTGCAGTCGCCTTACATGAAGCCCCCAGTGCCACTGTGGACGATGTAGCCAGAGAGAGGAGTCGAAAGGCGCGTTTCACAGTAGAGCCACGCTATCCCACAAGCTGTGCACTAGGTCAAGTTTTGCGCAGACCGCAAACCTTTGGTGGCTTGACGCTCGTCGTCGATCGTAAGGGTGAAACAGTGAAGAGAGTTGGAAAACGGTAAGGTGGACACCTCCAGCAGCATCTGTGTGTCAAATCCGATATCTGGTCGAGGGCTGTAAGATTCAGTATGATGACGTGACAATTCGGGAGTAGCTCACGAAGGCAAAGCTGCGGCCTTCTTAGCTCAGTGGTAGAGCACTGGTCTCGTAAACCAGGGGTCGTGAGTTCGACCCTCACAGAAGGCATTCATTTTTTTAACTTTGCTGCTGAGAGCAGAGCTAGCTCGAGCAGCATCTAACAGATGGCAGTGCACTGAATGAAGGGGAAGTTCTACAACCGATAAAGAGTGCTCTACTTGCATCAGAGGTTTACTGGATGTGTAGGCGGAACACTGTTTTGTATGCATTTTGTAGTATAATGTCATGCTTGGCGATGTCATTCGTTTATGAGCCCCACTACAGTGTGCATGCACGTTATCCATGTGAAGAGGCGTAAGCAGATACTACCACTCTGCGAGGTGCCTGCGAAAAGTATACGACTTGCATTGATAAAGAGAGCAGAAGTGACCGAAAGTCAAGGCCTCCGTGGCGCAAACGGCTAGCGCGTTCGGCTGTTAACCGAAAGGTTGGTGGTTCGAGCCCACCCGGGGGCGAAATCGTTTTAATCGCCACCGAGGTGAGGACGTATGTCCACTTTGATAGAGATACACAGCTAGTGTGACAATTTGGCTGTGTTTGAATGATGCCACCCAGCCTTATACACATTCAGCCACGTGACAGTGGAGGTAAAAACATGGCCCTATGCGGACGTTCTACCGTTTTCCTATTCATTCGGCATGTGTGACACTGCAGTAGAGCGACGACCACTACAAAAGATGTATTATTTACATTTCATTTCGGCGTATACACCGCGAGTGCCATATGACAGGGCCTCTCTCTCGATGTCGATCTGCATTTGGCGTCTCTTAAGTGTCGGTCTGCAGTAGGCCGCTGTTGGCCGAGCGGCGTGCAGTCGCCTTACATGAAGCCCCCAGTGCCACTGTGGACGATGTAGCCAGAGAGAGGAGTCGAAAGGCGCGTTTCACAGTAGAGCCACGCTATCCCACAAGCTGTGCACTAGGTCAAGTTTTGCGCAGACCGCAAACCTTTGGTGGCTTGACGCTCGTCGTCGATCGTAAGGGTGAAACAGTGAAGAGAGTTGGAAAACGGTAAGGTGGACACCTCCAGCAGCATCTGTGTGTCAAATCCGATATCTGGTCGAGGGCTGTAAGATTCAGTATGATGACGTGACAATTCGGGAGTAGCTCACGAAGGCAAAGCTGCGGCCTTCTTAGCTCAGTGGTAGAGCACTGGTCTCGTAAACCAGGGGTCGTGAGTTCGACCCTCACAGAAGGCATTCATTTTTTTAACTTTGCTGCTGAGAGCAGAGCTAGCTCGAGCAGCATCTAACAGATGGCAGTGCACTGAATGAAGGGGAAGTTCTACAACCGATAAAGAGTGCTCTACTTGCATCAGAGGTTTACTGGATGTGTAGGCGGAACACTGTTTTGTATGCATTTTGTAGTATAATGTCATGCTTGGCGATGTCATTCGTTTATGAGCCCCACTACAGTGTGCATGCACGTTATCCATGTGAAGAGGCGTAAGCAGATACTACCACTCTGCGAGGTGCCTGCGAAAAGTATACGACTTGCATTGATAAAGAGAGCAGAAGTGACCGAAAGTCAAGGCCTCCGTGGCGCAAACGGCTAGCGCGTTCGGCTGTTAACCGAAAGGTTGGTGGTTCGAGCCCACCCGGGGGCGAAATCGTTTTAATCGCCACCGAGGTGAGGACGTATGTCCACTTTGATAGAGATACACAGCTAGTGTGACAATTTGGCTGTGTTTGAATGATGCCACCCAGCCTTATACACATTCAGCCACGTGACAGTGGAGGTAAAAACATGGCCCTATGCGGACGTTCTACCGTTTTCCTATTCATTCGGCATGTGTGACACTGCAGTAGAGCGACGACCACTACAAAAGATGTATTATTTACATTTCATTTCGGCGTATACACCGCGAGTGCCATATGACAGGGCCTCTCTCTCGATGTCGATCTGCATTTGGCGTCTCTTAAGTGTCGGTCTGCAGTAGGCCGCTGTTGGCCGAGCGGCGTGCAGTCGCCTTACATGAAGCCCCCAGTGCCACTGTGGACGATGTAGCCAGAGAGAGGAGTCGAAAGGCGCGTTTCACAGTAGAGCCACGCTATCCCACAAGCTGTGCACTAGGTCAAGTTTTGCGCAGACCGCAAACCTTTGGTGGCTTGACGCTCGTCGTCGATCGTAAGGGTGAAACAGTGAAGAGAGTTGGAAAACGGTAAGGTGGACACCTCCAGCAGCATCTGTGTGTCAAATCCGATATCTGGTCGAGGGCTGTAAGATTCAGTATGATGACGTGACAATTCGGGAGTAGCTCACGAAGGCAAAGCTGCGGCCTTCTTAGCTCAGTGGTAGAGCACTGGTCTCGTAAACCAGGGGTCGTGAGTTCGACCCTCACAGAAGGCATTCATTTTTTTAACTTTGCTGCTGAGAGCAGAGCTAGCTCGAGCAGCATCTAACAGATGGCAGTGCACTGAATGAAGGGGAAGTTCTACAACCGATAAAGAGTGCTCTACTTGCATCAGAGGTTTACTGGATGTGTAGGCGGAACACTGTTTTGTATGCATTTTGTAGTATAATGTCATGCTTGGCGATGTCATTCGTTTATGAGCCCCACTACAGTGTGCATGCACGTTATCCATGTGAAGAGGCGTAAGCAGATACTACCACTCTGCGAGGTGCCTGCGAAAAGTATACGACTTGCATTGATAAAGAGAGCAGAAGTGACCGAAAGTCAAGGCCTCCGTGGCGCAAACGGCTAGCGCGTTCGGCTGTTAACCGAAAGGTTGGTGGTTCGAGCCCACCCGGGGGCGAAATCGTTTTAATCGCCACCGAGGTGAGGACGTATGTCCACTTTGATAGAGATACACAGCTAGTGTGACAATTTGGCTGTGTTTGAATGATGCCACCCAGCCTTATACACATTCAGCCACGTGACAGTGGAGGTAAAAACATGGCCCTATGCGGACGTTCTACCGTTTTCCTATTCATTCGGCATGTGTGACACTGCAGTAGAGCGACGACCACTACAAAAGATGTATTATTTACATTTCATTTCGGCGTATACACCGCGAGTGCCATATGACAGGGCCTCTCTCTCGATGTCGATCTGCATTTGGCGTCTCTTAAGTGTCGGTCTGCAGTAGGCCGCTGTTGGCCGAGCGGCGTGCAGTCGCCTTACATGAAGCCCCCAGTGCCACTGTGGACGATGTAGCCAGAGAGAGGAGTCGAAAGGCGCGTTTCACAGTAGAGCCACGCTATCCCACAAGCTGTGCACTAGGTCAAGTTTTGCGCAGACCGCAAACCTTTGGTGGCTTGACGCTCGTCGTCGATCGTAAGGGTGAAACAGTGAAGAGAGTTGGAAAACGGTAAGGTGGACACCTCCAGCAGCATCTGTGTGTCAAATCCGATATCTGGTCGAGGGCTGTAAGATTCAGTATGATGACGTGACAATTCGGGAGTAGCTCACGAAGGCAAAGCTGCGGCCTTCTTAGCTCAGTGGTAGAGCACTGGTCTCGTAAACCAGGGGTCGTGAGTTCGACCCTCACAGAAGGCATTCATTTTTTTAACTTTGCTGCTGAGAGCAGAGCTAGCTCGAGCAGCATCTAACAGATGGCAGTGCACTGAATGAAGGGGAAGTTCTACAACCGATAAAGAGTGCTCTACTTGCATCAGAGGTTTACTGGATGTGTAGGCGGAACACTGTTTTGTATGCATTTTGTAGTATAATGTCATGCTTGGCGATGTCATTCGTTTATGAGCCCCACTACAGTGTGCATGCACGTTATCCATGTGAAGAGGCGTAAGCAGATACTACCACTCTGCGAGGTGCCTGCGAAAAGTATACGACTTGCATTGATAAAGAGAGCAGAAGTGACCGAAAGTCAAGGCCTCCGTGGCGCAAACGGCTAGCGCGTTCGGCTGTTAACCGAAAGGTTGGTGGTTCGAGCCCACCCGGGGGCGAAATCGTTTTAATCGCCACCGAGGTGAGGACGTATGTCCACTTTGATAGAGATACACAGCTAGTGTGACAATTTGGCTGTGTTTGAATGATGCCACCCAGCCTTATACACATTCAGCCACGTGACAGTGGAGGTAAAAACATGGCCCTATGCGGACGTTCTACCGTTTTCCTATTCATTCGGCCTGTGTGACACTGCAGTAGAGCGACGACCACTACAAAAGATGTATTATTTACATTTCATTTCGGCGTATACACCGCGAGTGCCATATGACAGGGCCTCTCTCTCGATGTCGATCTGCATTTGGCGTCTCTTAAGTGTCGGTCTGCAGTAGGCCGCTGTTGGCCGAGCGGCGTGCAGTCGCCTTACATGAAGCCCCCAGTGCCACTGTGGACGATGTAGCCAGAGAGAGGAGTCGAAAGGCGCGTTTCACAGTAGAGCCACGCTATCCCACAAGCTGTGCACTAGGTCAAGTTTTGCGCAGACCGCAAACCTTTGGTGGCTTGACGCTCGTCGTCGATCGTAAGGGTGAAACAGTGAAGAGAGTTGGAAAACGGTAAGGTGGACACCTCCAGCAGCATCTGTGTGTCAAATCCGATATCTGGTCGAGGGCTGTAAGATTCAGTATGATGACGTGACAATTCGGGAGTAGCTCACGAAGACAAAGCTGCGGCCTTCTTAGCTCAGTGGTAGAGCACTGGTCTCGTAAACCAGGGGTCGTGAGTTCGACCCTCACAGAAGGCATTCATTTTTTTAACTTTGCTGCTGAGAGCAGAGCTAGCTCGAGCAGCATCTAACAGATGGCAGTGCACTGAATGAAGGGGAAGTTCTACAACCGATAAAGAGTGCTCTACTTGCATCAGAGGTTTACTGGATGTGTAGGCGGAACACTGTTTTGTATGCATTTTGTAGTATAATGTCATGCTTGGCGATGTCATTCGTTTATGAGCCGCACTACAGTGTGCATGCACGTTTTCCATGTGAAGAGGCGTAAGCAGATACTACCACTCTGCGAGGTGCCTGCGAAAAGTATACGACTTGCATTGATAAAGAGAGCAGAAGTGACCGAAAGTCAAGGCCTCCGTGGCGCAATCGGCTAGCGCGTTCGGCTGTTAACCGAAAGGTTGGTGGTTCGAGCCCACCCGGGGGCGAAATCGTTTTAATCGCCACCGAGGTGAGGACGTATGTCCACTTTGATAGAGATACACAGCTAGTGTGACAATTTGGCTGTGTTTGAATGATGCCACCCAGCCTTATACACATTCAGCCACGTGACAGTGGAGGTAAAAACATGGCCCTATGCGGACGTTCTACCGTTTTCCTATTCATTCGGCATGTGTGACACTGCAGTAGAGCGACGACCACTACAAAAGATGTATTATTTACATTTCATTTCGGCGTATACACCGCGAGTGCCATATGACAGGGCCTCTCTCTCGATGTCGATCTGCATTTGGCGTCTCTTAAGTGTCGGTCTGCAGTAGGCCGCTGTTGGCCGAGCGGCGTGCAGTCGCCTTACATGAAGCCCCCAGTGCCACTGTGGACGATGTAGCCAGAGAGAGGAGTCGAAAGGCGCGTTTCACAGCAGAGCCACGCTATCCCACAAGCTGTGCACTAGGTCAAGTTTTGCGCAGACCGCAAACCTTTGGTGGCTTGACGCTCGTCGTCGATCGTAAGGGTGAAACAGTGAAGAGAGTTGGAAAACGGTAAGGTGGACACCTCCAGCAGCATCTGTGTGTCAAATCCGATATCTGGTCGAGGGCTGTAAGATTCAGTATGATGACGTGACAATTCGGGAGTAGCTCACGAAGGCAAAGCTGCGGCCTTCTTAGCTCAGTGGTAGAGCACTGGTCTCGTAAACCAGGGGTCGTGAGTTCGACCCTCACAGAAGGCATTCATTTTTTTAACTTTGCTGCTGAGAGCAGAGCTAGCTCGAGCAGCATCTAACAGATGGCAGTGCACTGAATGAAGGGGAAGTTCTACAACCGATAAAGAGTGCTCTACTTGCATCAGAGGTTTACTGGATGTGTAGGCGGAACACTGTTTTGTATGCATTTTGTAGTATAATGTCATGCTTGGCGATGTCATTCGTTTATGAGCCCCACTACAGTGTGCATGCACGTTATCCATGTGAAGAGGCGTAAGCAGATACTACCACTCTGCGAGGTGCCTGCGAAAAGTATACGACTTGCATTGATAAAGAGAGCAGAAGTGACCGAAAGTCAAGGCCTCCGTGGCGCAAACGGCTAGCGCGTTCGGCTGTTAACCGAAAGGTTGGTGGTTCGAGCCCACCCGGGGGCGAAATCGTTTTAATCGCCACCGAGGTGAGGACGTATGTCCACTTTGATAGAGATACACAGCTAGTGTGACAATTTGGCTGTGTTTGAATGATGCCACCCAGCCTTATACACATTCAGCCACGTGACAGTGGAGGTAAAAACATGGCCCTATGCGGACGTTCTACCGTTTTCCTATTCATTCGGCATGTGTGACACTGCAGTAGAGCGACGACCACTACAAAAGATGTATTATTTACATTTCATTTCGGCGTATACACCGCGAGTGCCATATGACAGGGCCTCTCTCTCGATGTCGATCTGCATTTGGCGTCTCTTAAGTGTCGGTCTGCAGTAGGCCGCTGTTGGCCGAGCGGCGTGCAGTCGCCTTACATGAAGCCCCCAGTGCCACTGTGGACGATGTAGCCAGAGAGAGGAGTCGAAAGGCGCGTTTCACAGTAGAGCCACGCTATCCCACAAGCTGTGCACTAGGTCAAGTTTTGCGCAGACCGCAAACCTTTGGTGGCTTGACGCTCGTCGTCGATCGTAAGGGTGAAACAGTGAAGAGAGTTGGAAAACGGTAAGGTGGACACCTCCAGCAGCATCTGTGTGTCAAATCCGATATCTGGTCGAGGGCTGTAAGATTCAGTATGATGACGTGACAATTCGGGAGTAGCTCACGAAGGCAAAGCTGCGGCCTTCTTAGCTCAGTGGTAGAGCACTGGTCTCGTAAACCAGGGGTCGTGAGTTCGACCCTCATAGAAGGCATTCATTTTTTTAACTTTGCTGCTGAGAGCAGAGCTAGCTCGAGCAGCATCTAACAGATGGCAGTGCACTGAATGAAGGGGAAGTTCTACAACCGATAAAGAGTGCTCTACTTGCATCAGAGGTTTACTGGATGTGTAGGCGGAACACTGTTTTGTATGCATTTTGTAGTATAATGTCATGCTTGGCGATGTCATTCGTTTATGAGCCCCACTACAGTGTGCATGCACGTTATCCATGTGAAGAGGCGTAAGCAGATACTACCACTCTGCGAGGTGCCTGCGAAAAGTATACGACTTGCATTGATAAAGAGAGCAGAAGTGACCGAAAGTCAAGGCCTCCGTGGCGCAAACGGCTAGCGCGTTCGGCTGTTAACCGAAAGGTTGGTGGTTCGAGCCCACCCGGGGGCGAAATCGTTTTAATCGCCACCGAGGTGAGGACGTATGTCCACTTTGATAGAGATACACAGCTAGTGTGACAATTTGGCTGTGTTTGAATGATGCCACCCAGCCTTATACACATTCAGCCACGTGACAGTGGAGGTAAAAACATGGCCCTATGCGGACGTTCTACCGTTTTCCTATTCATTCGGCATGTGTGACACTGCAGTAGAGCGACGACCACTACAAAAGATGTATTATTTACATTTCATTTCGGCGTATACACCGCGAGTGCCATATGACAGGGCCTCTCTCTCGATGTCGATCTGCATTTGGCGTCTCTTAAGTGTCGGTCTGCAGTAGGCCGCTGTTGGCCGAGCGGCGTGCAGTCGCCTTACATGAAGCCCCCAGTGCCACTGTGGACGATGTAGCCAGAGAGAGGAGTCGAAAGGCGCGTTTCACAGTAGAGCCACGCTATCCCACAAGCTGTGCACTAGGTCAAGTTTTGCGCAGACCGCAAACCTTTGGTGACTTGACGCTCGTCGTCGATCGTAAGGGTGAAACAGTGAAGAGAGTTGGAAAACGGTAAGGTGGACACCTCCAGCAGCATCTGTGTGTCAAATCCGATATCTGGTCGAGGGCTGTAAGATTCAGTATGATGACGTGACAATTCGGGAGTAGCTCACGAAGGCAAAGCTGCGGCCTTCTTAGCTCAGTGGTAGAGCACTGGTCTCGTAAACCAGGGGTCGTGAGTTCGACCCTCACAGAAGGCATTCATTTTTTTAACTTTGCTGCTGAGAGCAGAGCTAGCTCGAGCAGCATCTAACAGATGGCAGTGCACTGAATGAAGGGGAAGTTCTACAACCGATAAAGAGTGCTCTACTTGCATCAGAGGTTTACTGGATGTGTAGGCGGAACACTGTTTTGTATGCATTTTGTAGTATAATGTCATGCTTGGCGATGTCATTCGTTTATGAGCCCCACTACAGTGTGCATGCACGTTATCCATGTGAAGAGGCGTAAGCAGATACTACCACTCTGCGAGGTGCCTGCGAAAAGTATACGACTTGCATTGATAAAGAGAGCAGAAGTGACCGAAAGTCAAGGCCTCCGTGGCGCAAACGGCTAGCGCGTTCGGCTGTTAACCGAAAGGTTGGTGGTTCGAGCCCACCCGGGGGCGAAATCGTTTTAATCGCCACCGAGGTGAGGACGTATGTCCACTTTGATAGAGATACACAGCTAGTGTGACAATTTGGCTGTGTTTGAATGATGCCACCCAGCCTTATACACATTCAGCCACGTGACAGTGGAGGTAAAAACATGGCCCTATGCGGACGTTCTACCGTTTTCCTATTCATTCGGCATGTGTGACACTGCAGTAGAGCGACGACCACTACAAAAGATGTATTATTTACATTTCATTTCGGCGTATACACCGCGAGTGCCATATGACAGGGCCTCTCTCTCGATGTCGATCTGCATTTGGCGTCTCTTAAGTGTCGGTCTGCAGTAGGCCGCTGTTGGCCGAGCGGCGTGCAGTCGCCTTACATGAAGCCCCCAGTGCCACTGTGGACGATGTAGCCAGAGAGAGGAGTCGAAAGGCGCGTTTCACAGTAGAGCCACGCTATCCCACAAGCTGTGCACTAGGTCAAGTTTTGCGCAGACCGCAAACCTTTGGTGGCTTGACGCTCGTCGTCGATCGTAAGGGTGAAACAGTGAAGAGAGTTGGAAAACGGTAAGGTGGACACCTCCAGCAGCATCTGTGTGTCAAATCCGATATCTGGTCGAGGGCTGTAAGATTCAGTATGATGACGTGACAATTCGGGAGTAGCTCACGAAGGCAAAGCTGCGGCCTTCTTAGCTCAGTGGTAGAGCACTGGTCTCGTAAACCAGGGGTCGTGAGTTCGACCCTCACAGAAGACATTCATTTTTTTAACTTTGCTGCTGAGAGCAGAGCTAGCTCGAGCAGCATCTAACAGATGGCAGTGCACTGAATGAAGGGGAAGTTCTACAACCGATAAAGAGTGCTCTACTTGCATCAGAGGTTTACTGGATGTGTAGGCGGAACACTGTTTTGTATGCATTTTGTAGTATAATGTCATGCTTGGCGATGTCATTCGTTTATGAGCCCCACTACAGTGTGCATGCACGTTATCCATGTGAAGAGGCGTAAGCAGATACTACCACTCTGCGAGGTGCCTGCGAAAAGTATACGACTTGCATTGATAAAGAGAGCAGAAGTGACCGAAAGTCAAGGCCTCCGTGGCGCAAACGGCTAGCGCGTTCGGCTGTTAACCGAAAGGTTGGTGGTTCGAGCCCACCCGGGGGCGAAATCGTTTTAATCGCCACCGAGGTGAGGACGTATGTCCACTTTGATAGAGATACACAGCTAGTGTGACAATTTGGCTGTGTTTGAATGATGCCACCCAGCCTTATACACATTCAGCCACGTGACAGTGGAGGTAAAAACATGGCCCTATGCGGACGTTCTACCGTTTTCCTATTCATTCGGCATGTGTGACACTGCAGTAGAGCGACGACCACTACAAAAGATCTATTATTTACATTTCATTTCGGCGTATACACCGCGAGTGCCATATGACAGGGCCTCTCTCTCGATGTCGATCTGCATTTGGCGTCTCTTAAGTGTCGGTCTGCAGTAGGCCGCTGTTGGCCGAGCGGCGTGCAGTCGCCTTACATGAAGCCCCCAGTGCCACTGTGGACGATGTAGCCAGAGAGAGGAGTCGAAAGGCGCGTTTCACAGTAGAGCCACGCTATCCCACAAGCTGTGCACTAGGTCAAGTTTTGCGCAGACCGCAAACCTTTGGTGGCTTGACGCTCGTCGTCGATCGTAAGGGTGAAACAGTGAAGAGAGTTGGAAAACGGTAAGGTGGACACCTCCAGCAGCATCTGTGTGTCAAATCCGATATCTGGTCGAGGGCTGTAAGATTCAGTATGATGACGTGACAATTCGGGAGTAGCTCACGAAGGCAAAGCTGCGGCCTTCTTAGCTCAGTGGTAGAGCACTGGTCTCGTAAACCAGGGGTCGTGAGTTCGACCCTCACAGAAGGCATTCATTTTTTTAACTTTGCTGCTGAGAGCAGAGCTAGCTCGAGCAGCATCTAACAGATGGCAGTGCACTGAATGAAGGGGAAGTTCTACAACCGATAAAGAGTGCTCTACTTGCATCAGAGGTTTACTGGATGTGTAGGCGGAACACTGTTTTGTATGCATTTTGTAGTATAATGTCATGCTTGGCGATGTCATTCGTTTATGAGCCCCACTACAGTGTGCATGCACGTTATCCATGTGAAGAGGCGTAAGCAGATACTACCACTCTGCGAGGTGCCCGCGAAAAGTATACGACTTGCATTGATAAAGAGAGCAGAAGTGACCGAAAGTCAAGGCCTCCGTGGCGCAAACGGCTAGCGCGTTCGGCTGTTAACCGAAAGGTTGGTGGTTCGAGCCCACCCGGGGGCGAAATCGTTTTAATCGCCACCGAGGTGAGGACGTATGTCCACTTTGATAGAGATACACAGCTAGTGTGACAATTTGGCTGTGTTTGAATGATGCCACCCAGCCTTATACACATTCAGCCACGTGACAGTGGAGGTAAAAACATGGCCCTATGCGGACGTTCTACCGTTTTCCTATTCATTCGGCATGTGTGACACTGCAGTAGAGCGACGACCACTACAAAAGATGTATTATTTACATTTCATTTCGGCGTATACACCGCGAGTGCCATATGACAGGGCCTCTCTCTCGATGTCGATCTGCATTTGGCGTCTCTTAAGTGTCGGTCTGCAGTAGGCCGCTGTTGGCCGAGCGGCGTGCAGTCGCCTTACATGAAGCCCCCAGTGCCACTGTGGACGATGTAGCCAGAGAGAGGAGTCGAAAGGCGCGTTTCACAGTAGAGCCACGCTATCCCACAAGCTGTGCACTAGGTCAAGTTTTGCGCAGACCGCAAACCTTTGGTGGCTTGACGCTCGTCGTCGATCGTAAGGGTGAAACAGTGAAGAGAGTTGGAAAACGGTAAGGTGGACACCTCCAGCAGCATCTGTGTGTCAAATCCGATATCTGGTCGAGGGCTGTAAGATTCAGTATGATGACGTGACAATTCGGGAGTAGCTCACGAAGGCAAAGCTGCGGCCTTCTTAGCTCAGTGGTAGAGCACTGGTCTCGTAAACCAGGGGTCGTGAGTTCGACCCTCACAGAAGGCATTCATTTTTTTAACTTTGCTGCTGAGAGCAGAGCTAGCTCGAGCAGCATCTAACAGATGGCAGTGCACTGAATGAAGGGGAAGTTCTACAACCGATAAAGAGTGCTCTACTTGCATCAGAGGTTTACTGGATGTGTAGGCGGAACACTGTTTTGTATGCATTTTGTAGTATAATGTCATGCTTGGCGATGTCATTCGTTTATGAGCCCCACTACAGTGTGCATGCACGTTATCCATGTGAAGAGGCGTAAGCAGATACTACCACTCTGCGAGGTGCCTGCGAAAAGTATACGACTTGCATTGATAAAGAGAGCAGAAGGGACCGAAAGTCAAGGCCTCCGTGGCGCAAACGGCTAGCGCGTTCGGCTGTTAACCGAAAGGTTGGTGGTTCGAGCCCACCCGGGGGCGAAATCGTTTTAATCGCCACCGAGGTGAGGACGTATGTCCACTTTGATAGAGATACACAGCTAGTGTGACAATTTGGCTGTGTTTGAATGATGCCACCCAGCCTTATACACATTCAGCCACGTGAGAGTGGAGGTAAAAACATGGCCCTATGCGGACGTTCTACCGTTTTCCTATTCATTCGGCATGTGTGACACTGCAGTAGAGCGACGACCACTACAAAAGATGTATTATTTACATTTCATTTCGGCGTATACACCGCGAGTGCCATATGACAGGGCCTCTCTCTCGATGTCGATCTGCATTTGGCGTCTCTTAAGTGTCGGTCTGCAGTAGGCCGCTGTTGGCCGAGCGGCGTGCAGTCGCCTTACATGAAGCCCCCAGTGCCACTGTGGACGATGTAGCCAGAGAGAGGAGTCGAAAGGCGCGTTTCACAGTAGAGCCACGCTATCCCACAAGCTGTGCACTAGGTCAAGTTTTGCGCAGACCGCAAACCTTTGGTGGCTTGACGCTCGTCGTCGATCGTAAGGGTGAAACAGTGAAGAGAGTTGGAAAACGGTAAGGTGGACACCTCCAGCAGCATCTGTGTGTCAAATCCGATATCTGGTCGAGGGCTGTAAGATTCAGTATGATGACGTGACAATTCGGGAGTAGCTCACGAAGGCAAAGCTGCGGCCTTCTTAGCTCAGTGGTAGAGCACTGGTCTCGTAAACCAGGGGTCGTGAGTTCGACCCTCACAGAAGGCATTCATTTTTTTAACTTTGCTGCTGAGAGCAGAGCTAGCTCGAGCAGCATCTAACAGATGGCAGTGCACTGAATGAAGGGGAAGTTCTACAACCGATAAAGAGTGCTCTACTTGCATCAGAGGTTTACTGGATGTGTAGGCGGAACACTGTTTTGTATGCATTTTGTAGTATAATGTCATGCTTGGCGATGTCATTCGTTTATGAGCCCCACTACAGTGTGCATGCACGTTATCCATGTGAAGAGGCGTAAGCAGATACTACCACTCTGCGAGGTGCCTGCGAAAAGTATACGACTTGCATTGATAAAGAGAGCAGAAGTGACCGAAAGTCAAGGCCTCCGTGGCGCAAACGGCTAGCGCGTTCGGCTGTTAACCGAAAGGTTGGTGGTTCGAGCCCACCCGGGGGCGAAATCGTTTTAATCGCCACCGAGGTGAGGACGTATGTCCACTTTGATAGAGATACACAGCTAGTGTGACAATTTGGCTGTGTTTGAATGATGCCACCCAGCCTTATACACATTCAGCCACGTGACAGTGGAGGTAAAAACATGGCCCTATGCGGACGTTCTACCGTTTTCCTATTCATTCGGCATGTGTGACACTGCAGTAGAGCGACGACCACTACAAAAGATGTATTATTTACATTTCATTTCGGCGTATACACCGCGAGTGCCATATGACAGGGCCTTTCTCTCGATGTCGATCTGCATTTGGCGTCTCTTAAGTGTCGGTCTGCAGTAGGCCGCTGTTGGCCGAGCGGCGTGCAGTCGCCTTACATGAAGCCCCCAGTGCCACTGTGGACGATGTAGCCAGAGAGAGGAGTCGAAAGGCGCGTTTCACAGTAGAGCCACGCTATCCCACAAGCTGTGCACTAGGTCAAGTTTTGCGCAGACCGCAAACCTTTGGTGGCTTGACGCTCGTCGTCGATCGTAAGGGTGAAACAGTGAAGAGAGTTGGAAAACGGTAAGGTGGACACCTCCAGCAGCATCTGTGTGTCAAATCCGATATCTGGTCGAGGGCTGTAAGATTCAGTATGATGACGTGACAATTCGGGAGTAGCTCACGAAGGCAAAGCTGCGGCCTTCTTAGCTCAGTGGTAGAGCACTGGTCTCGTAAACCAGGGGTCGTGAGTTCGACCCTCACAGAAGGCATTCATTTTTTTAACTTTGCTGCTGAGAGCAGAGCTAGCTCGAGCAGCATCTAACAGATGGCAGTGCACTGAATGAAGGGGAAGTTCTACAACCGATAAAGAGTGCTCTACTTGCATCAGAGGTTTACTGGATGTGTAGGCGGAACACTGTTTTGTATGCATTTTGTAGTATAATGTCATGCTTGGCGATGTCATTCGTTTATGAGCCCCACTACAGTGTGCATGCACGTTATCCATGTGAAGAGGCGTAAGCAGATACTACCACTCTGCGAGGTGCCTGCGAAAAGTATACGACTTGCATTGATAAAGAGAGCAGAAGGGACCGAAAGTCAAGGCCTCCGTGGCGCAAACGGCTAGCGCGTTCGGCTGTTAACCGAAAGGTTGGTGGTTCGAGCCCACCCGGGGGCGAAATCGTTTTAATCGCCACCGAGGTGAGGACGTATGTCCACTTTGATAGAGATACACAGCTAGTGTGACAATTTGGCTGTGTTTGAATGATGCCACCCAGCCTTATACACATTCAGCCACGTGACAGTGGAGGTAAAAACATGGCCCTATGCGGACGTTCTACCGTTTTCCTATTCATTCGGCATGTGTGACACTGCAGTAGAGCGACGACCACTACAAAAGATGTATTATTTACATTTCATTTCGGCGTATACACCGCGAGTGCCATATGACAGGGCCTCTCTCTCGATGTCGATCTGCATTTGGCGTCTCTTAAGTGTCGGTCTGCAGTAGGCCGCTGTTGGCCGAGCGGCGTGCAGTCGCCTTACATGAAGCCCCCAGTGCCACTGTGGACGATGTAGCCAGAGAGAGGAGTCGAAAGGCGCGTTTCACAGTAGAGCCACGCTATCCCACAAGCTGTGCACTAGGTCAAGTTTTGCGCAGACCGCAAACCTTTGGTGGCTTGACGCTCGTCGTCGATCGTAAGGGTGAAACAGTGAAGAGAGTTGGAAAACGGTAAGGTGGACACCTCCAGCAGCATCTGTGTGTCAAATCCGATATCTGGTCGAGGGCTGTAAGATTCAGTATGATGACGTGACAATTCGGGAGTAGCTCACGAAGGCAAAGCTGCGGCCTTCTTAGCTCAGTGGTAGAGCACTGGTCTCGTAAACCAGGGGTCGTGAGTTCGACCCTCACAGAAGGCATTCATTTTTTTAACTTTGCTGCTGAGAGCAGAGCTAGCTCGAGCAGCATCTAACAGATGGCAGTGCACTGAATGAAGGGGAAGTTCTACAACCGATAAAGAGTGCTCTACTTGCATCAGAGGTTTACTGGATGTGTAGGCGGAACACTGTTTTGTATGCATTTTGTAGTATAATGTCATGCTTGGCGATGTCATTCGTTTATGAGCCCCACTACAGTGTGCATGCACGTTATCCATGTGAAGAGGCGTAAGCAGATACTACCACTCTGCGAGGTGCCTGCGAAAAGTATACGACTTGCATTGATAAAGAGAGCAGAAGTGACCGAAAGTCAAGGCCTCCGTGGCGCAAACGGCTAGCGCGTTCGGCTGTTAACCGAAAGGTTGGTGGTTCGAGCCCACCCGGGGGCGAAATCGTTTTAATCGCCACCGAGGTGAGGACGTATGTCCACTTTGATAGAGATACACAGCTAGTGTGACAATTTGGCTGTGTTTGAATGATGCCACCCAGCCTTATACACATTCAGCCACGTGACAGTGGAGGTAAAAACATGGCCCTATGCGGACGTTCTACCGTTTTCCTATTCATTCGGCATGTGTGACACTGCAGTAGAGCGACGACCACTACAAAAGATGTATTATTTACATTTCATTTCGGCGTATACACCGCGAGTGCCATATGACAGGGCCTCTCTCTCGATGTCGATCTGCATTTGGCGTCTCTTAAGTGTCGGTCTGCAGTAGGCCGCTGTTGGCCGAGCGGCGTGCAGTCGCCTTACATGAAGCCCCCAGTGCCACTGTGGACGATGTAGCCAGAGAGAGGAGTCGAAAGGCGCGTTTCACAGTAGAGCCACGCTATCCCACAAGCTGTGCACTAGGTCAAGTTTTGCGCAGACCGCAAACCTTTGGTGGCTTGACGCTCGTCGTCGATCGTAAGGGTGAAACAGTGAAGAGAGTTGGAAAACGGTAAGGTGGACACCTCCAGCAGCATCTGTGTGTCAAATCCGATATCTGGTCGAGGGCTGTAAGATTCAGTATGATGACGTGACAATTCGGGAGTAGCTCACGAAGGCAAAGCTGCGGCCTTCTTAGCTCAGTGGTAGAGCACTGGTCTCGTAAACCAGGGGTCGTGAGTTCGACCCTCACAGAAGGCATTCATTTTTTTAACTTTGCTGCTGAGAGCAGAGCTAGCTCGAGCAGCATCTAACAGATGGCAGTGCACTGAATGAAGGGGAAGTTCTACAACCGATAAAGAGTGCTCTACTTGCATCAGAGGTTTACTGGATGTGTAGGCGGAACACTGTTTTGTATGCATTTTGTAGTATAATGTCATGCTTGGCGATGTCATTCGTTTATGAGCCCCACTACAGTGTGCATGCACGTTATCCATGTGAAGAGGCGTAAGCAGATACTACCACTCTGCGAGGTGCCTGCGAAAAGTATACGACTTGCATTGATAAAGAGAGCAGAAGGGACCGAAAGTCAAGGCCTCCGTGGCGCAAACGGCTAGCGCGTTCGGCTGTTAACCGAAAGGTTGGTGGTTCGAGCCCACCCGGGGGCGAAATCGTTTTAATCGCCACCGAGGTGAGGACGTATGTCCACTTTGATAGAGATACACAGCTAGTGTGACAATTTGGCTGTGTTTGAATGATGCCACCCAGCCTTATACACATTCAGCCACGTGACAGTGGAGGTAAAAACATGGCCCTATGCGGACGTTCTACCGTTTTCCTATTCATTCGGCATGTGTGACACTGCAGTAGAGCGACGACCACTACAAAAGATGTATTATTTACATTTCATTTCGGCGTATACACCGCGAGTGCCATATGACAGGGCCTCTCTCTCGATGTCGATCTGCATTTGGCGTCTCTTAAGTGTCGGTCTGCAGTAGGCCGCTGTTGGCCGAGCGGCGTGCAGTCGCCTTACATGAAGCCCCCAGTGCCACTGTGGACGATGTAGCCAGAGAGAGGAGTCGAAAGGCGCGTTTCACAGTAGAGCCACGCTATCCCACAAGCTGTGCACTAGGTCAAGTTTTGCGCAGACCGCAAACCTTTGGTGGCTTGACGCTCGTCGTCGATCGTAAGGGTGAAACAGTGAAGAGAGTTGGAAAACGGTAAGGTGGACACCTCCAGCAGCATCTGTGTGTCAAATCCGATATCTGGTCGAGGGCTGTAAGATTCAGTATGATGACGTGACAATTCGGGAGTAGCTCACGAAGGCAAAGCTGCGGCCTTCTTAGCTCAGTGGTAGAGCACTGGTCTCGTAAACCAGGGGTCGTGAGTTCGACCCTCACAGAAGGCATTCATTTTTTTAACTTTGCTGCTGAGAGCAGAGCTAGCTCGAGCAGCATCTAACAGATGGCAGTGCACTGAATGAAGGGGAAGTTCTACAACCGATAAAGAGTGCTCTACTTGCATCAGAGGTTTACTGGATGTGTAGGCGGAACACTGTTTTGTATGCATTTTGTAGTATAATGTCATGCTTGGCGATGTCATTCGTTTATGAGCCCCACTACAGTGTGCATGCACGTTATCCATGTGAAGAGGCGTAAGCAGATACTACCACTCTGCGAGGTGCCTGCGAAAAGTATACGACTTGCATTGATAAAGAGAGCAGAAGTGACCGAAAGTCAAGGCCTCCGTGGCGCAAACGGCTAGCGCGTTCGGCTGTTAACCGAAAGGTTGGTGGTTCGAGCCCACCCGGGGGCGAAATCGTTTTAATCGCCACCGAGGTGAGGACGTATGTCCACTTTGATAGAGATACACAGCTAGTGTGACAATTTGGCTGTGTTTGAATGATGCCACCCAGCCTTATACACATTCAGCCACGTGACAGTGGAGGTAAAAACATGGCCCTATGCGGACGTTCTACCGTTTTCCTATTCATTCGGCATGTGTGACACTGCAGTAGAGCGACGACCACTACAAAAGATGTATTATTTACATTTCATTTCGGCGTATACACCGCGAGTGCCATATGACAGGGCCTCTCTCTCGATGTCGATCTGCATTTGGCGTCTCTTAAGTGTCGGTCTGCAGTAGGCCGCTGTTGGCCGAGCGGCGTGCAGTCGCCTTACATGAAGCCCCCAGTGCCACTGTGGACGATGTAGCCAGAGAGAGGAGTCGAAAGGCGCGTTTCACAGTAGAGCCACGCTATCCCACAAGCTGTGCACTAGGTCAAGTTTTGCGCAGACCGCAAACCTTTGGTGGCTTGACGCTCGTCGTCGATCGTAAGGGTGAAACAGTGAAGAGAGTTGGAAAACGGTAAGGTGGACACCTCCAGCAGCATCTGTGTGTCAAATCCGATATCTGGTCGAGGGCTGTAAGATTCAGTATGATGACGTGACAATTCGGGAGTAGCTCACGAAGGCAAAGCTGCGGCCTTCTTAGCTCAGTGGTAGAGCACTGGTCTCGTAAACCAGGGGTCGTGAGTTCGACCCTCACAGAAGGCATTCATTTTTTTAACTTTGCTGCTGAGAGCAGAGCTAGCTCGAGCAGCATCTAACAGATGGCAGTGCACTGAATGAAGGGGAAGTTCTACAACCGATAAAGAGTGCTCTACTTGCATCAGAGGTTTACTGGATGTGTAGGCGGAACACTGTTTTGTATGCATTTTGTAGTATAATGTCATGCTTGGCGATGTCATTCGTTTATGAGCCCCACTACAGTGTGCATGCACGTTATCCATGTGAAGAGGCGTAAGCAGATACTACCACTCTGCGAGGTGCCTGCGAAAAGTATACGACTTGCATTGATAAAGAGAGCAGAAGTGACCGAAAGTCAAGGCCTCCGTGGCGCAAACGGCTAGCGCGTTCGGCTGTTAACCGAAAGGTTGGTGGTTCGAGCCCACCCGGGGGCGAAATCGTTTTAATCGCCACCGAGGTGAGGACGTATGTCCACTTTGATAGAGATACACAGCTAGTGTGACAATTTGGCTGTGTTTGAATGATGCCACCCAGCCTTATACACATTCAGCCACGTGACAGTGGAGGTAAAAACATGGCCCTATGCGGACGTTCTACCGTTTTCCTATTCATTCGGCATGTGTGACACTGCAGTAGAGCGACGACCACTACAAAAGATGTATTATTTACATTTCATTTCGGCGTATACACCGCGAGTGCCATATGACAGGGCCTCTCTCTCGATGTCGATCTGCATTTGGCGTCTCTTAAGTGTCGGTCTGCAGTAGGCCGCTGTTGGCCGAGCGGCGTGCAGTCGCCTTACATGAAGCCCCCAGTGCCACTGTGGACGATGTAGCCAGAGAGAGGAGTCGAAAGGCGCGTTTCACAGTAGAGCCACGCTATCCCACAAGCTGTGCACTAGGTCAAGTTTTGCGCAGACCGCAAACCTTTGGTGGCTTGACGCTCGTCGTCGATCGTAAGGGTGAAACAGTGAAGAGAGTTGGAAAACGGTAAGGTGGACACCTCCAGCAGCATCTGTGTGTCAAATCCGATATCTGGTCGAGGGCTGTAAGATTCAGTATGATGACGTGACAATTCGGGAGTAGCTCACGAAGGCAAAGCTGCGGCCTTCTTAGCTCAGTGGTAGAGCACTGGTCTCGTAAACCAGGGGTCGTGAGTTCGACCCTCACAGAAGGCATTCATTTTTTTAACTTTGCTGCTGAGAGCAGAGCTAGCTCGAGCAGCATCTAACAGATGGCAGTGCACTGAATGAAGGGGAAGTTCTACAACCGATAAAGAGTGCTCTACTTGCATCAGAGGTTTACTGGATGTGTAGGCGGAACACTGTTTTGTATGCATTTTGTAGTATAATGTCATGCTTGGCGATGTCATTCGTTTATGAGCCCCACTACAGTGTGCATGCACGTTATCCATGTGAAGAGGCGTAAGCAGATACTACCACTCTGCGAGGTGCCTGCGAAAAGTATACGACTTGCATTGATAAAGAGAGCAGAAGTGACCGAAAGTCAAGGCCTCCGTGGCGCAAACGGCTAGCGCGTTCGGCTGTTAACCGAAAGGTTGGTGGTTCGAGCCCACCCGGGGGCGAAATCGTTTTAATCGCCACCGAGGTGAGGACGTATGTCCACTTTGATAGAGATACACAGCTAGTGTGACAATTTGGCTGTGTTTGAATGATGCCACCCAGCCTTATACACATTCAGCCACGTGACAGTGGAGGTAAAAACATGGCCCTATGCGGACGTTCTACCGTTTTCCTATTCATTCGGCATGTGTGACACTGCAGTAGAGCGACGACCACTACAAAAGATGTATTATTTACATTTCATTTCGGCGTATACACCGCGAGTGCCATATGACAGGGCCTCTCTCTCGATGTCGATCTGCATTTGGCGTCTCTTAAGTGTCGGTCTGCAGTAGGCCGCTGTTGGCCGAGCGGCGTGCAGTCGCCTTACATGAAGCCCCCAGTGCCACTGTGGACGATGTAGCCAGAGAGAGGAGTCGAAAGGCGCGTTTCACAGTAGAGCCACGCTATCCCACAAGCTGTGCACTAGGTCAAGTTTTGCGCAGACCGCAAACCTTTGGTGGCTTGACGCTCGTCGTCGATCGTAAGGGTGAAACAATGAAGAGAGTTGGAAAACGGTAAGGTGGACACCTTCAGCAGCATCTGTGTGTCAAATCCGATATCTGGTCGAGGGCTGTAAGATTCAGTATGATGACGTGACAATTCGGGAGTAGCTCACGAAGGCAAAGCTGCGGCCTTCTTAGCTCAGTGGTAGAGCACTGGTCTCGTAAACCAGGGGTCGTGAGTTCGACCCTCACAGAAGGCATTCATTTTTTTAACTTTGCTGCTGAGAGCAGAGCTAGCTCGAGCAGCATCTAACAGATGGCAGTGCACTGAATGAAGGGGAAGTTCTACAACCGATAAAGAGTGCTCTACTTGCATCAGAGGTTTACTGGATGTGTAGGCGGAACACTGTTTTGTATGCATTTTGTAGTATAATGTCATGCTTGGCGATGTCATTCGTTTATGAGCCGCACTACAGTGTGCATGCACGTTATCCATGTGAAGAGGCGTAAGCAGATACTACCACTCTGCGAGGTGCCTGCGACATCTTTTGTAGTGGTCGTCGCTCTACTGCAGTGTCACACATGCCGAATGAATAGGAAAACGGTAGAACGTCCGCATAGGGCCATGTTTTTACCTCCACTGTCACGTGGCTGAATGTGCATAAGGCTGGGTGGCATCATTCAAACACAGCCAAATTGTCACACTAGCTGTGTATCTCTATCAAAGTGGACATACGTCCTCACCTCGGTGGCGATTAAAACGATTTCGCCCCCGGGTGGGCTCGAACCACCAACCTTTCGGTTAACAGCCGAACGCGCTAGCCGATTGCGCCACGGAGGCCTTGACTTTCGGTCACTTCTGCTCTCTTTATCAATGCAAGTCGTATACTTTTCGCAGGCACCTCGCAGAATGGTAGTATCTGCTTACGCCTCTTCACATGGATAACGTGCATGCACACTGTAGTGGGGCTCATAAACGAATGACATCGCCAAGCATGACATTATACTACAAAATGCATACAAAACAGTGTTCCGCCTACACATCCAGTAAACCTCTGATGCAAGTAGAGCACTCTTTATCGGTTGTAGAACTTCCCCTTCATTCAGTGCACTGCCATCTGTTAGATGCTGCTCGAGCTAGCTCTGCTCTCAGCAGCAAAGTTAAAAAAATGAATGCCTTCTGTGAGGGTCGAACTCACGACCCCTGGTTTACGAGACCAGTGCTCTACCACTGAGCTAAGAAGGCCGCAGCTTTGCGTTCGTGAGCTACTCCCGAATTGTCACGTCATCATACTGAATCTTACAGCCCTCGACCAGATATCGGATTTGACACACAGATGCTGCTGGAGGTGTCCACCTTACCGTTTTCCAACTCTCTTCACTGTTTCACCCTTACGATCGACGACGAGCGTCAAGCCACCAAAGGTTTGCGGTCTGCGCAAAACTTGACCTAGTGCACAGCTTGTGGGATAGCGTGGCTCTACTGTGAAACGCGCCTTTCGACTCCTCTCTCTGGCTACATCGTCCACAGTGGCACTGGGGGCTTCATGTAAGGCGACTGCACGCCGCTCGGCCAACAGCGGCCTACTGCAGACCGACACTTAAGAGACGCCAAATGCAGATCGACATCGAGAGAGAGGCCCTGTCATATGGCACTCACGGTGTATACGCCGAAATGAAATGTAAATAATACATCTTTTGTAGTGGTCGTCGCTCTACTGCAGTGTCACACATGCCGAATGAATAGGAAAACGGTAGAACGTCCGCATAGGGCCATGTTTTTACCTCCACTGTCACGTGGCTGAATGTGTATAAGGCTGGGTGGCATCATTCAAACACAGCCAAATTGTCACACTAGCTGTGTATCTCTATCAAAGTGGACATACGTCCTCACCTCGGTGGCGATTAAAACGATTTCGCCCCCGGGTGGGCTCGAACCACCAACCTTTCGGTTAACAGCCGAACGCGCTAGCCGATTGCGCCACGGAGGCCTTGACTTTCGGTCACTTCTGCTCTCTTTATCAATGCAAGTCGTATACTTTTCGCAGGCACCTCGCAGAATGGTAGTATCTGCTTACGCCTCTTCACATGGATAACGTGCATGCACACTGTAGTGGGGCTCATAAACGAATGACATCGCCAAGCATGACATTATACTACAAAATGCATACAAAACAGTGTTCCGCCTACACATCCAGTAAACCTCTGATGCAAGTAGAGCACTCTTTATCGGTTGTAGAACTTCCCCTTCATTCAGTGCACTGCCATCTGTTAGATGCTGCTCGAGCTAGCTCTGCTCTCAGCAGCAAAGTTAAAAAAATGAATGCCTTCTGTGAGGGTCGAACTCACGACCCCTGGTTTACGAGACCAGTGCTCTACCACTGAGCTAAGAAGGCCGCAGCTTTGCCTTCGTGAGCTACTCCCGAATTGTCACGTCATCATACTGAATCTTACAGCCCTCGACCAGATATCGGATTTGACACACAGATGCTGCTGGAGGTGTCCACCTTACCGTTTTCCAACTCTCTTCACTGTTTCACCCTTACGATCGACGACGAGCGTCAAGCCACCAAAGGTTTGCGGTCTGCGCAAAACTTGACCTAGTGCACAGCTTGTGGGATAGCGTGGCTCTACTGTGAAACGCGCCTTTCGACTCCTCTCTCTGGCTACATCGTCCACAGTGGCACTGGGGGCTTCATGTAAGGCGACTGCACGCCGCTCGGCCAACAGCGGCCTACTGCAGACCGACACTTAAGAGACGCCAAATGCAGATCGACATCGAGAGAGAGGCCCTGTCATATGGCACTCGCGGTGTATACGCCGAAATGAAATGTAAATAATACATCTTTTGTAGTGGTCGTCGCTCTACTGCAGTGTCACACATGCCGAATGAATAGGAAAACGGTAGAACGTCCGCATAGGGCCATGTTTTTACCTCCACTGTCACGTGGCTGAATGTGTATAAGGCTGGGTGGCATCATTCAAACACAGCCAAATTGTCACACTAGCTGTGTATCTCTATCAAAGTGGACATACGTCCTCACCTCGGTGGCGATTAAAACGATTTCGCCCCCGGGTGGGCTCGAACCACCAACCTTTCGGTTAACAGCCGAACGCGCTAGCCGATTGCGCCACGGAGGCCTTGACTTTCGGTCACTTCTGCTCTCTTTATCAATGCAAGTCGTATACTTTTCGCAGGCACCTCGCAGAATGGTAGTATCTGCTTACGCCTCTTCACATGGATAACGTGCATGCACACTGTAGTGGGGCTCATAAACGAATGACATCGCCAAGCATGACATTATACTACAAAATGCATACAAAACAGTGTTCCGCCTACACATCCAGTAAACCTCTGATGCAAGTAGAGCACTCTTTATCGGTTGTAGAACTTCCCCTTCATTCAGTGCACTGCCATCTGTTAGATGCTGCTCGAGCTAGCTCTGCTCTCAGCAGCAAAGTTAAAAAAATGAATGCCTTCTGTGAGGGTCGAACTCACGACCCCTGGTTTAAAAGACCAGTGCTCTACCACTGAGCTAAGAAGGCCGCAGCTTTGCCTTCGTGAGCTACTCCCGAATTGTCACGTCATCATACTGAATCTTACAGCCCTCGACCAGATATCGGATTTGACACACAGATGCTGCTGGAGGTGTCCACCTTACCGTTTTCCAACTCTCTTCACTGTTTCACCCTTACGATCGACGACGAGCGTCAAGCCACCAAAGGTTTGCGGTCTGCGCAAAACTTGACCTAGTGCACAGCTTGTGGGATAGCGTGGCTCTACTGTGAAACGCGCCTTTCGACTCCTCTCTCTGGCTACATCGTCCACAGTGGCACTGGGGGCTTCATGTAAGGCGACTGCACGCCGCTCGGCCAACAGCGGCCTACTGCAGACCGACACTTAAGAGACGCCAAATGCAGATCGACAACGAGAGAGAGGCCCTGTCATATGGCACACGCGGTGTATACGCCGAAATGAAATGTAAATAATACATCTTTTGTAGTGGTCGTCGCTCTACTGCAGTGTCACACATGCCGAATGAATAGGAAAACGGTAGAACGTCCGCATAGGGCCATGTTTTTACCTCCACTGTCACGTGGCTGAATGTGTATAAGGCTGGGTGGCATCATTCAAACACAGCCAAATTGTCACACTAGCTGTGTATCTCTATCAAAGTGGACATACGTCCTCACCTCGGTGGCGATTAAAACGATTTCGCCCCCGGGTGGGCTCGAACCACCAACCTTTCGGTTAACAGCCGAACGCGCTAGCCGATTGCGCCACGGAGGCCTTGACTTTCGGTCACTTCTGCTCTCTTTATCAATGCAAGTCGTATACTTTTCGCAGGCACCTCGCAGAGTGGTAGTATCTGCTTACGCCTCTTCACATGGATAACGTGCATGCACACTGTAGTGGGGCTCATAAACGAATGACATCGCCAAGCATGACATTATACTACAAAATGCATACAAAACAGTGTTCCGCCTACACATCCAGTAAACCTCTGATGCAAGTAGAGCACTCTTTATCGGTTGTAGAACTTCCCCTTCATTCAGTGCACTGCCATCTGTTAGATGCTGCTCGAGCTAGCTCTGCTCTCAGCAGCAAAGTTAAAAAAATGAATGCCTTCTGTGAGGGTCGAACTCACGACCCCTGGTTTAAAAGACCAGTGCTCTACCACTGAGCTAAGAAGGCCGCAGCTTTGCCTTCGTGAGCTACTCCCGAATTGTCACGTCATCATACTGAATCTTACAGCCCTCGACCAGATATCGGATTTGACACACAGATGCTGCTGGAGGTGTCCACCTTACCGTTTTCCAACTCTCTTCACTGTTTCACCCTTACGATCGACGACGAGCGTCAAGCCACCAAAGGTTTGCGGTCTGCGCAAAACTTGACCTAGTGCACAGCTTGTGGGATAGCGTGGCTCTACTGTGAAACGCGCCTTTCGACTCCTCTCTCTGGCTACATCGTCCACAGTGGCACTGGGGGCTTCATGTAAGGCGACTGCACGCCGCTCGGCCAACAGCGGCCTACTGCAGACCGACACTTAAGAGACGCCAAATGCAGATCGACATCGAGAGAGAGGCCCTGTCATATGGCACTCGCGGTGTATACGCCGAAATGAAATGTAAATAATACATCTTTTGTAGTGGTCGTCGCTCTACTGCAGTGTCACACATGCCGAATGAATAGGAAAACGGTAGAACGTCCGCGACTGCACGCCGCTCGGCCAACAGCGGCCTACTGCAGACCGA
The DNA here is from genome assembly GCF_023864275.1 of Schistocerca cancellata. Classification (NCBI taxonomy): domain Eukaryota; kingdom Metazoa; phylum Arthropoda; class Insecta; order Orthoptera; family Acrididae; genus Schistocerca; species Schistocerca cancellata. Next base: position 144,817 of record NW_026046838.1, read on the forward strand.
CACTTAAGAGACGCCAAATGCAGATCGACATCGAGAGAGAGGCCCTGTCATATGGCACACGCGGTGTATACGCCGAAATGAAATGTAAATAATACATCTTTTGTAGTGGTCGTCGCTCTACTGCAGTGTCACACATGCCGAATGAATAGGAAAACGGTAGAACGTCCGCATAGGGCCATGTTTTTACCTCCACTGTCACGTGGCTGAATGTGCATAAGGCTGGGTGGCATCATTCAAACACAGCCAAATTGTCACACTAGCTGTGTATCTCTATCAAAGTGGACATACGTCCTCACCTCGGTGGCGATTAAAACGATTTCGCCCCCGGGTGGGCTCGAACCACCAACCTTTCGGTTAACAGCCGAACGCGCTAGCCGATTGCGCCACGGAGGCCTTGACTTTCGGTCACTTCTGCTCTCTTTATCAATGCAAGTCGTATACTTTTCGCAGGCACCTCGCAGAGTGGTAGTATCTGCTTACGCCTCTTCACATGGATAACGTGCATGCACACTGTAGTGGGGCTCATAAACGAATGACATCGCCAAGCATGACATTATACTACAAAATGCATACAAAACAGTGTTCCGCCTACACATCCAGTAAACCTCTGATGCAAGTAGAGCACTCTTTATCGGTTGTAGAACTTCCCCTTCATTCAGTGCACTGCCATCTGTTAGATGCTGCTCGAGCTAGCTCTGCTCTCAGCAGCAAAGTTAAAAAAATGAATGCCTTCTGTGAGGGTCGAACTCACGACCCCTGGTTTAAAAGACCAGTGCTCTACCACTGAGCTAAGAAGGCCGCAGCTTTGCCTTCGTGAGCTACTCCCGAATTGTCACGTCATCATACTGAATCTTACAGCCCTCGACCAGATATCGGATTTGACACACAGATGCTGCTGGAGGTGTCCACCTTACCGTTTTCCAACTCTCTTCACTGTTTCACCCTTACGATCGACGACGAGCGTCAAGCCACCAAAGGTTTGCGGTCTGCGCAAAACTTGACCTAGTGCACAGCTTGTGGGATAGCGTGGCTCTACTGTGAAACGCGCCTTTCGACTCCTCTCTCTGGCTACATCGTCCACAGTGGCACTGGGGGCTTCATGTAAGGCGACTGCACGCCGCTCGGCCAACAGCGGCCTACTGCAGACCGACACTTAAGAGACGCCAAATGCAGATCGACATCGAGAGAGAGGCCCTGTCATATGGCACTCGCGGTGTATACGCCGAAATGAAATGTAAATAATACATCTTTTGTAGTGGTCGTCGCTCTACTGCAGTGTCACACATGCCGAATGAATAGGAAAACGGTAGAACGTCCGCATAGGGCCATGTTTTTACCTCCACTGTCACGTGGCTGAATGTGTATAAGGCTGGGTGGCATCATTCAAACACAGCCAAATTGTCACACTAGCTGTGTATCTCTATCAAAGTGGACATACGTCCTCACCTCGGTGGCGATTAAAACGATTTCGCCCCCCGCGTGGGCTCGAACCACCAACCTTTCGCTTAACAGCCGAACGCGCTAGCCGATTGCGCCACGGAGGCCTTGACTTTCGGTCACTTCTGCTCTCTTTATCAATGCAAGTCGTATACTTTTCGCAGGCACCTCGCAGAGTGGTAGTATCTGCTTACGCCTCTTCACATGGATAACGTGCATGCACACTGTAGTGCGGCTCATAAACGAATGACATCGCCAAGCATGACATTATACTACAAAATGCATACAAAACAGTGTTCCGCCTACACATCCAGTAAACCTCTGATGCAAGTAGAGCACTCTTTATCGGTTGTAGAACTTCCCCTTCATTCAGTGCACTGCCATCTGTTAGATGCTGCTCGAGCTTGTTCTGCTCTCAGCAGCAAAGTTAAAAAAATGAATGCCTTCTGTGAGGGTCGAACTCACGACCCCTGGTTTACGAGACCAGTGCTCTACCACTGAGCTAAGAAGGCTGCAGCTTTGCGTTCGTGAGCTACTCCCGAATTGTCACGTCATCATACTGAATCTTACAGCCCTCGACCAGATATCGGATTTGACACACAGATGCTGCTGGAGGTGTCCACCTTACCGTTTTCCAACTCTCTTCACTGTTTCACCCTTACGATCGACGACGAGCGTCAAGCCACCAAAGGTTTGCGGTCTGCGCAAAACTTGACCTAGTGCACAGCTTGTGGGATAGCGTGGCTCTACTGTGAAACGCGCCTTTCGACTCCTCTCTCTGGCTACATCGTCCACAGTGGCACTGGGGGCTTCATGTAAGGCGACTGCACGCCGCTCGGCCAACAGCGGCCTACTGCAGACCGACACTTAAGAGACGCCAAATGCAGATCGACATCGAGAGAGAGGCCCTGTCATATGGCACTCGCGGTGTATACGCCGAAATGAAATGTAAATAATACATCTTTTGTAGTGGTCGTCGCTCTACTGCAGTGTCACACATGCCGAATGAATAGGAAAACGGTAGAACGTCCGCATAGGGCCATGTTTTTACCTCCACTGTCACGTGGCAGAATGTGTATAAGGCTGGGTGGCATCATTCAAACACAGCCAAATTGTCACACTAGCTGTGTATCTCTATCAAAGTGGACATACGTCCTCACCTCGGTGGCGATTAAAACGATTTCGCCCCCCGCGTGGGCTCGAACCACCAACCTTTCGCTTAACAGCCGAACGCGCTAGCCGATTGCGCCACGGAGGCCTTGACTTTCGGTCACTTCTGCTCTCTTTATCAATGCAAGTCGTATACTTTTCGCAGGCACCTCGCAGAGTGGTAGTATCTGCTTACGCCTCTTCACATGGATAACGTGCATGCACACTGTAGTGCGGCTCATAAACGAATGACATCGCCAAGCATGACATTATACTACAAAATGCATACAAAACAGTGTTCCGCCTACACATCCAGTAAACCTCTGATGCAAGTAGAGCACTCTTTATCGGTTGTAGAACTTCCCCTTCATTCAGTGCACTGCCATCTGTTAGATGCTGCTCGAGCTTGTTCTGCTCTCAGCAGCAAAGTTAAAAAAATGAATGCCTTCTGTGAGGGTCGAACTCACGACCCCTGGTTTACGAGACCAGTGCTCTACCACTGAGCTAAGAAGGCTGCAGCTTTGCGTTCGTGAGCTACTCCCGAATTGTCACGTCATCATACTGAATCTTACAGCCCTCGACCAGATATCGGATTTGACACACAGATGCTGCTGAAGGTGTCCACCTTACCGTTTTCCAACTCTCTTCATTGTTTCACCCTTACGATCGACGACGAGCGTCAAGCCACCAAAGGTTTGCGGTCTGCGCAAAACTTGACCTAGTGCACAGCTTGTGGGATAGCGTGGCTCTACTGTGAAACGCGCCTTTCGACTCCTCTCTCTGGCTACATCGTCCACAGTGGCACTGGGGGCTTCATGTAAGGCGACTGCACGCCGCTCGGCCAACAGCGGCCTACTGCAGACCGACACTTAAGAGACGCCAAATGCAGATCGACATCGAGAGAGGCCCTGTCATATGGCACTCGCGGTGTATACGCCGAAATGAAATGTAAATAATACATCTTTTGTAGTGGTCGTCGCTCTACTGCAGTGTCACACATGCCGAATGAATAGGAAAACGGTAGAACGTCCGCATAGGGCCATGTTTTTACCTCCACTGTCACGTGGCAGAATGTGTATAAGGCTGGGTGGCATCATTCAAACACAGCCAAATTGTCACACTAGCTGTGTATCTCTATCAAAGTGGACATACGTCCTCACCTCGGTGGCGATTAAAACGATTTCGCCCCCGGGTGGGCTCGAACCACCAACCTTTCGGTTAACAGCCGAACGCGCTAGCCGATTGCGCCACGGAGGCCTTGACTTTCCGTCACTTCTGCTCTCTTTATCAATGCAACTCGTATACTTTTCGCAGGCACCTCGCAGAATGGTAGTATCTGCTTACGCCTCTTCACATGGATAACGTGCATGCACACTGTAGTGGGGCTCATAAACGAATGACATCGCCAAGCATGACATTATACTACAAAATGCATACAAAACAGTGTTCCGCCTACACATCCAGTAAACCTCTGTTGCAAGTAGAGCACTCTTTATCGGTTGTAGAACTTCCCCTTCATTCAGTGCACTGCCATCTGTTAGATGCTGCTCGAGCTAGCTCTGCTCTCAGCAGCAAAGTTAAAAAAATGAATGCCTTCTGTGAGGGTCGAACTCACGACCCCTGGTTTAAAAGACCAGTGCTCTACCACTGAGCTAAGAAAGCCGCAGCTTTGCCTTCGTGAGCTACTCCCGAATTGTCACGTCATCATACTGAATCTTACAGCCCTCGACCAGATATCGGATTTGACACACAGATGCTGCTGGAGGTGTCCACCTTACCGTTTTCCAACTCTCTTCACTGTTTCACCCTTACGATCGACGACGAGCGTCAAGCCACCAAAGGTTTGCGGTCTGCGCAAAACTTGACCTAGTGCACAGCTTGTGGGATAGCGTGGCTCTACTGTGAAACGCGCCTTTCGACTCCTCTCTCTGGCTACATCGTCCACAGTGGCACTGGGGGCTTCATGTAAGGCGACTGCACGCCGCTCGGCCAACAGCGGCCTACTGCAGACCGACACTTAAGAGACGCCAAATGCAGATCGACATCGAGAGAGAGGCCCTGTCATATGGCACTCGCGGTGTATACGCCGAAATGAAATGTAAATAATACATCTTTTGTAGTGGTCGTCGCTCTACTGCAGTGTCACACATGCCGAATGAATAGGAAAACGGTAGAACGTCCGCATAGGGCCATGTTTTTACCTCCACTGTCACGTGGCTGAATGTGTATAAGGCTGGGTGGCATCATTCAAACACAGCCAAATTGTCACACTAGCTGTGTATCTCTATCAAAGTGGACATACGTCCTCACCTCGGTGGCGATTAAAACGATTTCGCCCCCGGGTGAGCTCGAACCACCAACCTTTCGGTTAACAGCCGAACGCGCTAGCCGATTGCGCCACGGAGGCCTTGACTTTCGGTCACTTCTGCTCTCTTTATCAATGCAAGTCGTATGCTTTTCGCAGGCACCTCGCAGAGTGGTAGTATCTGCTTACGCCTCTTCACATGGATAACGTGCATGCACACTGTAGTGCGGCTCATAAACGAATGACATCGCCAAGCATGACATTATACTACAAAATGCATACAAAACAGTGTTCCGCCTACACATCCAGTAAACCTCTGATGCAAGTAGAGCACTCTTTCTCGGTTGTAGAACTTCCCCTTCATTCAGTGCACTGCCATCTGTTAGATGCTGCTCGAGCTAGCTCTGCTCTCAGCAGCAAAGTTAAAAAAATGAATGCCTTCTGTGAGGGTCGAACTCACGACCCCTGGTTTAAAAGACCAGTGCTCTACCACTGAGCTAAGAAGGCCGCAGCTTTGCCTTCGTGAGCTACTCCCGAATTGTCACGTCATCATACTGAATCTTACAGCCCTCGACCAGATATCGGATTTGACACACAGATGCTGCTGGAGGTGTCCACCTTACCGTTTTCCAACTCTCTTCACTGTTTCACCCTTACGATCGACGACGAGCGTCAAGCCACCAAAGGTTTGCGGTCTGCGCAAAACTTGACCTAGTGCACAGCTTGTGGGATAGCGTGGCTCTACTGTGAAACGCGCCTTTCGACTCCTCTCTCTGGCTACATCGTCCACAGTGGCACTGGGGGCTTCATGTAAGGCGACTGCACGCCGCTCGGCCAACAGCGGCCTACTGCAGACCGACACTTAAGAGACGCCAAATGCAGATCGACATCGAGAGAGAGGCCCTGTCATATGGCACTCGCGGTGTATACGCCGAAATGAAATGTAAATAATACATCTTTTGTAGTGGTCGTCGCTCTACTGCAGTGTCACACATGCCGAATGAATAGGAAAACGGTAGAACGTCCGCGACTGCACGCCGCTCGGCCAACAGCGGCCTACTGCAGACCGACACTTAAGAGACGCCAAATGCAGATCGACATCGAGAGAGAGGCCCTGTCATATGGCACTCGCGGTGTATACGCCGAAATGAAATGTAAATAATACATCTTTTGTAGTGGTCGTCGCTCTACTGCAGTGTCACACATGCCGAATGAATAGGAAAACGGTAGAACGTCCGCATAGGGCCATGTTTTTACCTCCACTGTCACGTGGCTGAATGTGCATAAGGCTGGGTGGCATCATTCAAACACAGCCAAATTATCACACTAGCTGTGTATCTCTATCAAAGTGGACATACGTCCTCACCTCGGTGGCGATTAAAACGATTTCGCCCCCGGGTGGGCTCGAACCACCAACCTTTCGGTTAACAGCCGAACGCGCTAGCCGATTGCGCCACGGAGGCCTTGACTTTCGGTCACTTCTGCTCTCTTTATCAATGCAAGTCGTATACTTTTCGCAGGCACCTCGCAGAATGGTAGTATCTGCTTACGCCTCTTCACATGGATAACGTGCATGCACACTGTAGTGGGGCTCATAAACGAATGACATCGCCAAGCATGACATTATACTACAAAATGCATACAAAACAGTGTTCCGCCTACACATCCAGTAAACCTCTGATGCAAGTAGAGCACTCTTTATCGGTTGTAGAACTTCCCCTTCATTCAGTGCACTGCCATCTGTTAGATGCTGCTCGAGCTAGCTCTGCTCTCAGCAGCAAAGTTAAAAAAATGAATGCCTTCTGTGAGGGTCGAACTCACGACCCCTGGTTTACGAGACCAGTGCTCTACCACTGAGCTAAGAAGGCCGCAGCTTTGCGTTCGTGAGCTACTCCCGAATTGTCACGTCATCATACTGAATCTTACAGCCCTCGACCAGATATCGGATTTGACACACAGATGCTGCTGGAGGTGTCCACCTTACCGTTTTCCAACTCTCTTCACTGTTTCACCCTTACGATCGACGACGAGCGTCAAGCCACCAAAGGTTTGCGGTCTGCGCAAAACTTGACCTAGTGCACAGCTTGTGGGATAGCGTGGCTCTACTGTGAAACGCGCCTTTCGACTCCTCTCTCTGGCTACATCGTCCACAGTGGCACTGGGGGCTTCATGTAAGGCGACTGCACGCCGCTCGGCCAACAGCGGCCTACTGCAGACCGACACTTAAGAGACGCCAAATGCAGATCGACATCGAGAGAGAGGCCCTGTCATATGGCACTCGCGGTGTATACGCCGAAATGAAATGTAAATAATACATCTTTTGTAGTGGTCGTCGCTCTACTGCAGTGTCACACATGCCGAATGAATAGGAAAACGGTAGAACGTCCGCGACTGCACGCCGCTCGGCCAACAGCGGCCTCCTGCAGACCGACACTTAAGAGACGCCAAATGCAGATCGACATCGAGAGAGAGGCCCTGTCATATGGCACTCGCGGTGTATACGCCGAAATGAAATGTAAATAATACATCTTTTGTAGTGGTCGTCGCTCTACTGCAGTGTCACACATGCCGAATGAATAGGAAAACGGTAGAACGTCCGCATAGGGCCATGTTTTTACCTCCACTGTCACGTGGCTGAATGTGCATAAGGCTGGGTGGCATCATTCAAACACAGCCAAATTGTCACACTAGCTGTGTATCTCTATCAAAGTGGACATACGTCCTCACCTCGGTGGCGATTAAAACGATTTCGCCCCCGGGTGGGCTCGAACCACCAACCTTTCGGTTAACAGCCGAACGCGCTAGCCGATTGCGCCACGAAGGCCTTGACTTTCGGTCACTTCTGCTCTATTTATCAATGCAAGTCGTATGCTTTTCGCAGGCACCTCGCAGAGTGGTAGTATCTGCTTACGCCTCTTCACATGGATAACGTGCATGCACACTGTAGTGCGGCTCATAAACGAATGACATCGCCAAGCATGACATTATACTACAAAATGCATACAAAACAGTGTTCCGCCTACACATCCAGTAAACCTCTGATGCAAGTAGAGCACTCTTTATCGGTTGTAGAACTTCCCCTTCATTCAGTGCACTGCCATCTGTTAGATGCTGCTCGAGCTAGCTCTGCTCTCAGCAGCAAAGTTAAAAAAATGAATGCCTTCTGTGAGGGTCGAACTCACGACCCCTGGTTTAAAAGACCAGTGCTCTACCACTGAGCTAAGAAGGCCGCAGCTTTGCCTTCGTGAGCTACTCCCGAATTGTCACGTCATCATACTGAATCTTACAGCCCTCGACCAGATATCGGATTTGACACACAGATGCTGCTGGAGGTGTCCACCTTACCGTTTTCCAACTCTCTTCACTGTTTCACCCTTACGATCGACGACGAGCGTCAAGCCACCAAAGGTTTGCGGTCTGCGCAAAACTTGACCTAGTGCACAGCTTGTGGGATAGCGTGGCTCTACTGTGAAACGCGCCTTTCGACTCCTCTCTCTGGCTACATCGTCCACAGTGGCACTGGGGGCTTCATGTAAGGCGACTGCACGCCGCTCGGCCAACAGCGGCCTACTGCAGACCGACACTTAAGAGACGCCAAATGCAGATCGACATCGAGAGAGAGGCCCTGTCATATGGCACTCGCGGTGTATACGCCGAAATGAAATGTAAATAATACATCTTTTGTAGTGGTCGTCGCTCTACTGCAGTGTCACACATGCCGAATGAATAGGAAAACGGTAGAACGTCTGCATAGGGCCATGTTGTTACCTCCACTGTCACGTGGCTGAATGTGTATAAGGCTGGGTGGCATCATTCAAACACAGCCAAATTGTCACACTAGCTGTGTATCTCTATCAAAGTGGACATACGTCCTCACCTCGGTGGCGATAAAACGATTTCGCCCCCGGGTGGGCTCGAACCACCAACCTTTCGGTTAACAGCCGAACGCGCTAGCCGATTGCGCCACGGAGGCCTTGACTTTCGGTCACTTCTGCTCTCTTTATCAATGCAAGTCGTATACTTTTCGCAGGCACCTCGCAGAGTGGTAGTATCTGCTTACGCCTCTTCACATGGATAACGTGCATGCACACTGTAGTGCGGCTCATAAACGAATGACATCGCCAAGCATGACATTATACTACAAAATGCATACAAAACAGTGTTCCGCCTACACATCCAGTAAACCTCTGATGCAAGTAGAGCACTCTTTATCGGTTGTAGAACTTCCCCTTCATTCAGTGCACTGCCATCTGTTAGATGCTGCTCGAGCTAGCTCTGCTCTCAGCAGCAAAGTTAAAAAAATGAATGCCTTCTGTGAGGGTCGAACTCACGACCCCTGGTTTAAAAGACCAGTGCTCTACCACTGAGCTAAGAAGGCCGCAGCTTTGCCTTCGTGAGCTACTCCCGAATTGTCACGTCATCATACTGAATCTTACAGCCCTCGACCAGATATCGGATTTGACACACAGATGCTGCTGGAGGTGTCCACCTTACCGTTTTCCAACTCTCTTCACTGTTTCACCCTTACGATCGACGACGAGCGTCAAGCCACCAAAGGTTTGCGGTCTGCGCAAAACTTGACCTAGTGCACAGCTTGTGGGATAGCGTGGCTCTACTGTGAAACGCGCCTTTCGACTCCTCTCTCTGGCTACATCGTCCACAGTGGCACTGGGGGCTTCATGTAAGGCGACTGCACGCCGCTCGGCCAACAGCGGCCTACTGCAGACCGACACTTAAGAGACGCCAAATGCAGATCGACATCGAGAGAGAGGCCCTGTCATATGGCACTCGCGGTGTATACGCCGAAATGAAATGTAAATAATACATCTTTTGTAGTGGTCGTCGCTCTACTGCAGTGTCACACATGCCGAATGAATAGGAAAACGGTAGAACGTCCGCGACTGCACGCCGCTCGGCCAACAGCGGCCTACTGCAGACCGACACTTAAGAGACGCCAAATGCAGATCGACATCGAGAGAGAGGCCCTGTCATATGGCACTCGCGGTGTATACGCCGAAATGAAATGTAAATAATACATCTTTTGTAGTGGTCGTCGCTCTACTGCAGTGTCACACATGCCGAATGAATAGGAAAACGGTAGAACGTCCGCATAGGGCCATGTTTTTACCTCCACTGTCACGTGGCTGAATGTGCATAAGGCTGGGTGGCATCATTCAAACACAGCCAAATTGTCACACTAGCTGTGTATCTCTATCAAAGTGGACATACGTCCTCACCTCGGTGGCGATTAAAACGATTTCGCCCCCGGGTGGGCTCGAACCACCAACCTTTCGGTTAACAGCCGAACGCGCTAGCCGATTGCGCCACGGAGGCCTTGACTTTCGGTCACTTCTGCTCTCTTTATCAATGCAAGTCGTATGCTTTTCGCAGGCACCTCGCAGAGTGGTAGTATCTGCTTACGCCTCTTCACATGGATAACGTGCATGCACACTGTAGTGCGGCTCATAAACGAATGACTTCGCCAAGCATGACATTATACTACAAAATGCATACAAAACAGTGTTCCGCCTACACATCCAGTAAACCTCTGATGCAAGTAGAGCACTCTTTATCGGTTGTAGAACTTCCCCTTCATTCAGTGCACTGCCATCTGTTAGATGCTGCTCGAGCTAGCTCTGCTCTCAGCAGCAAAGTTAAAAAAATGAATGCCTTCTGTGAGGGTCGAACTCACGACCCCTGGTTTAAAATACCAGTGCTCTACCACTGAGCTAAGAAGGCCGCAGCTTTGCCTTCGTGAGCTACTCCCGAATTGTCACGTCATCATACTGAATCTTACAGCCCTCGACCAGATATCGGATTTGACACACAGATGCTGCTGGAGGTGTCCACCTTACCGTTTTCCAACTCTCTTCACTGTTTCACCCTTACGATCGACGACGAGCGTCAAGCCACCAAAGGTTTGCGGTCTGCGCAAAACTTGACCTAGTGCACAGCTTGTGGGATAGCGTGGCTCTACTGTGAAACGCGCCTTTCGACTCCTCTCTCTGGCTACATCGTCCACAGTGGCACTGGGGGCTTCATGTAAGGCGACTGCACGCCGCTCGGCCAACAGCGGCCTTTTTTTTTTTTTTTTTTTATTTTTTTTTAAATGGACTTGTAGTCCGGGGTGATATGTTACAATACAGCATCACCGGTCTATTGCGGTCTAACTGTGTTGGTGAGGCAGTAATTTCCACAGGGCAGTGACTGCGTCACTGAAATTCACTTTGGAGGTGTGGCGGTGGGACTTGTAGTCCCGTACCACCCTCTGACAGTGATAGTACTACATCAGTCAGGCAGAAAATTTTGCCTAACATGGGCAGGTACTGCAGACCGACACTTAAGAGACGCCAAATGCAGATCGACATCGAGAGAGAGGCCCTGTCATATGGCACTCGCGGTGTATACGCCGAAATGAAATGTAAATAATACATCTTTTGTAGTGGTCGTCGCTCTACTGCAGTGTCACACATGCCGAATGAATAGGAAAACGGTAGAACGTCCGCGACTGCACGCCGCTCGGCCAACAGCGGCCTACTGCAGACCGACACTTAAGAGACGCCAAATGCAGATCGACATCGAGAGAGAGGCCCTGTCATATGGCACTCGCGGTGTATACGCCGAAATGAAATGTAAATAATACATCTTTTGTAGTGGTCGTCGCTCTACTGCAGTGTCACACATGCCGAATGAATAGGAAAACGGTAGAACGTCTGCATAGGGCCATGTTGTTACCTCCACTGTCACGTGGCTGAATGTGTATAAGGCTGGGTGGCATCATTCAAACACAGCCAAATTGTCACACTAGCTGTGTATCTCTATCAAAGTGGACATACGTCCTCACCTCGGTGGCGATAAAACGATTTCGCCCCCGGGTGGGCTCGAACCACCAACCTTTCGGTTAACAGCCGAACGCGCTAGCCGATTGCGCCACGGAGGCCTTGACTTTCGGTCACTTCTGCTCTCTTTATCAATGCAAGTCGTATACTTTTCGCAGGCACCTCGCAGAGTGGTAGTATCTGCTTACGCCTCTTCACATGGATAACGTGCATGCACACTGTAGTGCGGCTCATAAACGAATGACATCGCCAAGCATGACATTATACTACAAAATGCATACAAAACAGTGTTCCGCCTACACATCCAGTAAACCTCTGATGCAAGTAGAGCACTCTTTATCGGTTGTAGAACTTCCCCTTCATTCAGTGCACTGCCATCTGTTAGATGCTGCTCGAGCTAGCTCTGCTCTCAGCAGCAAAGTTAAAAAAATGAATGCCTTCTGTGAGGGTCGAACTCACGACCCCTGGTTTAAAAGACCAGTGCTCTACCACTGAGCTAAGAAGGCCGCAGCTTTGCCTTCGTGAGCTACTCCCGAATTGTCACGTCATCATACTGAATCTTACAGCCCTCGACCAGATATCGGATTTGACACACAGATGCTGCTGGAGGTGTCCACCTTACCGTTTTCCAACTCTCTTCACTGTTTCACCCTTACGATCGACGACGAGCGTCAAGCCACCAAAGGTTTGCGGTCTGCGCAAAACTTGACCTAGTGCACAGCTTGTGGGATAGCGTGGCTCTACTGTGAAACGCGCCTTTCGACTCCTCTCTCTGGCTACATCGTCCACAGTGGCACTGGGGGCTTCATGTAAGGCGACTGCACGCCGCTCGGCCAACAGCGGCCTACTGCAGACCGACACTTAAGAGACGCCAAATGCAGATCGACATCGAGAGAGAGGCCCTGTCATATGGCACTCGCGGTGTATACGCCGAAATGAAATGTAAATAATACATCTTTTGTAGTGGTCGTCGCTCTACTGCAGTGTCACACATGCCGAATGAATAGGAAAACGGTAGAACGTCCGCGACTGCACGCCGCTCGGCCAACAGCGGCCTACTGCAGACCGACACTTAAGAGACGCCAAATGCAGATCGACATCGAGAGAGAGGCCCTGTCATATGGCACTCGCGGTGTATACGCCGAAATGAAATGTAAATAATACATCTTTTGTAGTGGTCGTCGCTCTACTGCAGTGTCACACATGCCGAATGAATAGGAAAACGGTAGAACGTCCGCGACTGCACGCCGCTCGGCCAACAGCGGCCTACTGCAGACCGACACTTAAGAGACGCCAAATGCAGATCGACATCGAGAGAGAGGCCCTGTCATATGGCACTCGCGGTGTATACGCCGAAATGAAATGTAAATAATACATCTTTTGTAGTGGTCGTCGCTCTACTGCAGTGTCACACATGCCGAATGAATAGGAAAACGGTAGAACGTCCGCATAGGGCCATGTTTTTACCTCCACTGTCACGTGGCTGAATGTGCATAAGGCTGGGTGGCATCATTCAAACACAGCCAAATTGTCACACTAGCTGTGTATCTCTATCAAAGTGGACATACGTCCTCACCTCGGTGGCGATTAAAACGATTTCGCCCCCGGGTGGGCTCGAACCACCAACCTTTCGGTTAACAGCCGAACGCGCTAGCCGATTGCGCCACGGAGGCCTTGACTTTCGGTCACTTCTGCTCTCTTTATCAATGCAAGTCGTATGCTTTTCGCAGGCACCTCGCAGAGTGGTAGTATCTGCTTACGCCTCTTCACATGGATAACGTGCATGCACACTGTAGTGCGGCTCATAAACGAATGACTTCGCCAAGCATGACATTATACTACAAAATGCATACAAAACAGTGTTCCGCCTACACATCCAGTAAACCTCTGATGCAAGTAGAGCACTCTTTATCGGTTGTAGAACTTCCCCTTCATTCAGTGCACTGCCATCTGTTAGATGCTGCTCGAGCTAGCTCTGCTCTCAGCAGCAAAGTTAAAAAAATGAATGCCTTCTGTGAGGGTCGAACTCACGACCCCTGGTTTAAAATACCAGTGCTCTACCACTGAGCTAAGAAGGCCGCAGCTTTGCCTTCGTGAGCTACTCCCGAATTGTCACGTCATCATACTGAATCTTACAGCCCTCGACCAGATATCGGATTTGACACACAGATGCTGCTGGAGGTGTCCACCTTACCGTTTTCCAACTCTCTTCACTGTTTCACCCTTACGATCGACGACGAGCGTCAAGCCACCAAAGGTTTGCGGTCTGCGCAAAACTTGACCTAGTGCACAGCTTGTGGGATAGCGTGGCTCTACTGTGAAACGCGCCTTTCGACTCCTCTCTCTGGCTACATCGTCCACAGTGGCACTGGGGGCTTCATGTAAGGCGACTGCACGCCGCTCGGCCAACAGCGGCCTTTTTTTTTTTTTTTTTTTATTTTTTTTTAAATGGACTTGTAGTCCGGGGTGATATGTTACAATACAGCATCACCGGTCTATTGCGGTCTAACTGTGTTGGTGAGGCAGTAATTTCCACAGGGCAGTGACTGCGTCACTGAAATTCACTTTGGAGGTGTGGCGGTGGGACTTGTAGTCCCGTACCACCCTCTGACAGTGATAGTACTACATCAGTCAGGCAGAAAATTTTGCCTAACATGGGCAGGTACTGCAGACCGACACTTAAGAGACGCCAAATGCAGATCGACATCGAGAGAGAGGCCCTGTCATATGGCACTCGCGGTGTATACGCCGAAATGAAATGTAAATAATACATCTTTTGTAGTGGTCGTCGCTCTACTGCAGTGTCACACATGCCGAATGAATAGGAAAACGGTAGAACGTCCGCGACTGCACGCCGCTCGGCCAACAGCGGCCTACTGCAGACCGACACTTAAGAGACGCCAAATGCAGATCGACATCGAGAGAGAGGCCCTGTCATATGGCACTCGCGGTGTATACGCCGAAATGAAATGTAAATAATACATCTTTTGTAGTGGTCGTCGCTCTACTGCAGTGTCACACATGCCGAATGAATAGGAAAACGGTAGAACGTCTGCATAGGGCCATGTTGTTACCTCCACTGTCACGTGGCTGAATGTGTATAAGGCTGGGTGGCATCATTCAAACACAGCCAAATTGTCACACTAGCTGTGTATCTCTATCAAAGTGGACATACGTCCTCACCTCGGTGGCGATAAAACGATTTCGCCCCCGGGTGGGCTCGAACCACCAACCTTTCGGTTAACAGCCGAACGCGCTAGCCGATTGCGCCACGGAGGCCTTGACTTTCGGTCACTTCTGCTCTCTTTATCAATGCAAGTCGTATACTTTTCGCAGGCACCTCGCAGAGTGGTAGTATCTGCTTACGCCTCTTCACATGGATAACGTGCATGCACACTGTAGTGCGGCTCATAAACGAATGACATCGCCAAGCATGACATTATACTACAAAATGCATACAAAACAGTGTTCCGCCTACACATCCAGTAAACCTCTGATGCAAGTAGAGCACTCTTTATCGGTTGTAGAACTTCCCCTTCATTCAGTGCACTGCCATCTGTTAGATGCTGCTCGAGCTAGCTCTGCTCTCAGCAGCAAAGTTAAAAAAATGAATGCCTTCTGTGAGGGTCGAACTCACGACCCCTGGTTTAAAAGACCAGTGCTCTACCACTGAGCTAAGAAGGCCGCAGCTTTGCCTTCGTGAGCTACTCCCGAATTGTCACGTCATCATACTGAATCTTACAGCCCTCGACCAGATATCGGATTTGACACACAGATGCTGCTGGAGGTGTCCACCTTACCGTTTTCCAACTCTCTTCACTGTTTCACCCTTACGATCGACGACGAGCGTCAAGCCACCAAAGGTTTGCGGTCTGCGCAAAACTTGACCTAGTGCACAGCTTGTGGGATAGCGTGGCTCTACTGTGAAACGCGCCTTTCGACTCCTCTCTCTGGCTACATCGTCCACAGTGGCACTGGGGGCTTCATGTAAGGCGACTGCACGCCGCTCGGCCAACAGCGGCCTACTGCAGACCGACACTTAAGAGACGCCAAATGCAGATCGACATCGAGAGAGAGGCCCTGTCATATGGCACTCGCGGTGTATACGCCGAAATGAAATGTAAATAATACATCTTTTGTAGTGGTCGTCGCTCTACTGCAGTGTCACACATGCCGAATGAATAGGAAAACGGTAGAACGTCCGCGACTGCACGCCGCTCGGCCAACAGCGGCCTACTGCAGACCGACACTTAAGAGACGCCAAATGCAGATCGACATCGAGAGAGAGGCCCTGTCATATGGCACTCGCGGTGTATACGCCGAAATGAAATGTAAATAATACATCTTTTGTAGTGGTCGTCGCTCTACTGCAGTGTCACACATGCCGAATGAATAGGAAAACGGTAGAACGTCCGCATAGGGCCATGTTTTTACCTCCACTGTCACGTGGCTGAATGTGCATAAGGCTGGGTGGCATCATTCAAACACAGCCAAATTGTCACACTAGCTGTGTATCTCTATCAAAGTGGACATACGTCCTCACCTCGGTGGCGATTAAAACGATTTCGCCCCCGGGTGGGCTCGAACCACCAACCTTTCGGTTAACAGCCGAACGCGCTAGCCGATTGCGCCACGGAGGCCTTGACTTTCGGTCACTTCTGCTCTCTTTATCAATGCAAGTCGTATGCTTTTCGCAGGCACCTCGCAGAGTGGTAGTATCTGCTTACGCCTCTTCACATGGATAACGTGCATGCACACTGTAGTGCGGCTCATAAACGAATGACTTCGCCAAGCATGACATTATATTACAAAATGCATACAAAACAGTGTTCCGCCTACACATCCAGTAAACCTCTGATGCAAGTAGAGCACTCTTTATCGGTTGTAGAACTTCCCCTTCATTCAGTGCACTGCCATCTGTTAGATGCTGCTCGAGCTAGCTCTGCTCTCAGCAGCAAAGTTAAAAAAATGAATGCCTTCTGTGAGGGTCGAACTCACGACCCCTGGTTTAAAATACCAGTGCTCTACCACTGAGCTAAGAAGGCCGCAGCTTTGCCTTCGTGAGCTACTCCCGAATTGTCACGTCATCATACTGAATCTTACAGCCCTCGACCAGATATCGGATTTGACACACAGATGCTGCTGGAGGTGTCCACCTTACCGTTTTCCAACTCTCTTCACTGTTTCACCCTTACGATCGACGACGAGCGTCAAGCCACCAAAGGTTTGCGGTCTGCGCAAAACTTGACCTAGTGCACAGCTTGTGGGATAGCGTGGCTCTACTGTGAAACGCGCCTTTCGACTCCTCTCTCTGGCTACATCGTCCACAGTGGCACTGGGGGCTTCATGTAAGGCGACTGCACGCCGCTCGGCCAACAGCGGCCTTTTTTTTTTTTTTTTTTTATTTTTTTTTAAATGGACTTGTAGTCCGGGGTGATATGTTACAATACAGCATCACCGGTCTATTGCGGTCTAACTGTGTTGGTGAGGCAGTAATTTCCACAGGGCAGTGACTGCGTCACTGAAATTCACTTTGGAGGTGTGGCGGTGGGACTTGTAGTCCCGTACCACCCTCTGACAGTGATAGTACTACATCAGTCAGGCAGAAAATTTTGCCTAACATGGGCAGGTACTGCAGACCGACACTTAAGAGACGCCAAATGCAGATCGACATCGAGAGAGAGGCCCTGTCATATGGCACTCGCGGTGTATACGCCGAAATGAAATGTAAATAATACATCTTTTGTAGTGGTCGTCGCTCTACTGCAGTGTCACACATGCCGAATGAATAGGAAAACGGTAGAACGTCCGCGACTGCACGCCGCTCGGCCAACAGCGGCCTACTGCAGACCGACACTTAAGAGACGCCAAATGCAGATCGACATCGAGAGAGAGGCCCTGTCATATGGCACTCGCGGTGTATACGCCGAAATGAAATGTAAATAATACATCTTTTGTAGTGGTCGTCGCTCTACTGCAGTGTCACACATGCCGAATGAATAGGAAAACGGTAGAACGTCTGCATAGGGCCATGTTGTTACCTCCACTGTCACGTGGCTGAATGTGTATAAGGCTGGGTGGCATCATTCAAACACAGCCAAATTGTCACACTAGCTGTGTATCTCTATCAAAGTGGACATACGTCCTCACCTCGGTGGCGATAAAACGATTTCGCCCCCGGGTGGGCTCGAACCACCAACCTTTCGGTTAACAGCCGAACGCGCTAGCCGATTGCGCCACGGAGGCCTTGACTTTCGGTCACTTCTGCTCTCTTTATCAATGCAAGTCGTATACTTTTCGCAGGCACCTCGCAGAGTGGTAGTATCTGCTTACGCCTCTTCACATGGATAACGTGCATGCACACTGTAGTGCGGCTCATAAACGAATGACATCGCCAAGCATGACATTATACTACAAAATGCATACAAAACAGTGTTCCGCCTACACATCCAGTAAACCTCTGATGCAAGTAGAGCACTCTTTATCGGTTGTAGAACTTCCCCTTCATTCAGTGCACTGCCATCTGTTAGATGCTGCTCGAGCTAGCTCTGCTCTCAGCAGCAAAGTTAAAAAAATGAATGCCTTCTGTGAGGGTCGAACTCACGACCCCTGGTTTAAAAGACCAGTGCTCTACCACTGAGCTAAGAAGGCCGCAGCTTTGCCTTCGTAAGCTACTCCCGAATTGTCACGTCATCATACTGAATCTTACAGCCCTCGACCAGATATCGGATTTGACACACAGATGCTGCTGGAGGTGTCCACCTTACCGTTTTCCAACTCTCTTCACTGTTTCACCCTTACGATCGACGACGAGCGTCAAGCCACCAAAGGTTTGCGGTCTGCGCAAAACTTGACCTAGTGCACAGCTTGTGGGATAGCGTGGCTCTACTGTGAAACGCGCCTTTCGACTCCTCTCTCTGGCTACATCGTCCACAGTGGCACTGGGGGCTTCATGTAAGGCGACTGCACGCCGCTCGGCCAACAGCGGCCTACTGCAGACCGACACTTAAGAGACGCCAAATGCAGATCGACATCGAGAGAGAGGCCCTGTCATATGGCACTCGCGGTGTATACGCCGAAATGAAATGTAAATAATACATCTTTTGTAGTGGTCGTCGCTCTACTGCAGTGTCACACATGCCGAATGAATAGGAAAACGGTAGAACGTCCGCATAGGGCCATGTTTTTACCTCCACTGTCACGTGGCTGAATGTGCATAAGGCTGGGTGGCATCATTCAAACACAGCCAAATTGTCACACTAGCTGTGTATCTCTATCAAAGTGGACATACGTCCTCACCTCGGTGGCGATTAAAACGATTTCGCCCCCGGGTGGGCTCGAACCACCAAACTTTCGGTTAACAGCCGAACGCGCTAGCCGATTGCGCCACGGAGGCCTTGACTTTCGGTCACTTCTGCTCTCTTTATCAATGCAAGTCGTATACTTTTCGCAGGCACCTCGCAGAATGGTAGTATCTGCTTACGCCTCTTCACATGGATAACGTGCATGCACACTGTAGTGGGGCTCATAAACGAATGACATCGCCAAGCATGACATTATACTACAAAATGCATACAAAACAGTGTTCCGCCTACACATCCAGTAAACCTCTGATGCAAGTAGAGCACTCTTTATCGGTTGTAGAACTTCCCCTTCATTCAGTGCACTGCCATCTGTTAGATGCTGCTCGAGCTAGCTCTGCTCTCAGCAGCAAAGTTAAAAAAATGAATGCCTTCTGTGAGGGTCGAACTCACGACCCTTGGTTTACGAGACCAGTGCTCTACCACTGAGCTAAGAAGGCCGCAGCTTTGCGTTCGTGAGCTACTCCCGAATTGTCACGTCATCATACTGAATCTTACAGCCCTCGACCAGATATCGGATTTGACACACAGATGCTGCTGGAGGTGTCCACCTTACCGTTTTCCAACTCTCTTCACTGTTTCACCCTTACGATCGACGACGAGCGTCAAGCCACCAAAGGTTTGCGGTCTGCGCAAAACTTGACCTAGTGCACAGCTTGTGGGATAGCGTGGCTCTACTGTGAAACGCGCCTTTCGACTCCTCTCTCTGGCTACATCGTCCACAGTGGCACTGGGGGCTTCATGTAAGGCGACTGCACGCCGCTCGGCCAACAGCGGCCTACTGCAGACCGACACTTAAGAGACGCCAAATGCAGATCGACATCGAGAGAGAGGCCCTGTCATATGGCACTCGCGGTGTATACGCCGAAATGAAATGTAAATAATACATCTTTTGTAGTGGTCGTCGCTCTACTGCAGTGTCACACATGCCGAATGAATAGGAAAACGGTAGAACGTCCGCGACTGCACGCCGCTCGGCCAACAGCGGCCTCCTGCAGACCGACACTTAAGAGACGCCAAATGCAGATCGACATCGAGAGAGAGGCCCTGTCATATGGCACTCGCGGTGTATACGCCGAAATGAAATGTAAATAATACATCTTTTGTAGTGGTCGTCGCTCTACTGCAGTGTCACACATGCCGAATGAATAGGAAAACGGTAGAACGTCCGCATAGGGCCATGTTTTTACCTCCACTGTCACGTGGCTGAATGTGCATAAGGCTGGGTGGCATCATTCAAACACAGCCAAATTGTCACACTAGCTGTGTATCTCTATCAAAGTGGACATACGTCCTCACCTCGGTGGCGATTAAAACGATTTCGCCCCCGGGTGGGCTCGAACCACCAACCTTTCGGTTAACAGCCGAACGCGCTAGCCGATTGCGCCACGGAGGCCTTGACTTTCGGTCACTTCTGCTCTCTTTATCAATGCAAGTCGTATGCTTTTCGCAGGCACCTCGCAGAGTGGTAGTATCTGCTTACGCCTCTTCACATGGATAACGTGCATGCACACTGTAGTGCGGCTCATAAACGAATGACTTCGCCAAGCATGACATTATACTACAAAATGCATACAAAACAGTGTTCCGCCTACACATCCAGTAAACCTCTGATGCAAGTAGAGCACTCTTTATCGGTTGTAGAACTTCCCCTTCATTCAGTGCACTGCCATCTGTTAGATGCTGCTCGAGCTAGCTCTGCTCTCAGCAGCAAAGTTAAAAAAATGAATGCCTTCTGTGAGGGTCGAACTCACGACCCCTGGTTTAAAATACCAGTGCTCTACCACTGAGCTAAGAAGGCCGCAGCTTTGCCTTCGTGAGCTACTCCCGAATTGTCACGTCATCATACTGAATCTTACAGCCCTCGACCAGATATCGGATTTGACACACAGATGCTGCTGGAGGTGTCCACCTTACCGTTTTCCAACTCTCTTCACTGTTTCACCCTTACGATCGACGACGAGCGTCAAGCCACCAAAGGTTTGCGGTCTGCGCAAAACTTGACCTAGTGCACAGCTTGTGGGATAGCGTGGCTCTACTGTGAAACGCGCCTTTCGACTCCTCTCTCTGGCTACATCGTCCACAGTGGCACTGGGGGCTTCATGTAAGGCGACTGCACGCCGCTCGGCCAACAGCGGCCTACTGCAGACCGACACTTAAGAGACGCCAAATGCAGATCGACATCGAGAGAGAGGCCCTGTCATATGGCACTCGCGGTGTATACGCCGAAATGAAATGTAAATAATACATCTTTTGTAGTGGTCGTCGCTCTACTGCAGTGTCACACATGCCGAATGAATAGGAAAACGGTAGAACGTCCGCGACTGCACGCCGCTCGGCCAACAGCGGCCTCCTGCAGACCGACACTTAAGAGACGCCAAATGCAGATCGACATCGAGAGAGAGGCCCTGTCATATGGCACTCGCGGTGTATACGCCGAAATGAAATGTAAATAATACATCTTTTGTAGTGGTCGTCGCTCTACTGCAGTGTCACACATGCCGAATGAATAGGAAAACGGTAGAACGTCCGCATAGGGCCATGTTTTTACCTCCACTGTCACGTGGCTGAATGTGCATAAGGCTGGGTGGCATCATTCAAACACAGCCAAATTGTCACACTAGCTGTGTATCTCTATCAAAGTGGACATACGTCCTCACCTCGGTGGCGATTAAAACGATTTCGCCCCCGGGTGGGCTCGAACCACCAACCTTTCGGTTAACAGCCGAACGCGCTAGCCGATTGCGCCACGGAGGCCTTGACTTTCGGTCACTTCTGCTCTCTTTATCAATGCAAGTCGTATGCTTTTCGCAGGCACCTCGCAGAGTGGTAGTATCTGCTTACGCCTCTTCACATGGATAACGTGCATGCACACTGTAGTGCGGCTCATAAACGAATGACATCGCCAAGCATGACATTATACTACAAAATGCATACAAAACAGTGTTCCGCCTACACATCCAGTAAACCTCTGATGCAAGTAGAGCACTCTTTATCGGTTGTAGAACTTCCCCTTCATTCAGTGCACTGCCATCTGTTAGATGCTGCTCGAGCTAGCTCTGCTCTCAGCAGCAAAGTTAAAAAAATGAATGCCTTCTGTGAGGGTCGAACTCACGACCCCTGGTTTAAAAGACCAGTGCTCTACCACTGAGCTAAGAAGGCCGCAGCTTTGCCTTCGTGAGCTACTCCCGAATTGTCACGTCATCATACTGAATCTTACAGCCCTCGACCAGATATCGGATTTGACACACAGATGCTGCTGGAGGTGTCCACCTTACCGTTTTCCAACTCTCTTCACTGTTTCACCCTTACGATCGACGACGAGCGTCAAGCCACCAAAGGTTTGCGGTCTGCGCAAAACTTGACCTAGTGCACAGCTTGTGGGATAGCGTGGCTCTACTGTGAAACGCGCCTTTCGACTCCTCTCTCTGGCTACATCGTCCACAGTGGCACTGGGGGCTTCATGTAAGGCGACTGCACGCCGCTCGGCCAACAGCGGCCTACTGCAGACCGACACTTAAGAGACGCCAAATGCAGATCGACATCGAGAGAGAGGCCCTGTCATATGGCACTCGCGGTGTATACGCCGAAATGAAATGTAAATAATACATCTTTTGTAGTGGTCGTCGCTCTACTGCAGTGTCACACATGCCGAATGAATAGGAAAACGGTAGAACGTCCGCGACTGCACGCCGCTCGGCCAACAGCGGCCTACTGCAGACCGACACTTAAGAGACGCCAAATGCAGATCGACATCGAGAGAGAGGCCCTGTCATATGGCACTCGCGGTGTATACGCCGAAATGAAATGTAAATAATACATCTTTTGTAGTGGTCGTCGCTCTACTGCAGTGTCACACATGCCGAATGAATAGGAAAACGGTAGAACGTCCGCATAGGGCCATGTTTTTACCTCCACTGTCACGTGGCTGAATGTGCATAAGGCTGGGTGGCATCATTCAAACACAGCCAAATTGTCACACTAGCTGTGTATCTCTATCAAAGTGGACATACGTCCTCACCTCGGTGGCGATTAAAACGATTTCGCCCCCGGGTGGGCTCGAACCACCAACCTTTCGGTTAACAGCCGAACGCGCTAGCCGATTGCGCCACGGAGGCCTTGACTTTCGGTCACTTCTGCTCTCTTTATCAATGCAAGTCGTATGCTTTTCGCAGGCACCTCGCAGAGTGGTAGTATCTGCTTACGCCTCTTCACATGGATAACGTGCATGCACACTGTAGTGCGGCTCATAAACGAATGACTTCGCCAAGCATGACATTATACTACAAAATGCATACAAAACAGTGTTCCGCCTACACATCCAGTAAACCTCTGATGCAAGTAGAGCACTCTTTATCGGTTGTAGAACTTCCCCTTCATTCAGTGCACTGCCATCTGTTAGATGCTGCTCGAGCTAGCTCTGCTCTCAGCAGCAAAGTTAAAAAAATGAATGCCTTCTGTGAGGGTCGAACTCACGACCCCTGGTTTAAAATACCAGTGCTCTACCACTGAGCTAAGAAGGCCGCAGCTTTGCCTTCGTGAGCTACTCCCGAATTGTCACGTCATCATACTGAATCTTACAGCCCTCGACCAGATATCGGATTTGACACACAGATGCTGCTGGAGGTGTCCACCTTACCGTTTTCCAACTCTCTTCACTGTTTCACCCTTACGATCGACGACGAGCGTCAAGCCACCAAAGGTTTGCGGTCTGCGCAAAACTTGACCTAGTGCACAGCTTGTGGGATAGCGTGGCTCTACTGTGAAACGCGCCTTTCGACTCCTCTCTCTGGCTACATCGTCCACAGTGGCACTGGGGGCTTCATGTAAGGCGACTGCACGCCGCTCGGCCAACAGCGGCCTACTGCAGACCGACACTTAAGAGACGCCAAATGCAGATCGACATCGAGAGAGAGGCCCTGTCATATGGCACTCGCGGTGTATACGCCGAAATGAAATGTAAATAATACATCTTTTGTAGTGGTCGTCGCTCTACTGCAGTGTCACACATGCCGAATGAATAGGAAAACGGTAGAACGTCCGCATAGGGCCATGTTTTTACCTCCACTGTCACGTGGCTGAATGTGCATAAGGCTGGGTGGCATCATTCAAACACAGCCAAATTGTCACACTAGCTGTGTATCTCTATCAAAGTGGACATACGTCCTCACCTCGGTGGCGATTAAAACGATTTCGCCCCCGGGTGGGCTCGAACCACCAACCTTTCGGTTAACAGCCGAACGCGCTAGCCGATTGCGCCACGGAGGCCTTGACTTTCGGTCACTTCTGCTCTCTTTATCAATGCAAGTCGTATACTTTTCGCAGGCACCTCGCAGAATGGTAGTATCTGCTTACGCCTCTTCACATGGATAACGTGCATGCACACTGTAGTGGGGCTCATAAACGAATGACATCGCCAAGCATGACATTATACTACAAAATGCATACAAAACAGTGTTCCGCCTACACATCCAGTAAACCTCTGATGCAAGTAGAGCACTCTTTATCGGTTGTAGAACTTCCCCTTCATTCAGTGCACTGCCATCTGTTAGATGCTGCTCGAGCTAGCTCTGCTCTCAGCAGCAAAGTTAAAAAAATGAATGCCTTCTGTGAGGGTCGAACTCACGACCCTTGGTTTACGAGACCAGTGCTCTACCACTGAGCTAAGAAGGCCGCAGCTTTGCGTTCGTGAGCTACTCCCGAATTGTCACGTCATCATACTGAATCTTACAGCCCTCGACCAGATATCGGATTTGACACACAGATGCTGCTGGAGGTGTCCACCTTACCGTTTTCCAACTCTCTTCACTGTTTCACCCTTACGATCGACGACGAGCGTCAAGCCACCAAAGGTTTGCGGTCTGCGCAAAACTTGACCTAGTGCACAGCTTGTGGGATAGCGTGGCTCTACTGTGAAACGCGCCTTTCGACTCCTCTCTCTGGCTACATCGTCCACAGTGGCACTGGGGGCTTCATGTAAGGCGACTGCACGCCGCTCGGCCAACAGCGGCCTACTGCAGACCGACACTTAAGAGACGCCAAATGCAGATCGACATCGAGAGAGAGGCCCTGTCATATGGCACTCGCGGTGTATACGCCGAAATGAAATGTAAATAATACATCTTTTGTAGTGGTCGTCGCTCTACTGCAGTGTCACACATGCCGAATGAATAGGAAAACGGTAGAACGTCCGCGACTGCACGCCGCTCGGCCAACAGCGGCCTCCTGCAGACCGACACTTAAGAGACGCCAAATGCAGATCGACATCGAGAGAGAGGCCCTGTCATATGGCACTCGCGGTGTATACGCCGAAATGAAATGTAAATAATACATCTTTTGTAGTGGTCGTCGCTCTACTGCAGTGTCACACATGCCGAATGAATAGGAAAACGGTAGAACGTCCGCATAGGGCCATGTTTTTACCTCCACTGTCACGTGGCTGAATGTGCATAAGGCTGGGTGGCATCATTCAAACACAGCCAAATTGTCACACTAGCTGTGTATCTCTATCAAAGTGGACATACGTCCTCACCTCGGTGGCGATTAAAACGATTTCGCCCCCGGGTGGGCTCGAACCACCAACCTTTCGGTTAACAGCCGAACGCGCTAGCCGATTGCGCCACGGAGGCCTTGACTTTCGGTCACTTCTGCTCTCTTTATCAATGCAAGTCGTATGCTTTTCGCAGGCACCTCGCAGAGTGGTAGTATCTGCTTACGCCTCTTCACATGGATAACGTGCATGCACACTGTAGTGCGGCTCATAAACGAATGACATCGCCAAGCATGACATTATACTACAAAATGCATACAAAACAGTGTTCCGCCTACACATCCAGTAAACCTCTGATGCAAGTAGAGCACTCTTTATCGGTTGTAGAACTTCCCCTTCATTCAGTGCACTGCCATCTGTTAGATGCTGCTCGAGCTAGCTCTGCTCTCAGCAGCAAAGTTAAAAAAATGAATGCCTTCTGTGAGGGTCGAACTCACGACCCCTGGTTTAAAAGACCAGTGCTCTACCACTGAGCTAAGAAGGCCGCAGCTTTGCCTTCGTGAGCTACTCCCGAATTGTCACGTCATCATACTGAATCTTACAGCCCTCGACCAGATATCGGATTTGACACACAGATGCTGCTGGAGGTGTCCACCTTACCGTTTTCCAACTCTCTTCACTGTTTCACCCTTACGATCGACGACGAGCGTCAAGCCACCAAAGGTTTGCGGTCTGCGCAAAACTTGACCTAGTGCACAGCTTGTGGGATAGCGTGGCTCTACTGTGAAACGCGCCTTTCGACTCCTCTCTCTGGCTACATCGTCCACAGTGGCACTGGGGGCTTCATGTAAGGCGACTGCACGCCGCTCGGCCAACAGCGGCCTACTGCAGACCGACACTTAAGAGACGCCAAATGCAGATCGACATCGAGAGAGAGGCCCTGTCATATGGCACTCGCGGTGTATACGCCGAAATGAAATGTAAATAATACATCTTTTGTAGTGGTCGTCGCTCTACTGCAGTGTCACACATGCCGAATGAATAGGAAAACGGTAGAACGTCCGCGACTGCACGCCGCTCGGCCAACAGCGGCCTACTGCAGACCGACACTTAAGAGACGCCAAATGCAGATCGACATCGAGAGAGAGGCCCTGTCATATGGCACTCGCGGTGTATACGCCGAAATGAAATGTAAATAATACATCTTTTGTAGTGGTCGTCGCTCTACTGCAGTGTCACACATGCCGAATGAATAGGAAAACGGTAGAACGTCCGCGACTGCACGCCGCTCGGCCAACAGCGGCCTACTGCAGACCGACACTTAAGAGACGCCAAATGCAGATCGACATCGAGAGAGAGGCCCTGTCATATGGCACTCGCGGTGTATACGCCGAAATGAAATGTAAATAATACATCTTTTGTAGTGGTCGTCGCTCTACTGCAGTGTCACACATGCCGAATGAATAGGAAAACGGTAGAACGTCCGCGACTGCACGCCGCTCGGCCAACAGCGGCCTACTGCAGACCGACACTTAAGAGACGCCAAATGCAGATCGACATCGAGAGAGAGGCCCTGTCATATGGCACTCGCGGTGTATACGCCGAAATGAAATGTAAATAATACATCTTTTGTAGTGGTCGTCGCTCTACTGCAGTGTCACACATGCCGAATGAATAGGAAAACGGTAGAACGTCCGCGACTGCACGCCGCTCGGCCAACAGCGGCCTACTGCAGACCGACACTTAAGAGACGCCAAATGCAGATCGACATCGAGAGAGAGGCCCTGTCATATGGCACTCGCGGTGTATACGCCGAAATGAAATGTAAATAATACATCTTTTGTAGTGGTCGTCGCTCTACTGCAGTGTCACACATGCCGAATGAATAGGAAAACGGTAGAACGTCCGCATAGGGCCATGTTTTTACCTCCACTGTCACGTGGCTGAATGTGCATAAGGCTGGGTGGCATCATTCAAACACAGCCAAATTGTCACACTAGCTGTGTATCTCTATCAAAGTGGACATACGTCCTCACCTCGGTGGCGATTAAAACGATTTCGCCCCCGGGTGGGCTCGAACCACCAACCTTTCGGTTAACAGCCGAACGCGCTAGCCGATTGCGCCACGGAGGCCTTGACTTTCGGTCACTTCTGCTCTCTTTATCAATGCAAGTCGTATGCCTTTCGCAGGCACCTCGCAGAGTGGTAGTATCTGCTTACGCCTCTTCACATGGATAACGTGCATGCACACTGTAGTGCGGCTCATAAACGAATGACTTCGCCAAGCATGACATTATACTACAAAATGCATACAAAACAGTGTTCCGCCTACACATCCAGTAAACCTCTGATGCAAGTAGAGCACTCTTTATCGGTTGTAGAACTTCCCCTTCATTCAGTGCACTGCCATCTGTTAGATGCTGCTCGAGCTAGCTCTGCTCTCAGCAGCAAAGTTAAAAAAATGAATGCCTTCTGTGAGGGTCGAACTCACGACCCCTGGTTTAAAATACCAGTGCTCTACCACTGAGCTAAGAAGGCCGCAGCTTTGCCTTCGTGAGCTACTCCCGAATTGTCACGTCATCATACTGAATCTTACAGCCCTCGACCAGATATCGGATTTGACACACAGATGCTGCTGGAGGTGTCCACCTTACCGTTTTCCAACTCTCTTCACTGTTTCACCCTTACGATCGACGACGAGCGTCAAGCCACCAAAGGTTTGCGGTCTGCGCAAAACTTGACCTAGTGCACAGCTTGTGGGATAGCGTGGCTCTACTGTGAAACGCGCCTTTCGACTCCTCTCTCTGGCTACATCGTCCACAGTGGCACTGGGGGCTTCATGTAAGGCGACTGCACGCCGCTCGGCCAACAGCGGCCTACTGCAGACCGACACTTAAGAGACGCCAAATGCAGATCGACATCGAGAGAGAGGCCCTGTCATATGGCACTCGCGGTGTATACGCCGAAATGAAATGTAAATAATACATCTTTTGTAGTGGTCGTCGCTCTACTGCAGTGTCACACATGCCGAATGAATAGGAAAACGGTAGAACGTCCGCGACTGCACGCCGCTCGGCCAACAGCGGCCTACTGCAGACCGACACTTAAGAGACGCCAAATGCAGATCGACATCGAGAGAGAGGCCCTGTCATATGGCACTCGCGGTGTATACGCCGAAATGAAATGTAAATAATACATCTTTTGTAGTGGTCGTCGCTCTACTGCAGTGTCACACATGCCGAATGAATAGGAAAACGGTAGAACGTCCGCGACTGCACGCCGCTCGGCCAACAGCGGCCTACTGCAGACCGACACTTAAGAGACGCCAAATGCAGATCGACATCGAGAGAGAGGCCCTGTCATATGGCACTCGCGGTGTATACGCCGAAATGAAATGTAAATAATACATCTTTTGTAGTGGTCGTCGCTCTACTGCAGTGTCACACATGCCGAATGAATAGGAAAACGGTAGAACGTCCGCATAGGGCCATGTTTTTACCTCCACTGTCACGTGGCTGAATGTGCATAAGGCTGGGTGGCATCATTCAAACACAGCCAAATTGTCACACTAGCTGTGTATCTCTATCAAAGTGGACATACGTCCTCACCTCGGTGGCGATTAAAACGATTTCGCCCCCGGGTGGGCTCGAACCACCAACCTTTCGGTTAACAGCCGAACGCGCTAGCCGATTGCGCCACGGAGGCCTTGACTTTCGGTCACTTCTGCTCTCTTTATCAATGCAAGTCGTATGCCTTTCGCAGGCACCTCGCAGAGTGGTAGTATCTGCTTACGCCTCTTCACATGGATAACGTGCATGCACACTGTAGTGCGGCTCATAAACGAATGACTTCGCCAAGCATGACATTATACTACAAAATGCATACAAAACAGTGTTCCGCCTACACATCCAGTAAACCTCTGATGCAAGTAGAGCACTCTTTATCGGTTGTAGAACTTCCCCTTCATTCAGTGCACTGCCATCTGTTAGATGCTGCTCGAGCTAGCTCTGCTCTCAGCAGCAAAGTTAAAAAAATGAATGCCTTCTGTGAGGGTCGAACTCACGACCCCTGGTTTAAAATACCAGTGCTCTACCACTGAGCTAAGAAGGCCGCAGCTTTGCCTTCGTGAGCTACTCCCGAATTGTCACGTCATCATACTGAATCTTACAGCCCTCGACCAGATATCGGATTTGACACACAGATGCTGCTGGAGGTGTCCACCTTACCGTTTTCCAACTCTCTTCACTGTTTCACCCTTACGATCGACGACGAGCGTCAAGCCACCAAAGGTTTGCGGTCTGCGCAAAACTTGACCTAGTGCACAGCTTGTGGGATAGCGTGGCTCTACTGTGAAACGCGCCTTTCGACTCCTCTCTCTGGCTACATCGTCCACAGTGGCACTGGGGGCTTCATGTAAGGCGACTGCACGCCGCTCGGCCAACAGCGGCCTTTTTTTTTTTTTTTTTTATTTTTTTTTAAATGGACTTGTAGTCCGGGGTGATATGTTACAATACAGCATCACCGGTCTATTGCGGTCTAACTGTGTTGGTGAGGCAGTAATTTCCACAGGGCAGTGACTGCGTCACTGAAATTCACTTTGGAGGTGTGGCGGTGGGACTTGTAGTCCCGTACCACCCTCTGACAGTGATAGTACTACATCAGTCAGGCAGAAAATTTTGCCTAACATGGGCAGGTACTGCAGACCGACACTTAAGAGACGCCAAATGCAGATCGACATCGAGAGAGAGGCCCTGTCATATGGCACTCGCGGTGTATACCCCGAAATGAAATGTAAATAATACATCTTTTGTAGTGGTCGTCGCTCTACTGCAGTGTCACACATGCCGAATGAATAGGAAAACGGTAGAACGTCCGCGACTGCACGCCGCTCGGCCAACAGCGGCCTACTGCAGACCGACACTTAAGAGACGCCAAATGCAGATCGACATCGAGAGAGAGGCCCTGTCATATGGCACTCGCGGTGTATACGCCGACATGAAATGTAAATAATACATCTTTTGTAGTGGTCGTCGCTCTACTGCAGTGTCACACATGCCGAATGAATAGGAAAACGGTAGAACGTCCGCGACTGCACGCCGCTCGGCCAACAGCGGCCTCCTGCAGACCGACACTTAAGAGACGCCAAATGCAGATCGACATCGAGAGAGAGGCCCTGTCATATGGCACTCGCGGTGTATACGCCGAAATGAAATGTAAATAATACATCTTTTGTAGTGGTCGTCGCTCTACTGCAGTGTCACACATGCCGAATGAATAGGAAAACGGTAGAACGTCCGCATAGGGCCATGTTTTTACCTCCACTGTCACGTGGCTGAATGTGCATAAGGCTGGGTGGCATCATTCAAACACAGCCAAATTGTCACACTAGCTGTGTATCTCTATCAAAGTGGACATACGTCCTCACCTCGGTGGCGATTAAAACGATTTCGCCCCCGGGTGGGCTCGAACCACCAACCTTTCGGTTAACAGCCGAACGCGCTAGCCGATTGCGCCACGGAGGCCTTGACTTTCGGTCACTTCTGCTCTCTTTATCAATGCAAGTCGTATGCTTTTCGCAGGCACCTCGCAGAGTGGTAGTATCTGCTTACGCCTCTTCACATGGATAACGTGCATGCACACTGTAGTGCGGCTCATAAACGAATGACATCGCCAAGCATGACATTATACTACAAAATGCATACAAAACAGTGTTCCGCCTACACATCCAGTAAACCTCTGATGCAAGTAGAGCACTCTTTATCGGTTGTAGAACTTCCCCTTCATTCAGTGCACTGCCATCTGTTAGATGCTGCTCGAGCTAGCTCTGCTCTCAGCAGCAAAGTTAAAAAAATGAATGCCTTCTGTGAGGGTCGAACTCACGACCCCTGGTTTAAAAGACCAGTGCTCTACCACTGAGCTAAGAAGGCCGCAGCTTTGCCTTCGTGAGCTACTCCCGAATTGTCACGTCATCATACTGAATCTTACAGCCCTCGACCAGATATCGGATTTGACACACAGATGCTGCTGGAGGTGTCCACCTTACCGTTTTCCAACTCTCTTCACTGTTTCACCCTTACGATCGACGACGAGCGTCAAGCCACCAAAGGTTTGCGGTCTGCGCAAAACTTGACCTAGTGCACAGCTTGTGGGATAGCGTGGCTCTACTGTGAAACGCGCCTTTCGACTCCTCTCTCTGGCTACATCGTCCACAGTGGCACTGGGGGCTTCATGTAAGGCGACTGCACGCCGCTCGGCCAACAGCGGCCTTTTTTTTTTTTTTTTTTATTTTTTTTTAAATGGACTTGTAGTCCGGGGTGATATGTTACAATACAGCATCACCGGTCTATTGCGGTCTAACTGTGTTGGTGAGGCAGTAATTTCCACAGGGCAGTGACTGCGTCACTGAAATTCACTTTGGAGGTGTGGCGGTGGGACTTGTAGTCCCGTACCACCCTCTGACAGTGATAGTACTACATCAGTCAGGCAGAAAATTTTGCCTAACATGGGCAGGTACTGCAGACCGACACTTAAGAGACGCCAAATGCAGATCGACATCGAGAGAGAGGCCCTGTCATATGGCACTCGCGGTGTATACCCCGAAATGAAATGTAAATAATACATCTTTTGTAGTGGTCGTCGCTCTACTGCAGTGTCACACATGCCGAATGAATAGGAAAACGGTAGAACGTCCGCGACTGCACGCCGCTCGGCCAACAGCGGCCTACTGCAGACCGACACTTAAGAGACGCCAAATGCAGATCGACATCGAGAGAGAGGCCCTGTCATATGGCACTCGCGGTGTATACGCCGAAATGAAATGTAAATAATACATCTTTTGTAGTGGTCGTCGCTCTACTGCAGTGTCACACATGCCGAATGAATAGGAAAACGGTAGAACGTCTGCATAGGGCCATGTTGTTACCTCCACTGTCACGTGGCTGAATGTGTATAAGGCTGGGTGGCATCATTCAAACACAGCCAAATTGTCACACTAGCTGTGTATCTCTATCAAAGTGGACATACGTCCTCACCTCGGTGGCGATTAAAACGATTTCGCCCCCGGGTGGGCTCGAACCACCAACCTTTCGGTTAACAGCCGAACGCGCTAGCCGATTGCGCCACGGAGGCCTTGACTTTCGGTCACTTCTGCTCTCTTTATCAATGCAAGTCGTATACTTTTCGCAGGCACCTCGCAGAGTGGTAGTATCTGCTTACGCCTCTTCACATGGATAACGTGCATGCACACTGTAGTGCGGCTCATAAACGAATGACATCGCCAAGCATGACATTATACTACAAAATGCATACAAAACAGTGTTCCGCCTACACATCCAGTAAACCTCTGATGCAAGTAGAGCACTCTTTATCGGTTGTAGAACTTCCCCTTCATTCAGTGCACTGCCATCTGTTAGATGCTGCTCGAGCTAGCTCTGCTCTCAGCAGCAAAGTTAAAAAAATGAATGCCTTCTGTGAGGGTCGAACTCACGACCCCTGGTTTAAAAGACCAGTGCTCTACCACTGAGCTAAGAAGGCCGCAGCTTTGCCTTCGTGAGCTACTCCCGAATTGTCACGTCATCATACTGAATCTTACAGCCCTCGACCAGATATCGGATTTGACACACAGATGCTGCTGGAGGTGTCCACCTTACCGTTTTCCAACTCTCTTCACTGTTTCACCCTTACGATCGACGACGAGCGTCAAGCCACCAAAGGTTTGCGGTCTGCGCAAAACTTGACCTAGTGCACAGCTTGTGGGATAGCGTGGCTCTACTGTGAAACGCGCCTTTCGACTCCTCTCTCTGGCTACATCGTCCACAGTGGCACTGGGGGCTTCATGTAAGGCGACTGCACGCCGCTCGGCCAACAGCGGCCTACTGCAGACCGACACTTAAGAGACGCCAAATGCAGATCGACATCGAGAGAGAGGCCCTGTCATATGGCACTCGCGGTGTATACGCCGAAATGAAATGTAAATAATACATCTTTTGTAGTGGTCGTCGCTCTACTGCAGTGTCACACATGCCGAATGAATAGGAAAACGGTAGAACGTCCGCGACTGCACGCCGCTCGGCCAACAGCGGCCTACTGCAGACCGACACTTAAGAGACGCCAAATGCAGATCGACATCGAGAGAGAGGCCCTGTCATATGGCACTCGCGGTGTATACGCCGAAATGAAATGTAAATAATACATCTTTTGTAGTGGTCGTCGCTCTACTGCAGTGTCACACATGCCGAATGAATAGGAAAACGGTAGAACGTCCGCGACTGCACGCCGCTCGGCCAACAGCGGCCTACTGCAGACCGACACTTAAGAGACGCCAAATGCAGATCGACATCGAGAGAGAGGCCCTGTCATATGGCACTCGCGGTGTATACGCCGAAATGAAATGTAAATAATACATCTTTTGTAGTGGTCGTCGCTCTACTGCAGTGTCACACATGCCGAATGAATAGGAAAACGGTAGAACGTCCGCATAGGGCCATGTTTTTACCTCCACTGTCACGTGGCTGAATGTGCATAAGGCTGGGTGGCATCATTCAAACACAGCCAAATTGTCACACTAGCTGTGTATCTCTATCAAAGTGGACATACGTCCTCACCTCGGTGGCGATTAAAACGATTTCGCCCCCGGGTGGGCTCGAACCACCAACCTTTCGGTTAACAGCCGAACGCGCTAGCCGATTGCGCCACGGAGGCCTTGACTTTCGGTCACTTCTGCTCTCTTTATCAATGCAAGTCGTATGCTTTTCGCAGGCACCTCGCAGAGTGGTAGTATCTGCTTACGCCTCTTCACATGGATAACGTGCATGCACACTGTAGTGCGGCTCATAAACGAATGACTTCGCCAAGCATGACATTATACTACAAAATGCATACAAAACAGTGTTCCGCCTACACATCCAGTAAACCTCTGATGCAAGTAGAGCACTCTTTATCGGTTGTAGAACTTCCCCTTCATTCAGTGCACTGCCATCTGTTAGATGCTGCTCGAGCTAGCTCTGCTCTCAGCAGCAAAGTTAAAAAAATGAATGCCTTCTGTGAGGGTCGAACTCACGACCCCTGGTTTAAAATACCAGTGCTCTACCACTGAGCTAAGAAGGCCGCAGCTTTGCCTTCGTGAGCTACTCCCGAATTGTCACGTCATCATACTGAATCTTACAGCCCTCGACCAGATATCGGATTTGACACACAGATGCTGCTGGAGGTGTCCACCTTACCGTTTTCCAACTCTCTTCACTGTTTCACCCTTACGATCGACGACGAGCGTCAAGCCACCAAAGGTTTGCGGTCTGCGCAAAACTTGACCTAGTGCACAGCTTGTGGGATAGCGTGGCTCTACTGTGAAACGCGCCTTTCGACTCCTCTCTCTGGCTACATCGTCCACAGTGGCACTGGGGGCTTCATGTAAGGCGACTGCACGCCGCTCGGCCAACAGCGGCCTTTTTTTTTTTTTTTTTTTTTTTTTTTTTAAATGGACTTGTAGTCCGGGGTGATATGTTACAATACAGCATCACCGGTCTATTGCGGTCTAACTGTGTTGGTGAGGCAGTAATTTCCACAGGGCAGTGACTGCGTCACTGAAATTCACTTTGGAGGTGTGGCGGTGGGACTTGTAGTCCCGTACCACCCTCTGACAGTGATAGTACTACATCAGTCAGGCAGAAAATTTTGCCTAACATGGGCAGGTACTGCAGACCGACACTTAAGAGACGCCAAATGCAGATCGACATCGAGAGAGAGGCCCTGTCATATGGCACTCGCGGTGTATACCCCGAAATGAAATGTAAATAATACATCTTTTGTAGTGGTCGTCGCTCTACTGCAGTGTCACACATGCCGAATGAATAGGAAAACGGTAGAACGTCCGCGACTGCACGCCGCTCGGCCAACAGCGGCCTACTGCAGACCGACACTTAAGAGACGCCAAATGCAGATCGACATCGAGAGAGAGGCCCTGTCATATGGCACTCGCGGTGTATACGCCGAAATGAAATGTAAATAATACATCTTTTGTAGTGGTCGTCGCTCTACTGCAGTGTCACACATGCCGAATGAATAGGAAAACGGTAGAACGTCTGCATAGGGCCATGTTGTTACCTCCACTGTCACGTGGCTGAATGTGTATAAGGCTGGGTGGCATCATTCAAACACAGCCAAATTGTCACACTAGCTGTGTATCTCTATCAAAGTGGACATACGTCCTCACCTCGGTGGCGATTAAAACGATTTCGCCCCCGGGTGGGCTCGAACCACCAACCTTTCGGTTAACAGCCGAACGCGCTAGCCGATTGCGCCACGGAGGCCTTGACTTTCGGTCACTTCTGCTCTCTTTATCAATGCAAGTCGTATACTTTTCGCAGGCACCTCGCAGAG
Organism: Schistocerca cancellata; assembly: GCF_023864275.1. Classification (NCBI taxonomy): domain Eukaryota; kingdom Metazoa; phylum Arthropoda; class Insecta; order Orthoptera; family Acrididae; genus Schistocerca; species Schistocerca cancellata. Next base: position 180,775 of record NW_026046838.1, read on the forward strand.
TGGTAGTATCTGCTTACGCCTCTTCACATGGATAACGTGCATGCACACTGTAGTGCGGCTCATAAACGAATGACATCGCCAAGCATGACATTATACTACAAAATGCATACAAAACAGTGTTCCGCCTACACATCCAGTAAACCTCTGATGCAAGTAGAGCACTCTTTATCGGTTGTAGAACTTCCCCTTCATTCAGTGCACTGCCATCTGTTAGATGCTGCTCGAGCTAGCTCTGCTCTCAGCAGCAAAGTTAAAAAAATGAATGCCTTCTGTGAGGGTCGAACTCACGACCCCTGGTTTAAAAGACCAGTGCTCTACCACTGAGCTAATAAGGCCGCAGCTTTGCCTTCGTAAGCTACTCCCGAATTGTCACGTCATCATACTGAATCTTACAGCCCTCGACCAGATATCGGATTTGACACACAGATGCTGCTGGAGGTGTCCACCTTACCGTTTTCCAACTCTCTTCACTGTTTCACCCTTACGATCGACGACGAGCGTCAAGCCACCAAAGGTTTGCGGTCTGCGCAAAACTTGACCTAGTGCACAGCTTGTGGGATAGCGTGGCTCTACTGTGAAACGCGCCTTTCGACTCCTCTCTCTGGCTACATCGTCCACAGTGGCACTGGGGGCTTCATGTAAGGCGACTGCACGCCGCTCGGCCAACAGCGGCCTACTGCAGACCGACACTTAAGAGACGCCAAATGCAGATCGACATCGAGAGAGAGGCCCTGTCATATGGCACTCGCGGTGTATACGCCGAAATGAAATGTAAATAATACATCTTTTGTAGTGGTCGTCGCTCTACTGCAGTGTCACACATGCCGAATGAATAGGAAAACGGTAGAACGTCTGCATAGGGCCATGTTGTTACCTCCACTGTCACGTGGCTGAATGTGTATAAGGCTGGGTGGCATCATTCAAACACAGCCAAATTGTCACACTAGCTGTGTATCTCTATCAAAGTGGACATACGTCCTCACCTCGGTGGCGATAAAACGATTTCGCCCCCGGGTGGGCTCGAACCACCAACCTTTCGGTTAACAGCCGAACGCGCTAGCCGATTGCGCCACGGAGGCCTTGACTTTCGGTCACTTCTGCTCTCTTTATCAATGCAAGTCGTATACTTTTCGCAGGCACCTCGCAGAGTGGTAGTATCTGCTTACGCCTCTTCACATGGATAACGTGCATGCACACTGTAGTGCGGCTCATAAACGAATGACATCGCCAAGCATGACATTATACTACAAAATGCATACAAAACAGTGTTCCGCCTACACATCCAGTAAACCTCTGATGCAAGTAGAGCACTCTTTATCGGTTGTAGAACTTCCCCTTCATTCAGTGCACTGCCATCTGTTAGATGCTGCTCGAGCTAGCTCTGCTCTCAGCAGCAAAGTTAAAAAAATGAATGCCTTCTGTGAGGGTCGAACTCACGACCCCTGGTTTAAAAGACCAGTGCTCTACCACTGAGCTAAGAAGGCCGCAGCTTTGCCTTCGTAAGCTACTCCCGAATTGTCACGTCATCATACTGAATCTTACAGCCCTCGACCAGATATCGGATTTGACACACAGATGCTGCTGGAGGTGTCCACCTTACCGTTTTCCAACTCTCTTCACTGTTTCACCCTTACGATCGACGACGAGCGTCAAGCCACCAAAGGTTTGCGGTCTGCGCAAAACTTGACCTAGTGCACAGCTTGTGGGATAGCGTGGCTCTACTGTGAAACGCGCCTTTCGACTCCTCTCTCTGGCTACATCGTCCACAGTGGCACTGGGGGCTTCATGTAAGGCGACTGCACGCCGCTCGGCCAACAGCGGCCTACTGCAGACCGACACTTAAGAGACGCCAAATGCAGATCGACATCGAGAGAGAGGCCCTGTCATATGGCACTCGCGGTGTATACGCCGAAATGAAATGTAAATAATACATCTTTTGTAGTGGTCGTCGCTCTACTGCAGTGTCACACATGCCGAATGAATAGGAAAACGGTAGAACGTCTGCATAGGGCCATGTTGTTACCTCCACTGTCACGTGGCTGAATGTGTATAAGGCTGGGTGGCATCATTCAAACACAGCCAAATTGTCACACTAGCTGTGTATCTCTATCAAAGTGGACATACGTCCTCACCTCGGTGGCGATAAAACGATTTCGCCCCCGGGTGGGCTCGAACCACCAACCTTTCGGTTAACAGCCGAACGCGCTAGCCGATTGCGCCACGGAGGCCTTGACTTTCGGTCACTTCTGCTCTCTTTATCAATGCAAGTCGTATACTTTTCGCAGGCACCTCGCAGAGTGGTAGTATCTGCTTACGCCTCTTCACATGGATAACGTGCATGCACACTGTAGTGCGGCTCATAAACGAATGACATCGCCAAGCATGACATTATACTACAAAATGCATACAAAACAGTGTTCCGCCTACACATCCAGTAAACCTCTGATGCAAGTAGAGCACTCTTTATCGGTTGTAGAACTTCCCCTTCATTCAGTGCACTGCCATCTGTTAGATGCTGCTCGAGCTAGCTCTGCTCTCAGCAGCAAAGTTAAAAAAATGAATGCCTTCTGTGAGGGTCGAACTCACGACCCCTGGTTTAAAAGACCAGTGCTCTACCACTGAGCTAAGAAGGCCGCAGCTTTGCCTTCGTAAGCTACTCCCGAATTGTCACGTCATCATACTGAATCTTACAGCCCTCGACCAGATATCGGATTTGACACACAGATGCTGCTGGAGGTGTCCACCTTACCGTTTTCCAACTCTCTTCACTGTTTCACCCTTACGATCGACGACGAGCGTCAAGCCACCAAAGGTTTGCGGTCTGCGCAAAACTTGACCTAGTGCACAGCTTGTGGGATAGCGTGGCTCTACTGTGAAACGCGCCTTTCGACTCCTCTCTCTGGCTACATCGTCCACAGTGGCACTGGGGGCTTCATGTAAGGCGACTGCACGCCGCTCGGCCAACAGCGGCCTACTGCAGACCGACACTTAAGAGACGCCAAATGCAGATCGACATCGAGAGAGAGGCCCTGTCATATGGCACTCGCGGTGTATACGCCGAAATGAAATGTAAATAATACATCTTTTGTAGTGGTCGTCGCTCTACTGCAGTGTCACACATGCCGAATGAATAGGAAAACGGTAGAACGTCCGCATAGGGCCATGTTTTTACCTCCACTGTCACGTGGCTGAATGTGCATAAGGCTGGGTGGCATCATTCAAACACAGCCAAATTGTCACACTAGCTGTGTATCTCTATCAAAGTGGACATACGTCCTCACCTCGGTGGCGATTAAAACGATTTCGCCCCCGGGTGGGCTCGAACCACCAACCTTTCGGTTAACAGCCGAACGCGCTAGCCGATTGCGCCACGGAGGCCTTGACTTTCGGTCACTTCTGCTCTCTTTATCAATGCAAGTCGTATACTTTTCGCAGGCACCTCGCAGAATGGTAGTATCTGCTTACGCCTCTTCACATGGATAACGTGCATGCACACTGTAGTGGGGCTCATAAACGAATGACATCGCCAAGCATGACATTATACTACAAAATGCATACAAAACAGTGTTCCGCCTACACATCCAGTAAACCTCTGATGCAAGTAGAGCACTCTTTATCGGTTGTAGAACTTCCCCTTCATTCAGTGCACTGCCATCTGTTAGATGCTGCTCGAGCTAGCTCTGCTCTCAGCAGCAAAGTTAAAAAAATGAATGCCTTCTGTGAGGGTCGAACTCACGACCCCTGGTTTACAAGACCAGTGCTCTACCACTGAGCTAAGAAGGCCGCAGCTTTGCGTTCGTGAGCTACTCCCGAATTGTCACGTCATCATACTGAATCTTACAGCCCTCGACCAGATATCGGATTTGACACACAGATGCTGCTGGAGGTGTCCACCTTACCGTTTTCCAACTCTCTTCACTGTTTCACCCTTACGATCGACGACGAGCGTCAAGCCACCAAAGGTTTGCGGTCTGCGCAAAACTTGACCTAGTGCACAGCTTGTGGGATAGCGTGGCTCTACTGTGAAACGCGCCTTTCGACTCCTCTCTCTGGCTACATCGTCCACAGTGGCACTGGGGGCTTCATGTAAGGCGACTGCACGCCGCTCGGCCAACAGCGGCCTACTGCAGACCGACACTTAAGAGACGCCAAATGCAGATCGACATCGAGAGAGAGGCCCTGTCATATGGCACTCGCGGTGTATACGCCGAAATGAAATGTAAATAATACATCTTTTGTAGTGGTCGTCGCTCTACTGCAGTGTCACACATGCCGAATGAATAGGAAAACGGTAGAACGTCCGCATAGGGCCATGTTGTTACCTCCACTGTCACGTGGCTGAATGTGTATAAGGCTGGGTGGCATCATTCAAACACAGCCAAATTGTCACACTAGCTGTGTATCTCTATCAAAGTGGACATACGTCCTCACCTCGGTGGCGATTAAAACGATTTCGCCCCCGGGTGGGCTCGAACCACCAACCTTTCGGTTAACAGCCGAACGCGCTAGCCGATTGCGCCACGGAGGCCTTGACTTTCGGTCACTTCTGCTCTCTTTATCAATGCAAGTCGTATACTTTTCGCAGGCACCTCGCAGAATGGTAGTATCTGCTTACGCCTCTTCACATGGATAACGTGCATGCACACTGTAGTGGGGCTCATAAACGAATGACATCGCCAAGCATGACATTATACTACAAAATGCATACAAAACAGTGTTCCGCCTACACATCCAGTAAACCTCTGATGCAAGTAGAGCACTCTTTATCGGTTGTAGAACTTCCCCTTCATTCAGTGCACTGCCATCTGTTAGATGCTGCTCGAGCTAGCTCTGCTCTCAGCAGCAAAGTTAAAAAAATGAATGCCTTCTGTGAGGGTCGAACTCACGACCCCTGGTTTACGAGACCAGTGCTCTACCACTGAGCTAAGAAGGCCGCAGCTTTGCGTTCGTGAGCTACTCCCGAATTGTCACGTCATCATACTGAATCTTACAGCCCTCGACCAGATATCGGATTTGACACACAGATGCTGCTGGAGGTGTCCACCTTACCGTTTTCCAACTCTCTTCACTGTTTCACCCTTACGATCGACGACGAGCGTCAAGCCACCAAAGGTTTGCGGTCTGCGCAAAACTTGACCTAGTGCACAGCTTGTGGGATAGCGTGGCTCTACTGTGAAACGCGCCTTTCGACTCCTCTCTCTGGCTACATCGTCCACAGTGGCACTGGGGGCTTCATGTAAGGCGACTGCACGCCGCTCGGCCAACAGCGGCCTACTGCAGACCGACACTTAAGAGACGCCAAATGCAGATCGACATCGAGAGAGAGGCCCTGTCATATGGCACTCGCGGTGTATACGCCGAAATGAAATGTAAATAATACATCTTTTGTAGTGGTCGTCGCTCTACTGCAGTGTCACACATGCCGAATGAATAGGAAAACGGTAGAACGTCCGCATAGGGCCATGTTTTTACCTCCACTGTCACGTGGCTGAATGTGCATAAGGCTGGGTGGCATCATTCAAACACAGCCAAATTGTCACACTAGCTGTGTATCTCTATCAAAGTGGACATACGTCCTCACCTCGGTGGCGATTAAAACGATTTCGCCCCCGGGTGGGCTCGAACCACCAACCTTTCGGTTAACAGCCGAACGCGCTAGCCGATTGCGCCACGGAGGCCTTGACTTTCGGTCACTTCTGCTCTCTTTATCAATGCAAGTCGTATACTTTTCGCAGGCACCTCGCAGAATGGTAGTATCTGCTTACGCCTCTTCACATGGATAACGTGCATGCACACTGTAGTGGGGCTCATAAACGAATGACATCGCCAAGCATGACATTATACTACAAAATGCATACAAAACAGTGTTCCGCCTACACATCCAGTAAACCTCTGATGCAAGTAGAGCACTCTTTATCGGTTGTAGAACTTCCCCTTCATTCAGTGCACTGCCATCTGTTAGATGCTGCTCGAGCTAGCTCTGCTCTCAGCAGCAAAGTTAAAAAAATGAATGCCTTCTGTGAGGGTCGAACTCACGACCCCTGGTTTACGAGACCAGTGCGCTACCACTGAGCTAAGAAGGCCGCAGCTTTGCCTTCGTGAGCTACTCCCGAATTGTCACGTCATCATACTGAATCTTACAGCCCTCGACCAGATATCGGATTTGACACACAGATGCTGCTGGAGGTGTCCACCTTACCGTTTTCCAACTCTCTTCACTGTTTCACCCTTACGATCGACGACGAGCGTCAAGCCACCAAAGGTTTGCGGTCTGCGCAAAACTTGACCTAGTGCACAGCTTGTGGGATAGCGTGGCTCTACTGTGAAACGCGCCTTTCGACTCCTCTCTCTGGCTACATCGTCCACAGTGGCACTGGGGGCTTCATGTAAGGCGACTGCACGCCGCTCGGCCAACAGCGGCCTACTGCAGACCGACACTTAAGAGACGCCAAATGCAGATCGACATCGAGAGAGAGGCCCTGTCATATGGCACTCGCGGTGTATACGCCGAAATGAAATGTAAATAATACATCTTTTGTAGTGGTCGTCGCTCTACTGCAGTGTCACACATGCCGAATGAATAGGAAAACGGTAGAACGTCCGCATAGGGCCATGTTTTTACCTCCACTGTCACGTGGCTGAATGTGCATAAGGCTGGGTGGCATCATTCAAACACAGCCAAATTGTCACACTAGCTGTGTATCTCTATCAAAGTGGACATACGTCCTCACCTCGGTGGCGATTAAAACGATTTCGCCCCCGGGTGGGCTCGAACCACCAACCTTTCGGTTAACAGCCGAACGCGCTAGCCGATTGCGCCACGGAGGCCTTGACTTTCGGTCACTTCTGCTCTCTTTATCAATGCAAGTCGTATACTTTTCGCAGGCACCTCGCAGAATGGTAGTATCTGCTTACGCCTCTTCACATGGATAACGTGCATGCACACTGTAGTGGGGCTCATAAACGAATGACATCGCCAAGCATGACATTATACTACAAAATGCATACAAAACAGTGTTCCGCCTACACATCCAGTAAACCTCTGATGCAAGTAGAGCACTCTTTATCGGTTGTAGAACTTCCCCTTCATTCAGTGCACTGCCATCTGTTAGATGCTGCTCGAGCTAGCTCTGCTCTCAGCAGCAAAGTTAAAAAAATGAATGCCTTCTGTGAGGGTCGAACTCACGACCCCTGGTTTACAAGACCAGTGCTCTACCACTGAGCTAAGAAGGCCGCAGCTTTGCGTTCGTGAGCTACTCCCGAATTGTCACGTCATCATACTGAATCTTACAGCCCTCGACCAGATATCGGATTTGACACACAGATGCTGCTGGAGGTGTCCACCTTACCGTTTTCCAACTCTCTTCACTGTTTCACCCTTACGATCGACGACGAGCGTCAAGCCACCAAAGGTTTGCGGTCTGCGCAAAACTTGACCTAGTGCACAGCTTGTGGGATAGCGTGGCTCTACTGTGAAACGCGCCTTTCGACTCCTCTCTCTGGCTACATCGTCCACAGTGGCACTGGGGGCTTCATGTAAGGCGACTGCACGCCGCTCGGCCAACAGCGGCCTACTGCAGACCGACACTTAAGAGACGCCAAATGCAGATCGACATCGAGAGAGAGGCCCTGTCATATGGCACTCGCGGTGTATACGCCGAAATGAAATGTAAATAATACATCTTTTGTAGTGGTCGTCGCTCTACTGCAGTGTCACACATGCCGAATGAATAGGAAAACGGTAGAACGTCCGCATAGGGCCATGTTGTTACCTCCACTGTCACGTGGCTGAATGTGTATAAGGCTGGGTGGCATCATTCAAACACAGCCAAATTGTCACACTAGCTGTGTATCTCTATCAAAGTGGACATACGTCCTCACCTCGGTGGCGATTAAAACGATTTCGCCCCCGGGTGGGCTCGAACCACCAACCTTTCGGTTAACAGCCGAACGCGCTAGCCGATTGCGCCACGGAGGCCTTGACTTTCGGTCACTTCTGCTCTCTTTATCAATGCAAGTCGTATACTTTTCGCAGGCACCTCGCAGAATGGTAGTATCTGCTTACGCCTCTTCACATGGATAACGTGCATGCACACTGTAGTGGGGCTCATAAACGAATGACATCGCCAAGCATGACATTATACTACAAAATGCATACAAAACAGTGTTCCGCCTACACATCCAGTAAACCTCTGATGCAAGTAGAGCACTCTTTATCGGTTGTAAAACTTCCCCTTCATTCAGTGCACTGCCATCTGTTAGATGCTGCTCGAGCTAGCTCTGCTCTCAGCAGCAAAGTTAAAAAAATGAATGCCTTCTGTGAGGGTCGAACTCACGACCCCTGGTTTACGAGACCAGTGCTCTACCACTGAGCTAAGAAGGCCGCAGCTTTGCGTTCGTGAGCTACTCCCGAATTGTCACGTCATCATACTGAATCTTACAGCCCTCGACCAGATATCGGATTTGACACACAGATGCTGCTGGAGGTGTCCACCTTACCGTTTTCCAACTCTCTTCACTGTTTCACCCTTACGATCGACGACGAGCGTCAAGCCACCAAAGGTTTGCGGTCTGCGCAAAACTTGACCTAGTGCACAGCTTGTGGGATAGCGTGGCTCTACTGTGAAACGCGCCTTTCGACTCCTCTCTCTGGCTACATCGTCCACAGTGGCACTGGGGGCTTCATGTAAGGCGACTGCACGCCGCTCGGCCAACAGCGGCCTACTGCAGACCGACACTTAAGAGACGCCAAATGCAGATCGACATCGAGAGAGAGGCCCTGTCATATGGCACTCGCGGTGTATACGCCGAAATGAAATGTAAATAATACATCTTTTGTAGTGGTCGTCGCTCTACTGCAGTGTCACACATGCCGAATGAATAGGAAAACGGTAGAACGTCCGCATAGGGCCATGTTGTTACCTCCACTGTCACGTGGCTGAATGTGTATAAGGCTGGGTGGCATCATTCAAACACAGCCAAATTGTCACACTAGCTGTGTATCTCTATCAAAGTGGACATACGTCCTCACCTCGGTGGCGATTAAAACGATTTCGCCCCCGGGTGGGCTCGAACCACCAACCTTTCGGTTAACAGCCGAACGCGCTAGCCGATTGCGCCACGGAGGCCTTGACTTTCGGTCACTTCTGCTCTCTTTATCAATGCAAGTCGTATACTTTTCGCAGGCACCTCGCAGAATGGTAGTATCTGCTTACGCCTCTTCACATGGATAACGTGCATGCACACTGTAGTGGGGCTCATAAACGAATGACATCGCCAAGCATGACATTATACTACAAAATGCATACAAAACAGTGTTCCGCCTACACATCCAGTAAACCTCTGATGCAAGTAGAGCACTCTTTATCGGTTGTAGAACTTCCCCTTCATTCAGTGCACTGCCATCTGTTAGATGCTGCTCGAGCTAGCTCTGCTCTCAGCAGCAAAGTTAAAAAAATGAATGCCTTCTGTGAGGGTCGAACTCACGACCCCTGGTTTACGAGACCAGTGCGCTACCACTGAGCTAAGAAGGCCGCAGCTTTGCCTTCGTGAGCTACTCCCGAATTGTCACGTCATCATACTGAATCTTACAGCCCTCGACCAGATATCGGATTTGACACACAGATGCTGCTGGAGGTGTCCACCTTACCGTTTTCCAACTCTCTTCACTGTTTCACCCTTACGATCGACGACGAGCGTCAAGCCACCAAAGGTTTGCGGTCTGCGCAAAACTTGACCTAGTGCACAGCTTGTGGGATAGCGTGGCTCTACTGTGAAACGCGCCTTTCGACTCCTCTCTCTGGCTACATCGTCCACAGTGGCACTGGGGGCTTCATGTAAGGCGACTGCACGCCGCTCGGCCAACAGCGGCCTACTGCAGACCGACACTTAAGAGACGCCAAATGCAGATCGACATCGAGAGAGAGGCCCTGTCATATGGCACTCGCGGTGTATACGCCGAAATGAAATGTAAATAATACATCTTTTGTAGTGGTCGTCGCTCTACTGCAGTGTCACACATGCCGAATGAATAGGAAAACGGTAGAACGTCCGCATAGGGCCATGTTTTTACCTCCACTGTCACGTGGCTGAATGTGCATAAGGCTGGGTGGCATCATTCAAACACAGCCAAATTGTCACACTAGCTGTGTATCTCTATCAAAGTGGACATACGTCCTCACCTCGGTGGCGATTAAAACGATTTCGCCCCCGGGTGGGCTCGAACCACCAACCTTTCGGTTAACAGCCGAACGCGCTAGCCGATTGCGCCACGGAGGCCTTGACTTTCGGTCACTTCTGCTCTCTTTATCAATGCAAGTCGTATACTTTTCGCAGGCACCTCGCAGAATGGTAGTATCTGCTTACGCCTCTTCACATGGATAACGTGCATGCACACTGTAGTGGGGCTCATAAACGAATGACATCGCCAAGCATGACATTATACTACAAAATGCATACAAAACAGTGTTCCGCCTACACATCCAGTAAACCTCTGATGCAAGTAGAGCACTCTTTATCGGTTGTAGAACTTCCCCTTCATTCAGTGCACTGCCATCTGTTAGATGCTGCTCGAGCTAGCTCTGCTCTCAGCAGCAAAGTTAAAAAAATGAATGCCTTCTGTGAGGGTCGAACTCACGACCCCTGGTTTACAAGACCAGTGCTCTACCACTGAGCTAAGAAGGCCGCAGCTTTGCGTTCGTGAGCTACTCCCGAATTGTCACGTCATCATACTGAATCTTACAGCCCTCGACCAGATATCGGATTTGACACACAGATGCTGCTGGAGGTGTCCACCTTACCGTTTTCCAACTCTCTTCACTGTTTCACCCTTACGATCGACGACGAGCGTCAAGCCACCAAAGGTTTGCGGTCTGCGCAAAACTTGACCTAGTGCACAGCTTGTGGGATAGCGTGGCTCTACTGTGAAACGCGCCTTTCGACTCCTCTCTCTGGCTACATCGTCCACAGTGGCACTGGGGGCTTCATGTAAGGCGACTGCACGCCGCTCGGCCAACAGCGGCCTACTGCAGACCGACACTTAAGAGACGCCAAATGCAGATCGACATCGAGAGAGAGGCCCTGTCATATGGCACTCGCGGTGTATACGCCGAAATGAAATGTAAATAATACATCTTTTGTAGTGGTCGTCGCTCTACTGCAGTGTCACACATGCCGAATGAATAGGAAAACGGTAGAACGTCCGCATAGGGCCATGTTTTTACCTCCACTGTCACGTGGCTGAATGTGCATAAGGCTGGGTGGCATCATTCAAACACAGCCAAATTGTCACACTAGCTGTGTATCTCTATCAAAGTGGACATACGTCCTCACCTCGGTGGCGATTAAAACGATTTCGCCCCCGGGTGGGCTCGAACCACCAACCTTTCGGTTAACAGCCGAACGCGCTAGCCGATTGCGCCACGGAGGCCTTGACTTTCGGTCACTTCTGCTCTCTTTATCAATGCAAGTCGTATACTTTTCGCAGGCACCTCGCAGAATGGTAGTATCTGCTTACGCCTCTTCACATGGATAACGTGCATGCACACTGTAGTGGGGCTCATAAACGAATGACATCGCCAAGCATGACATTATACTACAAAATGCATACAAAACAGTGTTCCGCCTACACATCCAGTAAACCTCTGATGCAAGTAGAGCACTCTTTATCGGTTGTAGAACTTCCCCTTCATTCAGTGCACTGCCATCTGTTAGATGCTGCTCGAGCTAGCTCTGCTCTCAGCAGCAAAGTTAAAAAAATGAATGCCTTCTGTGAGGGTCGAACTCACGACCCCTGGTTTACAAGACCAGTGCTCTACCACTGAGCTAAGAAGGCCGCAGCTTTGCGTTCGTGAGCTACTCCCGAATTGTCACGTCATCATACTGAATCTTACAGCCCTCGACCAGATATCGGATTTGACACACAGATGCTGCTGGAGGTGTCCACCTTACCGTTTTCCAACTCTCTTCACTGTTTCACCCTTACGATCGACGACGAGCGTCAAGCCACCAAAGGTTTGCGGTCTGCGCAAAACTTGACCTAGTGCACAGCTTGTGGGATAGCGTGGCTCTACTGTGAAACGCGCCTTTCGACTCCTCTCTCTGGCTACATCGTCCACAGTGGCACTGGGGGCTTCATGTAAGGCGACTGCACGCCGCTCGGCCAACAGCGGCCTACTGCAGACCGACACTTAAGAGACGCCAAATGCAGATCGACATCGAGAGAGAGGCCCTGTCATATGGCACTCGCGGTGTATACGCCGAAATGAAATGTAAATAATACATCTTTTGTAGTGGTCGTCGCTCTACTGCAGTGTCACACATGCCGAATGAATAGGAAAACGGTAGAACGTCCGCATAGGGCCATGTTGTTACCTCCACTGTCACGTGGCTGAATGTGTATAAGGCTGGGTGGCATCATTCAAACACAGCCAAATTGTCACACTAGCTGTGTATCTCTATCAAAGTGGACATACGTCCTCACCTCGGTGGCGATTAAAACGATTTCGCCCCCGGGTGGGCTCGAACCACCAACCTTTCGGTTAACAGCCGAACGCGCTAGCCGATTGCGCCACGGAGGCCTTGACTTTCGGTCACTTCTGCTCTCTTTATCAATGCAAGTCGTATACTTTTCGCAGGCACCTCGCAGAATGGTAGTATCTGCTTACGCCTCTTCACATGGATAACGTGCATGCACACTGTAGTGGGGCTCATAAACGAATGACATCGCCAAGCATGACATTATACTACAAAATGCATACAAAACAGTGTTCCGCCTACACATCCAGTAAACCTCTGATGCAAGTAGAGCACTCTTTATCGGTTGTAGAACTTCCCCTTCATTCAGTGCACTGCCATCTGTTAGATGCTGCTCGAGCTAGCTCTGCTCTCAGCAGCAAAGTTAAAAAAATGAATGCCTTCTGTGAGGGTCGAACTCACGACCCCTGGTTTACGAGACCAGTGCGCTACCACTGAGCTAAGAAGGCCGCAGCTTTGCCTTCGTGAGCTACTCCCGAATTGTCACGTCATCATACTGAATCTTACAGCCCTCGACCAGATATCGGATTTGACACACAGATGCTGCTGGAGGTGTCCACCTTACCGTTTTCCAACTCTCTTCACTGTTTCACCCTTACGATCGACGACGAGCGTCAAGCCACCAAAGGTTTGCGGTCTGCGCAAAACTTGACCTAGTGCACAGCTTGTGGGATAGCGTGGCTCTACTGTGAAACGCGCCTTTCGACTCCTCTCTCTGGCTACATCGTCCACAGTGGCACTGGGGGCTTCATGTAAGGCGACTGCACGCCGCTCGGCCAACAGCGGCCTACTGCAGACCGACACTTAAGAGACGCCAAATGCAGATCGACATCGAGAGAGAGGCCCTGTCATATGGCACTCGCGGTGTATACGCCGAAATGAAATGTAAATAATACATCTTTTGTAGTGGTCGTCGCTCTACTGCAGTGTCACACATGCCGAATGAATAGGAAAACGGTAGAACGTCCGCATAGGGCCATGTTTTTACCTCCACTGTCACGTGGCTGAATGTGCATAAGGCTGGGTGGCATCATTCAAACACAGCCAAATTGTCACACTAGCTGTGTATCTCTATCAAAGTGGACATACGTCCTCACCTCGGTGGCGATTAAAACGATTTCGCCCCCGGGTGGGCTCGAACCACCAACCTTTCGGTTAACAGCCGAACGCGCTAGCCGATTGCGCCACGGAGGCCTTGACTTTCGGTCACTTCTGCTCTCTTTATCAATGCAAGTCGTATACTTTTCGCAGGCACCTCGCAGAATGGTAGTATCTGCTTACGCCTCTTCACATGGATAACGTGCATGCACACTGTAGTGGGGCTCATAAACGAATGACATCGCCAAGCATGACATTATACTACAAAATGCATACAAAACAGTGTTCCGCCTACACATCCAGTAAACCTCTGATGCAAGTAGAGCACTCTTTATCGGTTGTAGAACTTCCCCTTCATTCAGTGCACTGCCATCTGTTAGATGCTGCTCGAGCTAGCTCTGCTCTCAGCAGCAAAGTTAAAAAAATGAATGCCTTCTGTGAGGGTCGAACTCACGACCCCTGGTTTACAAGACCAGTGCTCTACCACTGAGCTAAGAAGGCCGCAGCTTTGCGTTCGTGAGCTACTCCCGAATTGTCACGTCATCATACTGAATCTTACAGCCCTCGACCAGATATCGGATTTGACACACAGATGCTGCTGGAGGTGTCCACCTTACCGTTTTCCAACTCTCTTCACTGTTTCACCCTTACGATCGACGACGAGCGTCAAGCCACCAAAGGTTTGCGGTCTGCGCAAAACTTGACCTAGTGCACAGCTTGTGGGATAGCGTGGCTCTACTGTGAAACGCGCCTTTCGACTCCTCTCTCTGGCTACATCGTCCACAGTGGCACTGGGGGCTTCATGTAAGGCGACTGCACGCCGCTCGGCCAACAGCGGCCTACTGCAGACCGACACTTAAGAGACGCCAAATGCAGATCGACATCGAGAGAGAGGCCCTGTCATATGGCACTCGCGGTGTATACGCCGAAATGAAATGTAAATAATACATCTTTTGTAGTGGTCGTCGCTCTACTGCAGTGTCACACATGCCGAATGAATAGGAAAACGGTAGAACGTCCGCATAGGGCCATGTTTTTACCTCCACTGTCACGTGGCTGAATGTGCATAAGGCTGGGTGGCATCATTCAAACACAGCCAAATTGTCACACTAGCTGTGTATCTCTATCAAAGTGGACATACGTCCTCACCTCGGTGGCGATTAAAACGATTTCGCCCCCGGGTGGGCTCGAACCACCAACCTTTCGGTTAACAGCCGAACGCGCTAGCCGATTGCGCCACGGAGGCCTTGACTTTCGGTCACTTCTGCTCTCTTTATCAATGCAAGTCGTATACTTTTCGCAGGCACCTCGCAGAATGGTAGTATCTGCTTACGCCTCTTCACATGGATAACGTGCATGCACACTGTAGTGGGGCTCATAAACGAATGACATCGCCAAGCATGACATTATACTACAAAATGCATACAAAACAGTGTTCCGCCTACACATCCAGTAAACCTCTGATGCAAGTAGAGCACTCTTTATCGGTTGTAGAACTTCCCCTTCATTCAGTGCACTGCCATCTGTTAGATGCTGCTCGAGCTAGCTCTGCTCTCAGCAGCAAAGTTAAAAAAATGAATGCCTTCTGTGAGGGTCGAACTCACGACCCCTGGTTTACAAGACCAGTGCTCTACCACTGAGCTAAGAAGGCCGCAGCTTTGCGTTCGTGAGCTACTCCCGAATTGTCACGTCATCATACTGAATCTTACAGCCCTCGACCAGATATCGGATTTGACACACAGATGCTGCTGGAGGTGTCCACCTTACCGTTTTCCAACTCTCTTCACTGTTTCACCCTTACGATCGACGACGAGCGTCAAGCCACCAAAGGTTTGCGGTCTGCGCAAAACTTGACCTAGTGCACAGCTTGTGGGATAGCGTGGCTCTACTGTGAAACGCGCCTTTCGACTCCTCTCTCTGGCTACATCGTCCACAGTGGCACTGGGGGCTTCATGTAAGGCGACTGCACGCCGCTCGGCCAACAGCGGCCTACTGCAGACCGACACTTAAGAGACGCCAAATGCAGATCGACATCGAGAGAGAGGCCCTGTCATATGGCACTCGCGGTGTATACGCCGAAATGAAATGTAAATAATACATCTTTTGTAGTGGTCGTCGCTCTACTGCAGTGTCACACATGCCGAATGAATAGGAAAACGGTAGAACGTCCGCATAGGGCCATGTTGTTACCTCCACTGTCACGTGGCTGAATGTGTATAAGGCTGGGTGGCATCATTCAAACACAGCCAAATTGTCACACTAGCTGTGTATCTCTATCAAAGTGGACATACGTCCTCACCTCGGTGGCGATTAAAACGATTTCGCCCCCGGGTGGGCTCGAACCACCAACCTTTCGGTTAACAGCCGAACGCGCTAGCCGATTGCGCCACGGAGGCCTTGACTTTCGGTCACTTCTGCTCTCTTTATCAATGCAAGTCGTATACTTTTCGCAGGCACCTCGCAGAATGGTAGTATCTGCTTACGCCTCTTCACATGGATAACGTGCATGCACACTGTAGTGGGGCTCATAAACGAATGACATCGCCAAGCATGACATTATACTACAAAATGCATACAAAACAGTGTTCCGCCTACACATCCAGTAAACCTCTGATGCAAGTAGAGCACTCTTTATCGGTTGTAGAACTTCCCCTTCATTCAGTGCACT
Organism: Schistocerca cancellata; assembly: GCF_023864275.1. Taxonomy (NCBI): domain Eukaryota; kingdom Metazoa; phylum Arthropoda; class Insecta; order Orthoptera; family Acrididae; genus Schistocerca; species Schistocerca cancellata. The sequence goes on from NW_026046838.1 coordinate 197,075, forward strand.
GCCATCTGTTAGATGCTGCTCGAGCTAGCTCTGCTCTCAGCAGCAAAGTTAAAAAAATGAATGCCTTCTGTGAGGGTCGAACTCACGACCCCTGGTTTACGAGACCAGTGCGCTACCACTGAGCTAAGAAGGCCGCAGCTTTGCCTTCGTGAGCTACTCCCGAATTGTCACGTCATCATACTGAATCTTACAGCCCTCGACCAGATATCGGATTTGACACACAGATGCTGCTGGAGGTGTCCACCTTACCGTTTTCCAACTCTCTTCACTGTTTCACCCTTACGATCGACGACGAGCGTCAAGCCACCAAAGGTTTGCGGTCTGCGCAAAACTTGACCTAGTGCACAGCTTGTGGGATAGCGTGGCTCTACTGTGAAACGCGCCTTTCGACTCCTCTCTCTGGCTACATCGTCCACAGTGGCACTGGGGGCTTCATGTAAGGCGACTGCACGCCGCTCGGCCAACAGCGGCCTACTGCAGACCGACACTTAAGAGACGCCAAATGCAGATCGACATCGAGAGAGAGGCCCTGTCATATGGCACTCGCGGTGTATACGCCGAAATGAAATGTAAATAATACATCTTTTGTAGTGGTCGTCGCTCTACTGCAGTGTCACACATGCCGAATGAATAGGAAAACGGTAGAACGTCCGCATAGGGCCATGTTTTTACCTCCACTGTCACGTGGCTGAATGTGCATAAGGCTGGGTGGCATCATTCAAACACAGCCAAATTGTCACACTAGCTGTGTATCTCTATCAAAGTGGACATACGTCCTCACCTCGGTGGCGATTAAAACGATTTCGCCCCCGGGTGGGCTCGAACCACCAACCTTTCGGTTAACAGCCGAACGCGCTAGCCGATTGCGCCACGGAGGCCTTGACTTTCGGTCACTTCTGCTCTCTTTATCAATGCAAGTCGTATACTTTTCGCAGGCACCTCGCAGAATGGTAGTATCTGCTTACGCCTCTTCACATGGATAACGTGCATGCACACTGTAGTGGGGCTCATAAACGAATGACATCGCCAAGCATGACATTATACTACAAAATGCATACAAAACAGTGTTCCGCCTACACATCCAGTAAACCTCTGATGCAAGTAGAGCACTCTTTATCGGTTGTAGAACTTCCCCTTCATTCAGTGCACTGCCATCTGTTAGATGCTGCTCGAGCTAGCTCTGCTCTCAGCAGCAAAGTTAAAAAAATGAATGCCTTCTGTGAGGGTCGAACTCACGACCCCTGGTTTACAAGACCAGTGCTCTACCACTGAGCTAAGAAGGCCGCAGCTTTGCGTTCGTGAGCTACTCCCGAATTGTCACGTCATCATACTGAATCTTACAGCCCTCGACCAGATATCGGATTTGACACACAGATGCTGCTGGAGGTGTCCACCTTACCGTTTTCCAACTCTCTTCACTGTTTCACCCTTACGATCGACGACGAGCGTCAAGCCACCAAAGGTTTGCGGTCTGCGCAAAACTTGACCTAGTGCACAGCTTGTGGGATAGCGTGGCTCTACTGTGAAACGCGCCTTTCGACTCCTCTCTCTGGCTACATCGTCCACAGTGGCACTGGGGGCTTCATGTAAGGCGACTGCACGCCGCTCGGCCAACAGCGGCCTACTGCAGACCGACACTTAAGAGACGCCAAATGCAGATCGACATCGAGAGAGAGGCCCTGTCATATGGCACTCGCGGTGTATACGCCGAAATGAAATGTAAATAATACATCTTTTGTAGTGGTCGTCGCTCTACTGCAGTGTCACACATGCCGAATGAATAGGAAAACGGTAGAACGTCCGCATAGGGCCATGTTGTTACCTCCACTGTCACGTGGCTGAATGTGTATAAGGCTGGGTGGCATCATTCAAACACAGCCAAATTGTCACACTAGCTGTGTATCTCTATCAAAGTGGACATACGTCCTCACCTCGGTGGCGATTAAAACGATTTCGCCCCCGGGTGGGCTCGAACCACCAACCTTTCGGTTAACAGCCGAACGCGCTAGCCGATTGCGCCACGGAGGCCTTGACTTTCGGTCACTTCTGCTCTCTTTATCAATGCAAGTCGTATACTTTTCGCAGGCACCTCGCAGAATGGTAGTATCTGCTTACGCCTCTTCACATGGATAACGTGCATGCACACTGTAGTGGGGCTCATAAACGAATGACATCGCCAAGCATGACATTATACTACAAAATGCATACAAAACAGTGTTCCGCCTACACATCCAGTAAACCTCTGATGCAAGTAGAGCACTCTTTATCGGTTGTAGAACTTCCCCTTCATTCAGTGCACTGCCATCTGTTAGATGCTGCTCGAGCTAGCTCTGCTCTCAGCAGCAAAGTTAAAAAAATGAATGCCTTCTGTGAGGGTCGAACTCACGACCCCTGGTTTACGAGACCAGTGCTCTACCACTGAGCTAAGAAGGCCGCAGCTTTGCGTTCGTGAGCTACTCCCGAATTGTCACGTCATCATACTGAATCTTACAGCCCTCGACCAGATATCGGATTTGACACACAGATGCTGCTGGAGGTGTCCACCTTACCGTTTTCCAACTCTCTTCACTGTTTCACCCTTACGATCGACGACGAGCGTCAAGCCACCAAAGGTTTGCGGTCTGCGCAAAACTTGACCTAGTGCACAGCTTGTGGGATAGCGTGGCTCTACTGTGAAACGCGCCTTTCGACTCCTCTCTCTGGCTACATCGTCCACAGTGGCACTGGGGGCTTCATGTAAGGCGACTGCACGCCGCTCGGCCAACAGCGGCCTACTGCAGACCGACACTTAAGAGACGCCAAATGCAGATCGACATCGAGAGAGAGGCCCTGTCATATGGCACTCGCGGTGTATACGCCGAAATGAAATGTAAATAATACATCTTTTGTAGTGGTCGTCGCTCTACTGCAGTGTCACACATGCCGAATGAATAGGAAAACGGTAGAACGTCCGCATAGGGCCATGTTTTTACCTCCACTGTCACGTGGCTGAATGTGCATAAGGCTGGGTGGCATCATTCAAACACAGCCAAATTGTCACACTAGCTGTGTATCTCTATCAAAGTGGACATACGTCCTCACCTCGGTGGCGATTAAAACGATTTCGCCCCCGGGTGGGCTCGAACCACCAACCTTTCGGTTAACAGCCGAACGCGCTAGCCGATTGCGCCACGGAGGCCTTGACTTTCGGTCACTTCTGCTCTCTTTATCAATGCAAGTCGTATACTTTTCGCAGGCACCTCGCAGAATGGTAGTATCTGCTTACGCCTCTTCACATGGATAACGTGCATGCACACTGTAGTGGGGCTCATAAACGAATGACATCGCCAAGCATGACATTATACTACAAAATGCATACAAAACAGTGTTCCGCCTACACATCCAGTAAACCTCTGATGCAAGTAGAGCACTCTTTATCGGTTGTAGAACTTCCCCTTCATTCAGTGCACTGCCATCTGTTAGATGCTGCTCGAGCTAGCTCTGCTCTCAGCAGCAAAGTTAAAAAAATGAATGCCTTCTGTGAGGGTCGAACTCACGACCCCTGGTTTACGAGACCAGTGCTCTACCACTGAGCTAAGAAGGCCGCAGCTTTGCCTTCGTGAGCTACTCCCGAATTGTCACGTCATCATACTGAATCTTACAGCCCTCGACCAGATATCGGATTTGACACACAGATGCTGCTGGAGGTGTCCACCTTACCGTTTTCCAACTCTCTTCACTGTTTCACCCTTACGATCGACGACGAGCGTCAAGCCACCAAAGGTTTGCGGTCTGCGCAAAACTTGACCTAGTGCACAGCTTGTGGGATAGCGTGGCTCTACTGTGAAACGCGCCTTTCGACTCCTCTCTCTGGCTACATCGTCCACAGTGGCACTGGGGGCTTCATGTAAGGCGACTGCACGCCGCTCGGCCAACAGCGGCCTACTGCAGACCGACACTTAAGAGACGCCAAATGCAGATCGACATCGAGAGAGAGGCCCTGTCATATGGCACTCGCGGTGTATACGCCGAAATGAAATGTAAATAATACATCTTTTGTAGTGGTCGTCGCTCTACTGCAGTGTCACACATGCCGAATGAATAGGAAAACGGTAGAACGTCCGCATAGGGCCATGTTTTTACCTCCACTGTCACGTGGCTGAATGTGCATAAGGCTGGGTGGCATCATTCAAACACAGCCAAATTGTCACACTAGCTGTGTATCTCTATCAAAGTGGACATACGTCCTCACCTCGGTGGCGATTAAAACGATTTCGCCCCCGGGTGGGCTCGAACCACCAACCTTTCGGTTAACAGCCGAACGCGCTAGCCGATTGCGCCACGGAGGCCTTGACTTTCGGTCACTTCTGCTCTCTTTATCAATGCAAGTCGTATACTTTTCGCAGGCACCTCGCAGAATGGTAGTATCTGCTTACGCCTCTTCACATGGATAACGTGCATGCACACTGTAGTGGGGCTCATAAACGAATGACATCGCCAAGCATGACATTATACTACAAAATGCATACAAAACAGTGTTCCGCCTACACATCCAGTAAACCTCTGATGCAAGTAGAGCACTCTTTATCGGTTGTAGAACTTCCCCTTCATTCAGTGCACTGCCATCTGTTAGATGCTGCTCGAGCTAGCTCTGCTCTCAGCAGCAAAGTTAAAAAAATGAATGCCTTCTGTGAGGGTCGAACTCACGACCCCTGGTTTACGAGACCAGTGCTCTACCACTGAGCTAAGAAGGCCGCAGCTTTGCCTTCGTGAGCTACTCCCGAATTGTCACGTCATCATACTGAATCTTACAGCCCTCGACCAGATATCGGATTTGACACACAGATGCTGCTGGAGGTGTCCACCTTACCGTTTTCCAACTCTCTTCACTGTTTCACCCTTACGATCGACGACGAGCGTCAAGCCACCAAAGGTTTGCGGTCTGCGCAAAACTTGACCTAGTGCACAGCTTGTGGGATAGCGTGGCTCTACTGTGAAACGCGCCTTTCGACTCCTCTCTCTGGCTACATCGTCCACAGTGGCACTGGGGGCTTCATGTAAGGCGACTCCACGCCGCTCGGCCAACAGCGGCCTACTGCAGACCGACACTTAAGAGACGCCAAATGCAGATCGACATCGAGAGAGAGGCCCTGTCATATGGCACTCGCGGTGTATACGCCGAAATGAAATGTAAATAATACATCTTTTGTAGTGGTCGTCGCTCTACTGCAGTGTCACACATGCCGAATGAATAGGAAAACGGTAGAACGTCCGCATAGGGCCATGTTTTTACCTCCACTGTCACGTGGCTGAATGTGCATAAGGCTGGGTGGCATCATTCAAACACAGCCAAATTGTCACACTAGCTGTGTATCTCTATCAAAGTGGACATACGTCCTCACCTCGGTGGCGATTAAAACGATTTCGCCCCCGGGTGGGCTCGAACCACCAACCTTTCGGTTAACAGCCGAACGCGCTAGCCGATTGCGCCACGGAGGCCTTGACTTTCGGTCACTTCTGCTCTCTTTATCAATGCAAGTCGTATACTTTTCGCAGGCACCTCGCAGAATGGTAGTATCTGCTTACGCCTCTTCACATGGATAACGTGCATGCACACTGTAGTGGGGCTCATAAACGAATGACATCGCCAAGCATGACATTATACTACAAAATGCATACAAAACAGTGTTCCGCCTACACATCCAGTAAACCTCTGATGCAAGTAGAGCACTCTTTATCGGTTGTAGAACTTCCCCTTCATTCAGTGCACTGCCATCTGTTAGATGCTGCTCGAGCTAGCTCTGCTCTCAGCAGCAAAGTTAAAAAAATGAATGCCTTCTGTGAGGGTCGAACTCACGACCCCTGGTTTACAAGACCAGTGCTCTACCACTGAGCTAAGAAGGCCGCAGCTTTGCGTTCGTGAGCTACTCCCGAATTGTCACGTCATCATACTGAATCTTACAGCCCTCGACCAGATATCGGATTTGACACACAGATGCTGCTGGAGGTTTCCACCTTACCGTTTTCCAACTCTCTTCACTGTTTCACCCTTACGATCGACGACGAGCGTCAAGCCACCAAAGGTTTGCGGTCTGCGCAAAACTTGACCTAGTGCACAGCTTGTGGGATAGCGTGGCTCTACTGTGAAACGCGCCTTTCGACTCCTGTCTCTGGCTACATCGTCCACAGTGGCACTGGGGGCTTCATGTAAGGCGACTGCACGCCGCTCGGCCAACAGCGGCCTACTGCAGACCGACACTTAAGAGACGCCAAATGCAGATCGACATCGAGAGAGAGGCCCTGTCATATGGCACTCGCGGTGTATACGCCGAAATGAAATGTAAATAATACATCTTTTGTAGTGGTCGTCGCTCTACTGCAGTGTCACACATGCCGAATGAATAGGAAAACGGTAGAACGTCCGCATAGGGCCATGTTGTTACCTCCACTGTCACGTGGCTGAATGTGTATAAGGCTGGGTGGCATCATTCAAACACAGCCAAATTGTCACACTAGCTGTGTATCTCTATCAAAGTGGACATACGTCCTCACCTCGGTGGCGATTAAAACGATTTCGCCCCCGGGTGGGCTCGAACCACCAACCTTTCGGTTAACAGCCGAACGCGCTAGCCGATTGCGCCACGGAGGCCTTGACTTTCGGTCACTTCTGCTCTCTTTATCAATGCAAGTCGTATACTTTTCGCAGGCACCTCGCAGAATGGTAGTATCTGCTTACGCCTCTTCACATGGATAACGTGCATGCACACTGTAGTGGGGCTCATAAACGAATGACATCGCCAAGCATGACATTATACTACAAAATGCATACAAAACAGTGTTCCGCCTACACATCCAGTAAACCTCTGATGCAAGTAGAGCACTCTTTATCGGTTGTAGAACTTCCCCTTCATTCAGTGCACTGCCATCTGTTAGATGCTGCTCGAGCTAGCTCTGCTCTCAGCAGCAAAGTTAAAGAAATGAATGCCTTCTGTGAGGGTCGAACTCACGACCCCTGGTTTACGAGACCAGTGCTCTACCACTGAGCTAAGAAGGCCGCAGCTTTGCGTTCGTGAGCTACTCCCGAATTGTCACGTCATCATACTGAATCTTACAGCCCTCGACCAGATATCGGATTTGACACACAGATGCTGCTGGAGGTGTCCACCTTACCGTTTTCCAACTCTCTTCACTGTTTCACCCTTACGATCGACGACGAGCGTCAAGCCACCAAAGGTTTGCGGTCTGCGCAAAACTTGACCTAGTGCACAGCTTGTGGGATAGCGTGGCTCTACTGTGAAACGCGCCTTTCGACTCCTCTCTCTGGCTACATCGTCCACAGTGGCACTGGGGGCTTCATGTAAGGCGACTGCACGCCGCTCGGCCAACAGCGGCCTACTGCAGACCGACACTTAAGAGACGCCAAATGCAGATCGACATCGAGAGAGAGGCCCTGTCATATGGCACTCGCGGTGTATACGCCGAAATGAAATGTAAATAATACATCTTTTGTAGTGGTCGTCGCTCTACTGCAGTGTCACACATGCCGAATGAATAGGAAAACGGTAGAACGTCCGCATAGGGCCATGTTTTTACCTCCACTGTCACGTGGCTGAATGTGCATAAGGCTGGGTGGCATCATTCAAACACAGCCAAATTGTCACACTAGCTGTGTATCTCTATCAAAGTGGACATACGTCCTCACCTCGGTGGCGATTAAAACGATTTCGCCCCCGGGTGGGCTCGAACCACCAACCTTTCGGTTAACAGCCGAACGCGCTAGCCGATTGCGCCACGGAGGCCTTGACTTTCGGTCACTTCTGCTCTCTTTATCAATGCAAGTCGTATACTTTTCGCAGGCACCTCGCAGAATGGTAGTATCTGCTTACGCCTCTTCACATGGATAACGTGCATGGACACTGTAGTGGGGCTCATAAACGAATGACATCGCCAAGCATGACATTATACTACAAAATGCATACAAAACAGTGTTCCGCCTACACATCCAGTAAACCTCTGATGCAAGTAGAGCACTCTTTATCGGTTGTAGAACTTCCCCTTCATTCAGTGCACTGCCATCTGTTAGATGCTGCTCGAGCTAGCTCTGCTCTCAGCAGCAAAGTTAAAAAAATGAATGCCTTCTGTGAGGGTCGAACTCACGACCCCTGGTTTACGAGACCAGTGCTCTACCACTGAGCTAAGAAGGCCGCAGCTTTGCGTTCGTGAGCTACTCCCGAATTGTCACGTCATCATACTGAATCTTACAGCCCTCGACCAGATATCGGATTTGACACACAGATGCTGCTGGAGGTGTCCACCTTACCGTTTTCCAACTCTCTTCACTGTTTCACCCTTACGATCGACGACGAGCGTCAAGCCACCAAAGGTTTGCGGTCTGCGCAAAACTTGACCTAGTGCACAGCTTGTGGGATAGCGTGGCTCTACTGTGAAACGCGCCTTTCGACTCCTCTCTCTGGCTACATCGTCCACAGTGGCACTGGGGGCTTCATGTAAGGCGACTGCACGCCGCTCGGCCAACAGCGGCCTACTGCAGACCGACACTTAAGAGACGCCAAATGCAGATCGACATCGAGAGAGAGGCCCTGTCATATGGCACTCGCGGTGTATACGCCGAAATGAAATGTAAATAATACATCTTTTGTAGTGGTCGTCGCTCTACTGCAGTGTCACACATGCCGAATGAATAGGAAAACGGTAGAACGTCCGCATAGGGCCATGTTGTTACCTCCACTGTCACGTGGCTGAATGTGTATAAGGCTGGGTGGCATCATTCAAACACAGCCAAATTGTCACACTAGCTGTGTATCTCTATCAAAGTGGACATACGTCCTCACCTCGGTGGCGATTAAAACGATTTCGCCCCCGGGTGGGCTCGAACCACCAACCTTTCGGTTAACAGCCGAACGCGCTAGCCGATTGCGCCACGGAGGCCTTGACTTTCGGTCACTTCTGCTCTCTTTATCAATGCAAGTCGTATACTTTTCGCAGGCACCTCGCAGAATGGTAGTATCTGCTTACGCCTCTTCACATGGATAACGTGCATGCACACTGTAGTGGGGCTCATAAACGAATGACATCGCCAAGCATGACATTATACTACAAAATGCATACAAAACAGTGTTCCGCCTACACATCCAGTAAACCTCTGATGCAAGTAGAGCACTCTTTATCGGTTGTAGAACTTCCCCTTCATTCAGTGCACTGCCATCTGTTAGATGCTGCTCGAGCTAGCTCTGCTCTCAGCAGCAAAGTTAAAAAAATGAATGCCTTCTGTGAGGGTCGAACTCACGACCCCTGGTTTACGAGACCAGTGCTCTACCACTGAGCTAAGAAGGCCGCAGCTTTGCGTTCGTGAGCTACTCCCGAATTGTCACGTCATCATACTGAATCTTACAGCCCTCGACCAGATATCGGATTTGACACACAGATGCTGCTGGAGGTGTCCACCTTACCGTTTTCCAACTCTCTTCACTGTTTCACCCTTACGATCGACGACGAGCGTCAAGCCACCAAAGGTTTGCGGTCTGCGCAAAACTTGACCTAGTGCACAGCTTGTGGGATAGCGTGGCTCTACTGTGAAACGCGCCTTTCGACTCCTCTCTCTGGCTACATCGTCCACAGTGGCACTGGGGGCTTCATGTAAGGCGACTGCACGCCGCTCGGCCAACAGCGGCCTACTGCAGACCGACACTTAAGAGACGCCAAATGCAGATCGACATCGAGAGAGAGGCCCTGTCATATGGCACTCGCGGTGTATACGCCGAAATGAAATGTAAATAATACATCTTTTGTAGTGGTCGTCGCTCTACTGCAGTGTCACACATGCCGAATGAATAGGAAAACGGTAGAACGTCCGCATAGGGCCATGTTTTTACCTCCACTGTCACGTGGCTGAATGTGCATAAGGCTGGGTGGCATCATTCAAACACAGCCAAATTGTCACACTAGCTGTGTATCTCTATCAAAGTGGACATACGTCCTCACCTCGGTGGCGATTAAAACGATTTCGCCCCCGGGTGGGCTCGAACCACCAACCTTTCGGTTAACAGCCGAACGCGCTAGCCGATTGCGCCACGGAGGCCTTGACTTTCGGTCACTTCTGCTCTCTTTATCAATGCAAGTCGTATACTTTTCGCAGGCACCTCGCAGAATGGTAGTATCTGCTTACGCCTCTTCACATGGATAACGTGCATGCACACTGTAGTGGGGCTCATAAACGAATGACATCGCCAAGCATGACATTATACTACAAAATGCATACAAAACAGTGTTCCGCCTACACATCCAGTAAACCTCTGATGCAAGTAGAGCACTCTTTATCGGTTGTAGAACTTCCCCTTCATTCAGTGCACTGCCATCTGTTAGATGCTGCTCGAGCTAGCTCTGCTCTCAGCAGCAAAGTTAAAAAAATGAATGCCTTCTGTGAGGGTCGAACTCACGACCCCTGGTTTAAAAGACCAGTGCTCTACCACTGAGCTAAGAAGGCCGCAGCTTTGCCTTCGTGAGCTACTCCCGAATTGTCACGTCATCATACTGAATCTTACAGCCCTCGACCAGATATCGGATTTGACACACAGATGCTGCTGGAGGTGTCCACCTTACCGTTTTCCAACTCTCTTCACTGTTTCACCCTTACGATCGACGACGAGCGTCAAGCCACCAAAGGTTTGCGGTCTGCGCAAAACTTGACCTAGTGCACAGCTTGTGGGATAGCGTGGCTCTACTGTGAAACGCGCCTTTCGACTCCTCTCTCTGGCTACATCGTCCACAGTGGCACTGGGGGCTTCATGTAAGGCGACTGCACGCCGCTCGGCCAACAGCGGCCTACTGCAGACCGACACTTAAGAGACGCCAAATGCAGATCGACATCGAGAGAGAGGCCCTGTCATATGGCACTCGCGGTGTATACGCCGAAATGAAATGTAAATAATACATCTTTTGTAGTGGTCGTCGCTCTACTGCAGTGTCACACATGCCGAATGAATAGGAAAACGGTAGAACGTCCGCATAGGGCCATGTTTTTACCTCCACTGTCACGTGGCTGAATGTGCATAAGGCTGGGTGGCATCATTCAAACACAGCCAAATTGTCACACTAGCTGTGTATCTCTATCAAAGTGGACATACGTCCTCACCTCGGTGGCGATTAAAACGATTTCGCCCCCGGGTGGGCTCGAACCACCAACCTTTCGGTTAACAGCCGAACGCGCTAGCCGATTGCGCCACGGAGGCCTTGACTTTCGGTCACTTCTGCTCTCTTTATCAATGCAAGTCGTATACTTTTCGCAGGCACCTCGCAGAATGGTAGTATCTGCTTACGCCTCTTCACATGGATAACGTGCATGCACACTGTAGTGGGGCTCATAAACGAATGACATCGCCAAGCATGACATTATACTACAAAATGCATACAAAACAGTGTTCCGCCTACACATCCAGTAAACCTCTGATGCAAGTAGAGCACTCTTTATCGGTTGTAGAACTTCCCCTTCATTCAGTGCACTGCCATCTGTTAGATGCTGCTCGAGCTAGCTCTGCTCTCAGCAGCAAAGTTAAAAAAATGAATGCCTTCTGTGAGGGTCGAACTCACGACCCCTGGTTTACGAGACCAGTGCTCTACCACTGAGCTAAGAAGGCCGCAGCTTTGCCTTCGTGAGCTACTCCCGAATTGTCACGTCATCATACTGAATCTTACAGCCCTCGACCAGATATCGGATTTGACACACAGATGCTGCTGGAGGTGTCCACCTTACCGTTTTCCAACTCTCTTCACTGTTTCACCCTTACGATCGACGACGAGCGTCAAGCCACCAAAGGTTTGCGGTCTGCGCAAAACTTGACCTAGTGCACAGCTTGTGGGATAGCGTGGCTCTACTGTGAAACGCGCCTTTCGACTCCTCTCTCTGGCTACATCGTCCACAGTGGCACTGGGGGCTTCATGTAAGGCGACTCCACGCCGCTCGGCCAACAGCGGCCTACTGCAGACCGACACTTAAGAGACGCCAAATGCAGATCGACATCGAGAGAGAGGCCCTGTCATATGGCACTCGCGGTGTATACGCCGAAATGAAATGTAAATAATACATCTTTTGTAGTGGTCGTCGCTCTACTGCAGTGTCACACATGCCGAATGAATAGGAAAACGGTAGAACGTCCGCATAGGGCCATGTTTTTACCTCCACTGTCACGTGGCTGAATGTGCATAAGGCTGGGTGGCATCATTCAAACACAGCCAAATTGTCACACTAGCTGTGTATCTCTATCAAAGTGGACATACGTCCTCACCTCGGTGGCGATTAAAACGATTTCGCCCCCGGGTGGGCTCGAACCACCAACCTTTCGGTTAACAGCCGAACGCGCTAGCCGATTGCGCCACGGAGGCCTTGACTTTCGGTCACTTCTGCTCTCTTTATCAATGCAAGTCGTATACTTTTCGCAGGCACCTCGCAGAATGGTAGTATCTGCTTACGCCTCTTCACATGGATAACGTGCATGCACACTGTAGTGGGGCTCATAAACGAATGACATCGCCAAGCATGACATTATACTACAAAATGCATACAAAACAGTGTTCCGCCTACACATCCAGTAAACCTCTGATGCAAGTAGAGCACTCTTTATCGGTTGTAGAACTTCCCCTTCATTCAGTGCACTGCCATCTGTTAGATGCTGCTCGAGCTAGCTCTGCTCTCAGCAGCAAAGTTAAAAAAATGAATGCCTTCTGTGAGGGTCGAACTCACGACCCCTGGTTTACAAGACCAGTGCTCTACCACTGAGCTAAGAAGGCCGCAGCTTTGCGTTCGTGAGCTACTCCCGAATTGTCACGTCATCATACTGAATCTTACAGCCCTCGACCAGATATCGGATTTGACACACAGATGCTGCTGGAGGTTTCCACCTTACCGTTTTCCAACTCTCTTCACTGTTTCACCCTTACGATCGACGACGAGCGTCAAGCCACCAAAGGTTTGCGGTCTGCGCAAAACTTGACCTAGTGCACAGCTTGTGGGATAGCGTGGCTCTACTGTGAAACGCGCCTTTCGACTCCTGTCTCTGGCTACATCGTCCACAGTGGCACTGGGGGCTTCATGTAAGGCGACTGCACGCCGCTCGGCCAACAGCGGCCTACTGCAGACCGACACTTAAGAGACGCCAAATGCAGATCGACATCGAGAGAGAGGCCCTGTCATATGGCACTCGCGGTGTATACGCCGAAATGAAATGTAAATAATACATCTTTTGTAGTGGTCGTCGCTCTACTGCAGTGTCACACATGCCGAATGAATAGGAAAACGGTAGAACGTCCGCATAGGGCCATGTTGTTACCTCCACTGTCACGTGGCTGAATGTGTATAAGGCTGGGTGGCATCATTCAAACACAGCCAAATTGTCACACTAGCTGTGTATCTCTATCAAAGTGGACATACGTCCTCACCTCGGTGGCGATTAAAACGATTTCGCCCCCGGGTGGGCTCGAACCACCAACCTTTCGGTTAACAGCCGAACGCGCTAGCCGATTGCGCCACGGAGGCCTTGACTTTCGGTCACTTCTGCTCTCTTTATCAATGCAAGTCGTATACTTTTCGCAGGCACCTCGCAGAATGGTAGTATCTGCTTACGCCTCTTCACATGGATAACGTGCATGCACACTGTAGTGGGGCTCATAAACGAATGACATCGCCAAGCATGACATTATACTACAAAATGCATACAAAACAGTGTTCCGCCTACACATCCAGTAAACCTCTGATGCAAGTAGAGCACTCTTTATCGGTTGTAGAACTTCCCCTTCATTCAGTGCACTGCCATCTGTTAGATGCTGCTCGAGCTAGCTCTGCTCTCAGCAGCAAAGTTAAAGAAATGAATGCCTTCTGTGAGGGTCGAACTCACGACCCCTGGTTTACGAGACCAGTGCTCTACCACTGAGCTAAGAAGGCCGCAGCTTTGCGTTCGTGAGCTACTCCCGAATTGTCACGTCATCATACTGAATCTTACAGCCCTCGACCAGATATCGGATTTGACACACAGATGCTGCTGGAGGTGTCCACCTTACCGTTTTCCAACTCTCTTCACTGTTTCACCCTTACGATCGACGACGAGCGTCAAGCCACCAAAGGTTTGCGGTCTGCGCAAAACTTGACCTAGTGCACAGCTTGTGGGATAGCGTGGCTCTACTGTGAAACGCGCCTTTCGACTCCTCTCTCTGGCTACATCGTCCACAGTGGCACTGGGGGCTTCATGTAAGGCGACTGCACGCCGCTCGGCCAACAGCGGCCTACTGCAGACCGACACTTAAGAGACGCCAAATGCAGATCGACATCGAGAGAGAGGCCCTGTCATATGGCACTCGCGGTGTATACGCCGAAATGAAATGTAAATAATACATCTTTTGTAGTGGTCGTCGCTCTACTGCAGTGTCACACATGCCGAATGAATAGGAAAACGGTAGAACGTCCGCATAGGGCCATGTTTTTACCTCCACTGTCACGTGGCTGAATGTGCATAAGGCTGGGTGGCATCATTCAAACACAGCCAAATTGTCACACTAGCTGTGTATCTCTATCAAAGTGGACATACGTCCTCACCTCGGTGGCGATTAAAACGATTTCGCCCCCGGGTGGGCTCGAACCACCAACCTTTCGGTTAACAGCCGAACGCGCTAGCCGATTGCGCCACGGAGGCCTTGACTTTCGGTCACTTCTGCTCTCTTTATCAATGCAAGTCGTATACTTTTCGCAGGCACCTCGCAGAATGGTAGTATCTGCTTACGCCTCTTCACATGGATAACGTGCATGGACACTGTAGTGGGGCTCATAAACGAATGACATCGCCAAGCATGACATTATACTACAAAATGCATACAAAACAGTGTTCCGCCTACACATCCAGTAAACCTCTGATGCAAGTAGAGCACTCTTTATCGGTTGTAGAACTTCCCCTTCATTCAGTGCACTGCCATCTGTTAGATGCTGCTCGAGCTAGCTCTGCTCTCAGCAGCAAAGTTAAAAAAATGAATGCCTTCTGTGAGGGTCGAACTCACGACCCCTGGTTTACGAGACCAGTGCTCTACCACTGAGCTAAGAAGGCCGCAGCTTTGCCTTCGTGAGCTACTCCCGAATTGTCACGTCATCATACTGAATCTTACAGCCCTCGACCAGATATCGGATTTGACACACAGATGCTGCTGGAGGTGTCCACCTTACCGTTTTCCAACTCTCTTCACTGTTTCACCCTTACGATCGACGACGAGCGTCAAGCCACCAAAGGTTTGCGGTCTGCGCAAAACTTGACCTAGTGCACAGCTTGTGGGATAGCGTGGCTCTACTGTGAAACGCGCCTTTCGACTCCTCTCTCTGGCTACATCGTCCACAGTGGCACTGGGGGCTTCATGTAAGGCGACTGCACGCCGCTCGGCCAACAGCGGCCTACTGCAGACCGACACTTAAGAGACGCCAAATGCAGATCGACATCGAGAGAGAGGCCCTGTCATATGGCACTCGCGGTGTATACGCCGAAATGAAATGTAAATAATACATCTTTTGTAGTGGTCGTCGCTCTACTGCAGTGTCACACATGCCGAATGAATAGGAAAACGGTAGAACGTCTGCATAGGGCCATGTTGTTACCTCCACTGTCACGTGGCTGAATGTGTATAAGGCTGGGTGGCATCATTCAAACACAGCCAAATTGTCACACTAGCTGTGTATCTCTATCAAAGTGGACATACGTCCTCACCTCGGTGGCGATTAAAACGATTTCGCCCCCGGGTGGGCTCGAACCACCAACCTTTCGGTTAACAGCCGAACGCGCTAGCCGATTGCGCCACGGAGGCCTTGACTTTCGGTCACTTCTGCTCTCTTTATCAATGCAAGTCGTATACTTTTCGCAGGCACCTCGCAGAGTGGTAGTATCTGCTTACGCCTCTTCACATGGATAACGTGCATGCACACTGTAGTGGGGCTCATAAACGAATGACATCGCCAAGCATGACATTATACTACAAAATGCATACAAAACAGTGTTCCGCCTACACATCCAGTAAACCTCTGATGCAAGTAGAGCACTCTTTATCGGTTGTAGAACTTCCCCTTCATTCAGTGCACTGCCATCTGTTAGATGCTGCTCGAGCTAGCTCTGCTCTCAGCAGCAAAGTTAAAAAAATGAATGCCTTCTGTGAGGGTCGAACTCACGACCCCTGGTTTAAAAGACCAGTGCTCTACCACTGAGCTAAGAAGGCCGCAGCTTTGCCTTCGTAAGCTACTCCCGAATTGTCACGTCATCATACTGAATCTTACAGCCCTCGACCAGATATCGGATTTGACACACAGATGCTGCTGGAGGTGTCCACCTTACCGTTTTCCAACTCTCTTCACTGTTTCACCCTTACGATCGACGACGAGCGTCAAGCCACCAAAGGTTTGCGGTCTGCGCAAAACTTGACCTAGTGCACAGCTTGTGGGATAGCGTGGCTCTACTGTGAAACGCGCCTTTCGACTCCTCTCTCTGGCTACATCGTCCACAGTGGCACTGGGGGCTTCATGTAAGGCGACTGCACGCCGCTCGGCCAACAGCGGCCTACTGCAGACCGACACTTAAGAGACGCCAAATGCAGATCGACATCGAGAGAGAGGCCCTGTCATATGGCACTCGCGGTGTATACGCCGAAATGAAATGTAAATAATACATCTTTTGTAGTGGTCGTCGCTCTACTGCAGTGTCACACATGCCGAATGAATAGGAAAACGGTAGAACGTCTGCATAGGGCCATGTTGTTACCTCCACTGTCACGTGGCTGAATGTGTATAAGGCTGGGTGGCATCATTCAAACACAGCCAAATTGTCACACTAGCTGTGTATCTCTATCAAAGTGGACATACGTCCTCACCTCGGTGGCGATTAAAACGATTTCGCCCCCGGGTGGGCTCGAACCACCAACCTTTCGGTTAACAGCCGAACGCGCTAGCCGATTGCGCCACGGAGGCCTTGACTTTCGGTCACTTCTGCTCTCTTTATCAATGCAAGTCGTATACTTTTCGCAGGCACCTCGCAGAATGGTAGTATCTGCTTACGCCTCTTCACATGGATAACGTGCATGCACACTGTAGTGGGGCTCATAAACGAATGACATCGCCAAGCATGACATTATACTACAAAATGCATACAAAACAGTGTTCCGCCTACACATCCAGTAAACCTCTGATGCAAGTAGAGCACTCTTTATCGGTTGTAGAACTTCCCCTTCATTCAGTGCACTGCCATCTGTTAGATGCTGCTCGAGCTAGCTCTGCTCTCAGCAGCAAAGTTAAAAAAATGAATGCCTTCTGTGAGGGTCGAACTCACGACCCCTGGTTTACGAGACCAGTGCTCTACCACTGAGCTAAGAAGGCCGCAGCTTTGCGTTCGTGAGCTACTCCCGAATTGTCACGTCATCATACTGAATCTTACAGCCCTCGACCAGATATCGGATTTGACACACAGATGCTGCTGGAGGTGTCCACCTTACCGTTTTCCAACTCTCTTCACTGTTTCACCCTTACGATCGACGACGAGCGTCAAGCCACCAAAGGTTTGCGGTCTGCGCAAAACTTGACCTAGTGCACAGCTTGTGGGATAGCGTGGCTCTACTGTGAAACGCGCCTTTCGACTCCTCTCTCTGGCTACATCGTCCACAGTGGCACTGGGGGCTTCATGTAAGGCGACTGCAAGCCGCTCGGCCAACAGCGGCCTACTGCAGACCGACACTTAAGAGACGCCAAATGCAGATCGACATCGAGAGAGAGGCCCTGTCATATGGCACTCGCGGTGTATACGCCGAAATGAAATGTAAATAATACATCTTTTGTAGTGGTCGTCGCTCTACTGCAGTGTCACACATGCCGAATGAATAGGAAAACGGTAGAACGTCCGCATAGGGCCATGTTGTTACCTCCACTGTCACGTGGCTGAATGTGTATAAGGCTGGGTGGCATCATTCAAACACAGCCAAATTGTCACACTAGCTGTGTATCTCTATCAAAGTGGACATACGTCCTCACCTCGGTGGCGATTAAAACGATTTCGCCCCCGGGTGGGCTCGAACCACCAACCTTTCGGTTAACAGCCGAACGCGCTAGCCGATTGCGCCACGGAGGCCTTGACTTTCGGTCACTTCTGCTCTCTTTATCAATGCAAGTCGTATACTTTTCGCAGGCACCTCGCAGAATGGTAGTATCTGCTTACGCCTCTTCACATGGATAACGTGCATGCACACTGTAGTGGGGCTCATAAACGAATGACATCGCCAAGCATGACATTATACTACAAAATGCATACAAAACAGTGTTCCGCCTACACATCCAGTAAACCTCTGATGCAAGTAGAGCACTCTTTATCGGTTGTAGAACTTCCCCTTCATTCAGTGCACTGCCATCTGTTAGATGCTGCTCGAGCTAGCTCTGCTCTCAGCAGCAAAGTTAAAAAAATGAATGCCTTCTGTGAGGGTCGAACTCACGACCCCTGGTTTACGAGACCAGTGCTCTACCACTGAGCTAAGAAGGCCGCAGCTTTGCGTTCGTGAGCTACTCCCGAATTGTCACGTCATCATACTGAATCTTACAGCCCTCGACCAGATATCGGATTTGACACACAGATGCTGCTGGAGGTGTCCACCTTACCGTTTTCCAACTCTCTTCACTGTTTCACCCTTACGATCGACGACGAGCGTCAAGCCACCAAAGGTTTGCGGTCTGCGCAAAACTTGACCTAGTGCACAGCTTGTGGGATAGCGTGGCTCTACTGTGAAACGCGCCTTTCGACTCCTCTCTCTGGCTACATCGTCCACAGTGGCACTGGGGGCTTCATGTAAGGCGACTGCACGCCGCTCGGCCAACAGCGGCCTACTGCAGACCGACACTTAAGAGACGCCAAATGCAGATCGACATCGAGAGAGAGGCCCTGTCATATGGCACTCGCGGTGTATACGCCGAAATGAAATGTAAATAATACATCTTTTGTAGTGGTCGTCGCTCTACTGCAGTGTCACACATGCCGAATGAATAGGAAAACGGTAGAACGTCCGCATAGGGCCATGTTTTTACCTCCACTGTCACGTGGCTGAATGTGCATAAGGCTGGGTGGCATCATTCAAACACAGCCAAATTGTCACACTAGCTGTGTATCTCTATCAAAGTGGACATACGTCCTCACCTCGGTGGCGATTAAAACGATTTCGCCCCCGGGTGGGCTCGAACCACCAACCTTTCGGTTAACAGCCGAACGCGCTAGCCGATTGCGCCACGGAGGCCTTGACTTTCGGTCACTTCTGCTCTCTTTATCAATGCAAGTCGTATACTTTTCGCAGGCACCTCGCAGAATGGTAGTATCTGCTTACGCCTCTTCACATGGATAACGTGCATGGACACTGTAGTGGGGCTCATAAACGAATGACATCGCCAAGCATGACATTATACTACAAAATGCATACAAAACAGTGTTCCGCCTACACATCCAGTAAACCTCTGATGCAAGTAGAGCACTCTTTATCGGTTGTAGAACTTCCCCTTCATTCAGTGCACTGCCATCTGTTAGATGCTGCTCGAGCTAGCTCTGCTCTCAGCAGCAAAGTTAAAAAAATGAATGCCTTCTGTGAGGGTCGAACTCACGACCCCTGGTTTACGAGACCAGTGCTCTACCACTGAGCTAAGAAGGCCGCAGCTTTGCCTTCGTGAGCTACTCCCGTATTGTCACGTCATCATACTGAATCTTACAGCCCTCGACCAGATATCGGATTTGACACACAGATGCTGCTGGAGGTGTCCACCTTACCGTTTTCCAACTCTCTTCACTGTTTCACCCTTACGATCGACGACGAGCGTCAAGCCACCAAAGGTTTGCGGTCTGCGCAAAACTTGACCTAGTGCACAGCTTGTGGGATAGCGTGGCTCTACTGTGAAACGCGCCTTTCGACTCCTCTCTCTGGCTACATCGTCCACAGTGGCACTGGGGGCTTCATGTAAGGCGACTGCACGCCGCTCGGCCAACAGCGGCCTACTGCAGACCGACACTTAAGAGACGCCAAATGCAGATCGACATCGAGAGAGAGGCCCTGTCATATGGCACTCGCGGTGTATACGCCGAAATGAAATGTAAATAATACATCTTTTGTAGTGGTCGTCGCTCTACTGCAGTGTCACACATGCCGAATGAATAGGAAAACGGTAGAACGTCTGCATAGGGCCATGTTGTTACCTCCACTGTCACGTGGCTGAATGTGTATAAGGCTGGGTGGCATCATTCAAACACAGCCAAATTGTCACACTAGCTGTGTATCTCTATCAAAGTGGACATACGTCCTCACCTCGGTGGCGATTAAAACGATTTCGCCCCCGGGTGGGCTCGAACCACCAACCTTTCGGTTAACAGCCGAACGCGCTAGCCGATTGCGCCACGGAGGCCTTGACTTTCGGTCACTTCTGCTCTCTTTATCAATGCAAGTCGTATACTTTTCGCAGGCACCTCGCAGAGTGGTAGTATCTGCTTACGCCTCTTCACATGGATAACGTGCATGCACACTGTAGTGCGGCTCATAAACGAATGACATCGCCAAGCATGACATTATACTACAAAATGCATACAAAACAGTGTTCCGCCTACACATCCAGTAAACCTCTGATGCAAGTAGAGCACTCTTTATCGGTTGTAGAACTTCCCCTTCATTCAGTGCACTGCCATCTGTTAGATGCTGCTCGAGCTAGCTCTGCTCTCAGCAGCAAAGTTAAAAAAATGAATGCCTTCTGTGAGGGTCGAACTCACGACCCCTGGTTTAAAAGACCAGTGCTCTACCACTGAGCTAAGAAGGCCGCAGCTTTGCCTTCGTAAGCTACTCCCGAATTGTCACGTCATCATACTGAATCTTACAGCCCTCGACCAGATATCGGATTTGACACACAGATGCTGCTGGAGGTGTCCACCTTACCGTTTTCCAACTCTCTTCACTGTTTCACCCTTACGATCGACGACGAGCGTCAAGCCACCAAAGGTTTGCGGTCTGCGCAAAACTTGACCTAGTGCACAGCTTGTGGGATAGCGTGGCTCTACTGTGAAACGCGCCTTTCGACTCCTCTCTCTGGCTACATCGTCCACAGTGGCACTGGGGGCTTCATGTAAGGCGACTGCACGCCGCTCGGCCAACAGCGGCCTACTGCAGACCGACACTTAAGAGACGCCAAATGCAGATCGACATCGAGAGAGAGGCCCTGTCATATGGCACTCGCGGTGTATACGCCGAAATGAAATGTAAATAATACATCTTTTGTAGTGGTCGTCGCTCTACTGCAGTGTCACACATGCCGAATGAATAGGAAAACGGTAGAACGTCTGCATAGGGCCATGTTGTTACCTCCACTGTCACGTGGCTGAATGTGTATAAGGCTGGGTGGCATCATTCAAACACAGCCAAATTGTCACACTAGCTGTGTATCTCTATCAAAGTGGACATACGTCCTCACCTCGGTGGCGATTAAAACGATTTCGCCCCCGGGTGGGCTCGAACCACCAACCTTTCGGTTAACAGCCGAACGCGCTAGCCGATTGCGCCACGGAGGCCTTGACTTTCGGTCACTTCTGCTCTCTTTATCAATGCAAGTCGTATACTTTTCGCAGGCACCTCGCAGAATGGTAGTATCTGCTTACGCCTCTTCACATGGATAACGTGCATGCACACTGTAGTGGGGCTCATAAACGAATGACATCGCCAAGCATGACATTATACTACAAAATGCATACAAAACAGTGTTCCGCCTACACATCCAGTAAACCTCTGATGCAAGTAGAGCACTCTTTATCGGTTGTAGAACTTCCCCTTCATTCAGTGCACTGCCATCTGTTAGATGCTGCTCGAGCTAGCTCTGCTCTCAGCAGCAAAGTTAAAAAAATGAATGCCTTCTGTGAGGGTCGAACTCACGACCCCTGGTTTACGAGACCAGTGCTCTACCACTGAGCTAAGAAGGCCGCAGCTTTGCGTTCGTGAGCTACTCCCGAATTGTCACGTCATCATACTGAATCTTACAGCCCTCGACCAGATATCGGATTTGACACACAGATGCTGCTGGAGGTGTCCACCTTACCGTTTTCCAACTCTCTTCACTGTTTCACCCTTACGATCGACGACGAGCGTCAAGCCACCAAAGGTTTGCGGTCTGCGCAAAACTTGACCTAGTGCACAGCTTGTGGGATAGCGTGGCTCTACTGTGAAACGCGCCTTTCGACTCCTCTCTCTGGCTACATCGTCCACAGTGGCACTGGGGGCTTCATGTAAGGCGACTGCACGCCGCTCGGCCAACAGCGGCCTACTGCAGACCGACACTTAAGAGACGCCAAATGCAGATCGACATCGAGAGAGAGGCCCTGTCATATGGCACTCGCGGTGTATACGCCGAAATGAAATGTAAATAATACATCTTTTGTAGTGGTCGTCGCTCTACTGCAGTGTCACACATGCCGAATGAATAGGAAAACGGTAGAACGTCCGCATAGGGCCATGTTGTTACCTCCACTGTCACGTGGCTGAATGTGTATAAGGCTGGGTGGCATCATTCAAACACAGCCAAATTGTCACACTAGCTGTGTATCTCTATCAAAGTGGACATACGTCCTCACCTCGGTGGCGATTAAAACGATTTCGCCCCCGGGTGGGCTCGAACCACCAACCTTTCGGTTAACAGCCGAACGCGCTAGCCGATTGCGCCACGGAGGCCTTGACTTTCGGTCACTTCTGCTCTCTTTATCAATGCAAGTCGTATACTTTTCGCAGGCACCTCGCAGAATGGTAGTATCTGCTTACGCCTCTTCACATGGATAACGTGCATGCACACTGTAGTGGGGCTCATAAACGAATGACATCGCCAAGCATGACATTATACTACAAAATGCATACAAAACAGTGTTCCGCCTACACATCCAGTAAACCTCTGATGCAAGTAGAGCACTCTTTATCGGTTGTAGAACTTCCCCTTCATTCAGTGCACTGCCATCTGTTAGATGCTGCTCGAGCTAGCTCTGCTCTCAGCAGCAAAGTTAAAAAAATGAATGCCTTCTGTGAGGGTCGAACTCACGACCCCTGGTTTACGAGACCAGTGCTCTACCACTGAGCTAAGAAGGCCGCAGCTTTGCGTTCGTGAGCTACTCCCGAATTGGCACGTCATCATACTGAATCTTACAGCCCTCGACCAGATATCGGATTTGACACACAGATGCTGCTGGAGGTGTCCACCTTACCGTTTTCCAACTCTCTTCACTGTTTCACCCTTACGATCGACGACGAGCGTCAAGCCACCAAAGGTTTGCGGTCTGCGCAAAACTTGACCTAGTGCACAGCTTGTGGGATAGCGTGGCTCTACTGTGAAACGCGCCTTTCGACTCCTCTCTCTGGCTACATCGTCCACAGTGGCACTGGGGGCTTCATGTAAGGCGACTGCACGCCGCTCGGCCAACAGCGGCCTACTGCAGACCGACACTTAAGAGACGCCAAATGCAGATCGACATCGAGAGAGAGGCCCTGTCATATGGCACTCGCGGTGTATACGCCGAAATGAAATGTAAATAATACATCTTTTGTAGTGGTCGTCGCTCTACTGCAGTGTCACACATGCCGAATGAATAGGAAAACGGTAGAACGTCCGCATAGGGCCATGTTGTTACCTCCACTGTCACGTGGCTGAATGTGTATAAGGCTGGGTGGCATCATTCAAACACAGCCAAATTGTCACACTAGCTGTGTATCTCTATCAAAGTGGACATACGTCCTCACCTCGGTGGCGATTAAAACGATTTCGCCCCCGGGTGGGCTCGAACCACCAACCTTTCGGTTAACAGCCGAACGCGCTAGCCGATTGCGCCACGGAGGCCTTGACTTTCGGTCACTTCTGCTCTCTTTATCAATGCAAGTCGTATGCTTTTCGCAGGCACCTCGCAGAGTGGTAGTATCTGCTTACGCCTCTTCACATGGATAACGTGCATGCACACTGTAGTGCGGCTCATAAACGAATGACATCGCCAAGCATGACATTATACTACAAAATGCATACAAAACAGTGTTCCGCCTACACATCCAGTAAACCTCTGATGCAAGTAGAGCACTCTTTATCGGTTGTAGAACTTCCCCTTCATTCAGTGCACTGCCATCTGTTAGATGCTGCTCGAGCTAGCTCTGCTCTCAGCAGCAAAGTTAAAAAAATGAATGCCTTCTGTGAGGGTCGAACTCACGACCCCTGGTTTAAAAGACCAGTGCTCTACCACTGAGCTAAGAAGGCCGCAGCTTTGCCTTCGTGAGCTACTCCCGAATTGTCACGTCATCATACTGAATCTTACAGCCCTCGACCAGATATCGGATTTGACACACAGATGCTGCTGGAGGTGTCCACCTTACCGTTTTCCAACTCTCTTCACTGTTTCACCCTTACGATCGACGACGAGCGTCAAGCCACCAAAGGTTTGCGGTCTGCGCAAAACTTGACCTAGTGCACAGCTTGTGGGATAGCGTGGCTCTACTGTGAAACGCGCCTTTCGACTCCTCTCTCTGGCTACATCTTCCACAGTGGCACTGGGGGCTTCATGTAAGGCGACTGCACGCCGCTCGGCCAACAGCGGCCTACTGCAGACCGACACTTAAGAGACGCCAAATGCAGATCGACATCGAGAGAGAGGCCCTGTCATATGGCACTCGCGGTGTATACGCCGAAATGAAATGTAAATAATACATCTTTTGTAGTGGTCGTCGCTCTACTGCAGTGTCACACATGCCGAATGAATAGGAAAACGGTAGAACGTCCGCATAGGGCCATGTTGTTACCTCCACTGTCACGTGGCTGAATGTGTATAAGGCTGGGTGGCATCATTCAAACACAGCCAAATTGTCACACTAGCTGTGTATCTCTATCAAAGTGGACATACGTCCTCACCTCGGTGGCGATTAAAACGATTTCGCCCCCGGGTGGGCTCGAACCACCAACCTTTCGGTTAACAGCCGAACGCGCTAGCCGATTGCGCCACGGAGGCCTTGACTTTCGGTCACTTCTGCTCTCTTTATCAATGCAAGTCGTATGCTTTTCGCAGGCACCTCGCAGAGTGGTAGTATCTGCTTACGCCTCTTCACATGGATAACGTGCATGCACACTGTAGTGGGGCTCATAAACGAATGACATCGCCAAGCATGACATTATACTACAAAATGCATACAAAACAGTGTTCCGCCTACACATCCAGTAAACCTCTGATGCAAGTAGAGCACTCTTTATCGGTTGTAGAACTTCCCCTTCATTCAGTGCACTGCCATCTGTTAGATGCTGCTCGAGCTAGCTCTGCTCTCAGCAGCAAAGTTAAAAAAATGAATGCCTTCTGTGAGGGTCGAACTCACGACCCCTGGTTTAAAAGACCAGTGCTCTACCACTGAGCTAAGAAGGCCGCAGCTTTGCCTTCGTGAGCTACTCCCGAATTGTCACGTCATCATACTGAATCTTACAGCCCTCGACCAGATATCGGATTTGACACACAGATGCTGCTGGAGGTGTCCACCTTACCGTTTTCCAACTCTCTTCACTGTTTCACCCTTACGATCGACGACGAGCGTCAAGCCACCAAAGGTTTGCGGTCTGCGCAAAACTTGACCTAGTGCACAGCTTGTGGGATAGCGTGGCTCTACTGTGAAACGCGCCTTTCGACTCCTCTCTCTGGCTACATCGTCCACAGTGGCACTGGGGGCTTCATGTAAGGCGACTGCACGCCGCTCGGCCAACAGCGGCCTACTGCAGACCGACACTTAAGAGACGCCAAATGCAGATCGACATCGAGAGAGAGGCCCTGTCATATGGCACTCGCGGTGTATACGCCGAAATGAAATGTAAATAATACATCTTTTGTAGTGGTCGTCGCTCTACTGCAGTGTCACACATGCCGAATGAATAGGAAAACGGTAGAACGTCCGCATAGGGCCATGTTGTTACCTCCACTGTCACGTGGCTGAATGTGTATAAGGCTGGGTGGCATCATTCAAACACAGCCAAATTGTCACACTAGCTGTGTATCTCTATCAAAGTGGACATACGTCCTCACCTCGGTGGCGATTAAAACGATTTCGCCCCCGGGTGGGCTCGAACCACCAACCTTTCGGTTAACAGCCGAACGCGCTAGCCGATTGCGCCACGGAGGCCTTGACTTTCGGTCACTTCTGCTCTCTTTATCAATGCAAGTCGTATGCTTTTCGCAGGCACCTCGCAGAGTGGTAGTATCTGCTTACGCCTCTTCACATGGATAACGTGCATGCACACTGTAGTGCGGCTCATAAACGAATGACATCGCCAAGCATGACATTATACTACAAAATGCATACAAAACAGTGTTCCGCCTACACATCCAGTAAACCTCTGATGCAAGTAGAGCACTCTTTATCGGTTGTAGAACTTCCCCTTCATTCAGTGCACTGCCATCTGTTAGATGCTGCTCGAGCTAGCTCTGCTCTCAGCAGCAAAGTTAAAAAAATGAATGCCTTCTGTGAGGGTCGAACTCACGACCCCTGGTTTAAAAGACCAGTGCTCTACCACTGAGCTAAGAAGGCCGCAGCTTTGCCTTCGTGAGCTACTCCCGAATTGTCACGTCATCATACTGAATCTTACAGCCCTCGACCAGATATCGGATTTGACACACAGATGCTGCTGGAGGTGTCCACCTTACCGTTTTCCAACTCTCTTCACTGTTTCACCCTTACGATCGACGACGAGCGTCAAGCCACCAAAGGTTTGCGGTCTGCGCAAAACTTGACCTAGTGCACAGCTTGTGGGATAGCGTGGCTCTACTGTGAAACGCGCCTTTCGACTCCTCTCTCTGGCTACATCGTACACAGTGGCACTGGGGGCTTCATGTAAGGCGACTGCACGCCGCTCGGCCAACAGCGGCCTACTGCAGACCGACACTTAAGAGACGCCAAATGCAGATCGACATCGAGAGAGAGGCCCTGTCATATGGCACTCGCGGTGTATACGCCGAAATGAAATGTAAATAATACATCTTTTGTAGTGGTCGTCGCTCTACTGCAGTGTCACACATGCCGAATGAATAGGAAAACGGTAGAACGTCCGCATAGGGCCATGTTGTTACCTCCACTGTCACGTGGCTGAATGTGTATAAGGCTGGGTGGCATCATTCAAACACAGCCAAATTGTCACACTAGCTGTGTATCTCTATCAAAGTGGACATACGTCCTCACCTCGGTGGCGATTAAAACGATTTCGCCCCCGGGTGGGCTCGAACCACCAACCTTTCGGTTAACAGCCGAACGCGCTAGCCGATTGCGCCACTGAGGCCTTGACTTTCGGTCACTTCTGCTCTCTTTATCAATGCAAGTCGTATACTTTTCGCAGGCACCTCGCAGAGTGGTAGTATCTGCTTACGCCTCTTCACATGGATAACGTGCATGCACACTGTAGTGGGGCTCATAAACGAATGACATCGCCAAGCATGACATTATACTACAAAATGCATACAAAACAGTGTTCCGCCTACACATCCAGTAAACCTCTGATGCAAGTAGAGCACTCTTTATCGGTTGTAGAACTTCCCCTTCATTCAGTGCACTGCCATCTGTTAGATGCTGCTCGAGCTAGCTCTGCTCTCAGCAGCAAAGTTAAAAAAATGAATGCCTTCTGTGAGGGTCGAACTCACGACCCCTGGTTTAAAAGACCAGTGCTCTACCACTGAGCTAAGAAGGCCGCAGCTTTGCCTTCGTGAGCTACTCCCGAATTGTCACGTCATCATACTGAATCTTACAGCCCTCGACCAGATATCGGATTTGACACACAGATGCTGCTGGAGGTGTCCACCTTACCGTTTTCCAACTCTCTTCACTGTTTCACCCTTACGATCGACGACGAGCGTCAAGCCACCAAAGGTTTGCGGTCTGCGCAAAACTTGACCTAGTGCACAGCTTGTGGGATAGCGTGGCTCTACTGTGAAACGCGCCTTTCGACTCCTCTCTCTGGCTACATCGTCCACAGTGGCACTGGGGGCTTCATGTAAGGCGACTGCACGCCGCTCGGCCAACAGCGGCCTACTGCAGACCGACACTTAAGAGACGCCAAATGCAGATCGACATCGAGAGAGAGGCCCTGTCATATGGCACTCGCGGTGTATACGCCGAAATGAAATGTAAATAATACATCTTTTGTAGTGGTCGTCGCTCTACTGCAGTGTCACACATGCCGAATGAATAGGAAAACGGTAGAACGTCCGCATAGGGCCATGTTGTTACCTCCACTGTCACGTGGCTGAATGTGTATAAGGCTGGGTGGCATCATTCAAACACAGCCAAATTGTCACACTAGCTGTGTATCTCTATCAAAGTGGACATACGTCCTCACCTCGGTGGCGATTAAAACGATTTCGCCCCCGGGTGGGCTCGAACCACCAACCTTTCGGTTAACAGCCGAACGCGCTAGCCGATTGCGCCACGGAGGCCTTGACTTTCGGTCACTTCTGCTCTCTTTATCAATGCAAGTCGTATGCTTTTCGCAGGCACCTCGCAGAGTGGTAGTATCTGCTTACGCCTCTTCACATGGATAACGTGCATGCACACTGTAGTGGGGCTCATAAACGAATGACATCGCCAAGCATGACATTATACTACAAAATGCATACAAAACAGTGTTCCGCCTACACATCCAGTAAACCTCTGATGCAAGTAGAGCACTCTTTATCGGTTGTAGAACTTCCCCTTCATTCAGTGCACTGCCATCTGTTAGATGCTGCTCGAGCTAGCTCTGCTCTCAGCAGCAAAGTTAAAAAAATGAATGCCTTCTGTGAGGGTCGAACTCACGACCCCTGGTTTAAAAGACCAGTGCTCTACCACTGAGCTAAGAAGGCCGCAGCTTTGCCTTCGTGAGCTACTCCCGAATTGTCACGTCATCATACTGAATCTTACAGCCCTCGACCAGATATCGGATTTGACACACAGATGCTGCTGGAGGTGTCCACCTTACCGTTTTCCAACTCTCTTCACTGTTTCACCCTTACGATCGACGACGAGCGTCAAGCCACCAAAGGTTTGCGGTCTGCGCAAAACTTGACCTAGTGCACAGCTTGTGGGATAGCGTGGCTCTACTGTGAAACGCGCCTTTCGACTCCTCTCTCTGGCTACATCGTCCACAGTGGCACTGGGGGCTTCATGTAAGGCGACTGCACGCCGCTCGGCCAACAGCGGCCTACTGCAGACCGACACTTAAGAGACGCCAAATGCAGATCGACATCGAGAGAGAGGCCCTGTCATATGGCACTCGCGGTGTATACGCCGAAATGAAATGTAAATAATACATCTTTTGTAGTGGTCGTCGCTCTACTGCAGTGTCACACATGCCGAATGAATAGGAAAACGGTAGAACGTCCGCATAGGGCCATGTTGTTACCTCCACTGTCACGTGGCTGAATGTGTATAAGGCTGGGTGGCATCATTCAAACACAGCCAAATTGTCACACTAGCTGTGTATCTCTATCAAAGTGGACATACGTCCTCACCTCGGTGGCGATTAAAACGATTTCGCCCCCGGGTGGGCTCGAACCACCAACCTTTCGGTTAACAGCCGAACGCGCTAGCCGATTGCGCCACGGAGGCCTTGACTTTCGGTCACTTCTGCTCTCTTTATCAATGCAAGTCGTATGCTTTTCGCAGGCACCTCGCAGAGTGGTAGTATCTGCTTACGCCTCTTCACATGGATAACGTGCATGCACACTGTAGTGCGGCTCATAAACGAATGACATCGCCAAGCATGACATTATACTACAAAATGCATACAAAACAGTGTTCCGCCTACACATCCAGTAAACCTCTGATGCAAGTAGAGCACTCTTTATCGGTTGTAGAACTTCCCCTTCATTCAGTGCACTGCCATCTGTTAGATGCTGCTCGAGCTAGCTCTGCTCTCAGCAGCAAAGTTAAAAAAATGAATGCCTTCTGTGAGGGTCGAACTCACGACCCCTGGTTTAAAAGACCAGTGCTCTACCACTGAGCTAAGAAGGCCGCAGCTTTGCCTTCGTGAGCTACTCCCGAATTGTCACGTCATCATACTGAATCTTACAGCCCTCGACCAGATATCGGATTTGACACACAGATGCTGCTGGAGGTGTCCACCTTACCGTTTTCCAACTCTCTTCACTGTTTCACCCTTACGATCGACGACGAGCGTCAAGCCACCAAAGGTTTGCGGTCTGCGCAAAACTTGACCTAGTGCACAGCTTGTGGGATAGCGTGGCTCTACTGTGAAACGCGCCTTTCGACTCCTCTCTCTGGCTACATCGTCCACAGTGGCACTGGGGGCTTCATGTAAGGCGACTGCACGCCGCTCGGCCAACAGCGGCCTACTGCAGACCGACACTTAAGAGACGCCAAATGCAGATCGACATCGAGAGAGAGGCCCTGTCATATGGCACTCGCGGTGTATACGCCGAAATGAAATGTAAATAATACATCTTTTGTAGTGGTCGTCGCTCTACTGCAGTGTCACACATGCCGAATGAATAGGAAAACGGTAGAACGTCCGCATAGGGCCATGTTGTTACCTCCACTGTCACGTGGCTGAATGTGTATAAGGCTGGGTGGCATCATTCAAACACAGCCAAATTGTCACACTAGCTGTGTATCTCTATCAAAGTGGACATACGTCCTCACCTCGGTGGCGATTAAAACGATTTCGCCCCCGGGTGGGCTCGAACCACCAACCTTTCGGTTAACAGCCGAACGCGCTAGCCGATTGCGCCACGGAGGCCTTGACTTTCGGTCACTTCTGCTCTCTTTATCAATGCAAGTCGTATACTTTTCGCAGGCACCTCGCAGAATGGTAGTATCTGCTTACGCCTCTTCACATGGATAACGTGCATGCACACTGTAGTGGGGCTCATAAACGAATGACATCGCCAAGCATGACATTATACTACAAAATGCATACAAAACAGTGTTCCGCCTACACATCCAGTAAACCTCTGATGCAAGTAGAGCACTCTTTATCGGTTGTAGAACTTCCCCTTCATTCAGTGCACTGCCATCTGTTAGATGCTGCTCGAGCTAGCTCTGCTCTCAGCAGCAAAGTTAAAAAAATGAATGCCTTCTGTGAGGGTCGAACTCACGACCCCTGGTTTAAAAGACCAGTGCTCTACCACTGAGCTAAGAAGGCCGCAGCTTTGCCTTCGTGAGCTACTCCCGAATTGTCACGTCATCATACTGAATCTTACAGCCCTCGACCAGATATCGGATTTGACACACAGATGCTGCTGGAGGTGTCCACCTTACCGTTTTCCAACTCTCTTCACTGTTTCACCCTTACGATCGACGACGAGCGTCAAGCCACCAAAGGTTTGCGGTCTGCGCAAAACTTGACCTAGTGCACAGCTTGTGGGATAGCGTGGCTCTACTGTGAAACGCGCCTTTCGACTCCTCTCTCTGGCTACATCGTCCACAGTGGCACTGGGGGCTTCATGTAAGGCGACTGCACGCCGCTCGGCCAACAGCGGCCTACTGCAGACCGACACTTAAGAGACGCCAAATGCAGATCGACATCGAGAGAGAGGCCCTGTCATATGGCACTCGCGGTGTATACGCCGAAATGAAATGTAAATAATACATCTTTTGTAGTGGTCGTCGCTCTACTGCAGTGTCACACATGCCGAATGAATAGGAAAACGGTAGAACGTCCGCATAGGGCCATGTTGTTACCTCCACTGTCACGTGGCTGAATGTGTATAAGGCTGGGTGGCATCATTCAAACACAGCCAAATTGTCACACTAGCTGTGTATCTCTATCAAAGTGGACATACGTCCTCACCTCGGTGGCGATTAAAACGATTTCGCCCCCGGGTGGGCTCGAACCACCAACCTTTCGGTTAACAGCCGAACGCGCTAGCCGATTGCGCCACGGAGGCCTTGACTTTCGGTCACTTCTGCTCTCTTTATCAATGCAAGTCGTATACTTTTCGCAGGCACCTCGCAGAGTGGTAGTATCTGCTTACGCCTCTTCACATGGATAACGTGCATGCACACTGTAGTGCGGCTCATAAACGAATGACATCGCCAAGCATGACATTATACTACAAAATGCATACAAAACAGTGTTCCGCCTACACATCCAGTAAACCTCTGATGCAAGTAGAGCACTCTTTATCGGTTGTAGAACTTCCCCTTCATTCAGTGCACTGCCATCTGTTAGATGCTGCTCGAGCTAGCTCTGCTCTCAGCAGCAAAGTTAAAAAAATGAATGCCTTCTGTGAGGGTCGAACTCACGACCCCTGGTTTAAAAGACCAGTGCTCTACCACTGAGCTAAGAAGGCCGCAGCTTTGCCTTCGTGAGCTACTCCCGAATTGTCACGTCATCATACTGAATCTTACAGCCCTCGACCAGATATCGGATTTGACACACAGATGCTGCTGGAGGTGTCCACCTTACCGTTTTCCAACTCTCTTCACTGTTTCACCCTTACGATCGACGACGAGCGTCAAGCCACCAAAGGTTTGCGGTCTGCGCAAAACTTGACCTAGTGCACAGCTTGTGGGATAGCGTGGCTCTACTGTGAAACGCGCCTTTCGACTCCTCTCTCTGGCTACATCGTCCACAGTGGCACTGGGGGCTTCATGTAAGGCGACTGCACGCCGCTCGGCCAACAGCGGCCTACTGCAGACCGACACTTAAGAGACGCCAAATGCAGATCGACATCGAGAGAGAGGCCCTGTCATATGGCACTCGCGGTGTATACGCCGAAATGAAATGTAAATAATACATCTTTTGTAGTGGTCGTCGCTCTACTGCAGTGTCACACATGCCGAATGAATAGGAAAACGGTAGAACGTCCGCATAGGGCCATGTTGTTACCTCCACTGTCACGTGGCTGAATGTGTATAAGGCTGGGTGGCATCATTCAAACACAGCCAAATTGTCACACTAGCTGTGTATCTCTATCAAAGTGGACATACGTCCTCACCTCGGTGGCGATTAAAACGATTTCGCCCCCGGGTGGGCTCGAACCACCAACCTTTCGGTTAACAGCCGAACGCGCTAGCCGATTGCGCCACGGAGGCCTTGACTTTCGGTCACTTCTGCTCTCTTTATCAATGCAAGTCGTATACTTTTCGCAGGCACCTCGCAGAGTGGTAGTATCTGCTTACGCCTCTTCACATGGATAACGTGCATGCACACTGTAGTGCGGCTCATAAACGAATGACATCGCCAAGCATGACATTATACTACAAAATGCATACAAAACAGTGTTCCGCCTACACATCCAGTAAACCTCTGATGCAAGTAGAGCACTCTTTATCGGTTGTAGAACTTCCCCTTCATTCAGTGCACTGCCATCTGTTAGATGCTGCTCGAGCTAGCTCTGCTCTCAGCAGCAAAGTTAAAAAAATGAATGCCTTCTGTGAGGGTCGAACTCACGACCCCTGGTTTAAAAGACTAGTGCTCTACCACTGAGCTAAGAAGGCCGCAGCTTTGCCTTCGTGAGCTACTCCCGAATTGTCACGTCATCATACTGAATCTTACAGCCCTCGACCAGATATCGGATTTGACACACAGATGCTGCTGGAGGTGTCCACCTTACCGTTTTCCAACTCTCTTCACTGTTTCACCCTTACGATCGACGACGAGCGTCAAGCCACCAAAGGTTTGCGGTCTGCGCAAAACTTGACCTAGTGCACAGCTTGTGGGATAGCGTGGCTCTACTGTGAAACGCGCCTTTCGACTCCTCTCTCTGGCTACATCGTCCACAGTGGCACTGGGGGCTTCATGTAAGGCGACTGCACGCCGCTCGGCCAACAGCGGCCTACTGCAGACCGACACTTAAGAGACGCCAAATGCAGATCGACATCGAGAGAGAGGCCCTGTCATATGGCACTCGCGGTGTATACGCCGAAATGAAATGTAAATAATACATCTTTTGTAGTGGTCGTCGCTCTACTGCAGTGTCACACATGCCGAATGAATAGGAAAACGGTAGAACGTCCGCATAGGGCCATGTTGTTACCTCCACTGTCACGTGGCTGAATGTGTATAAGGCTGGGTGGCATCATTCAAACACAGCCAAATTGTCACACTAGCTGTGTATCTCTATCAAAGTGGACATACGTCCTCACCTCGGTGGCGATTAAAACGATTTCGCCCCCGGGTGGGCTCGAACCACCAACCTTTCGGTTAACAGCCGAACGCGCTAGCCGATTGCGCCACGGAGGCCTTGACTTTCGGTCACTTCTGCTCTCTTTATCAATGCAAGTCGTATGCTTTTCGCAGGCACCTCGCAGAGTGGTAGTATCTGCTTACGCCTCTTCACATGGATAACGTGCATGCACACTGTAGTGCGGCTCATAAACGAATGACATCGCCAAGCATGACATTATACTACAAAATGCATACAAAACAGTGTTCCGCCTACACATCCAGTAAACCTCTGATGCAAGTAGAGCACTCTTTATCG
Organism: Schistocerca cancellata; assembly: GCF_023864275.1. NCBI lineage: Eukaryota > Metazoa > Arthropoda > Insecta > Orthoptera > Acrididae > Schistocerca > Schistocerca cancellata. The sequence goes on from NW_026046838.1 coordinate 231,544, forward strand.
GTTGTAGAACTTCCCCTTCATTCAGTGCACTGCCATCTGTTAGATGCTGCTCGAGCTAGCTCTGCTCTCAGCAGCAAAGTTAAAAAAATGAATGCCTTCTGTGAGGGTCGAACTCACGACCCCTGGTTTAAAAGACCAGTGCTCTACCACTGAGCTAAGAAGGCCGCAGCTTTGCCTTCGTGAGCTACTCCCGAATTGTCACGTCATCATACTGAATCTTACAGCCCTCGACCAGATATCGGATTTGACACACAGATGCTGCTGGAGGTGTCCACCTTACCGTTTTCCAACTCTCTTCACTGTTTCACCCTTACGATCGACGACGAGCGTCAAGCCACCAAAGGTTTGCGGTCTGCGCAAAACTTGACCTAGTGCACAGCTTGTGGGATAGCGTGGCTCTACTGTGAAACGCGCCTTTCGACTCCTCTCTCTGGCTACATCGTCCACAGTGGCACTGGGGGCTTCATGTAAGGCGACTGCACGCCGCTCGGCCAACAGCGGCCTACTGCAGACCGACACTTAAGAGACGCCAAATGCAGATCGACATCGAGAGAGAGGCCCTGTCATATGGCACTCGCGGTGTATACGCCGAAATGAAATGTAAATAATACATCTTTTGTAGTGGTCGTCGCTCTACTGCAGTGTCACACATGCCGAATGAATAGGAAAACGGTAGAACGTCCGCATAGGGCCATGTTGTTACCTCCACTGTCACGTGGCTGAATGTGTATAAGGCTGGGTGGCATCATTCAAACACAGCCAAATTGTCACACTAGCTGTGTATCTCTATCAAAGTGGACATACGTCCTCACCTCGGTGGCGATTAAAACGATTTCGCCCCCGGGTGGGCTCGAACCACCAACCTTTCGGTTAACAGCCGAACGCGCTAGCCGATTGCGCCACGGAGGCCTTGACTTTCGGTCACTTCTGCTCTCTTTATCAATGCAACTCGTATACTTTTCGCAGGCACCTCGCAGAATGGTAGTATCTGCTTACGCCTCTTCACATGGATAACGTGCATGCACACTGTAGTGGGGCTCATAAACGAATGACATCGCCAAGCATGACATTATACTACAAAATGCATACAAAACAGTGTTCCGCCTACACATCCAGTAAACCTCTGATGCAAGTAGAGCACTCTTTATCGGTTGTAGAACTTCCCCTTCATTCAGTGCACTGCCATCTGTTAGATGCTGCTCGAGCTAGCTCTGCTCTCAGCAGCAAAGTTAAAAAAATGAATGCCTTCTGTGAGGGTCGAACTCACGACCCCTGGTTTAAAAGACCAGTGCTCTACCACTGAGCTAAGAAGGCCGCAGCTTTGCCTTCGTGAGCTACTCCCGAATTGTCACGTCATCATACTGAATCTTACAGCCCTCGACCAGATATCGGATTTGACACACAGATGCTGCTGGAGGTGTCCACCTTACCGTTTTCCAACTCTCTTCACTGTTTCACCCTTACGATCGACGACGAGCGTCAAGCCACCAAAGGTTTGCGGTCTGCGCAAAACTTGACCTAGTGCACAGCTTGTGGGATAGCGTGGCTCTACTGTGAAACGCGCCTTTCGACTCCTCTCTCTGGCTACATCGTCCACAGTGGCACTGGGGGCTTCATGTAAGGCGACTGCACGCCGCTCGGCCAACAGCGGCCTACTGCAGACCGACACTTAAGAGACGCCAAATGCAGATCGACATCGAGAGAGAGGCCCTGTCATATGGCACTCGCGGTGTATACGCCGAAATGAAATGTAAATAATACATCTTTTGTAGTGGTCGTCGCTCTACTGCAGTGTCACACATGCCGAATGAATAGGAAAACGGTAGAACGTCCGCATAGGGCCATGTTGTTACCTCCACTGTCACGTGGCTGAATGTGTATAAGGCTGGGTGGCATCATTCAAACACAGCCAAATTGTCACACTAGCTGTGTATCTCTATCAAAGTGGACATACGTCCTCACCTCGGTGGCGATTAAAACGATTTCGCCCCCGGGTGGGCTCGAACCACCAACCTTTCGGTTAACAGCCGAACGCGCTAGCCGATTGCGCCACGGAGGCCTTGACTTTCGGTCACTTCTGCTCTCTTTATCAATGCAAGTCGTATACTTTTCGCAGGCACCTCGCAGAGTGGTAGTATCTGCTTACGCCTCTTCACATGGATAACGTGCATGCACACTGTAGTGCGGCTCATAAACGAATGACATCGCCAAGCATGACATTATACTACAAAATGCATACAAAACAGTGTTCCGCCTACACATCCAGTAAACCTCTGATGCAAGTAGAGCACTCTTTATCGGTTGTAGAACTTCCCCTTCATTCAGTGCACTGCCATCTGTTAGATGCTGCTCGAGCTAGCTCTGCTCTCAGCAGCAAAGTTAAAAAAATGAATGCCTTCTGTGAGGGTCGAACTCACGACCCCTGGTTTAAAAGACCAGTGCTCTACCACTGAGCTAAGAAGGCCGCAGCTTTGCCTTCGTGAGCTACTCCCGAATTGTCACGTCATCATACTGAATCTTACAGCCCTCGACCAGATATCGGATTTGACACACAGATGCTGCTGGAGGTGTCCACCTTACCGTTTTCCAACTCTCTTCACTGTTTCACCCTTACGATCGACGACGAGCGTCAAGCCACCAAAGGTTTGCGGTCTGCGCAAAACTTGACCTAGTGCACAGCTTGTGGGATAGCGTGGCTCTACTGTGAAACGCGCCTTTCGACTCCTCTCTCTGGCTACATCGTCCACAGTGGCACTGGGGGCTTCATGTAAGGCGACTGCACGCCGCTCGGCCAACAGCGGCCTACTGCAGACCGACACTTAAGAGACGCCAAATGCAGATCGACATCGAGAGAGAGGCCCTGTCATATGGCACTCGCGGTGTATACGCCGAAATGAAATGTAAATAATACATCTTTTGTAGTGGTCGTCGCTCTACTGCAGTGTCACACATGCCGAATGAATAGGAAAACGGTAGAACGTCCGCATAGGGCCATGTTGTTACCTCCACTGTCACGTGGCTGAATGTGTATAAGGCTGGGTGGCATCATTCAAACACAGCCAAATTGTCACACTAGCTGTGTATCTCTATCAAAGTGGACATACGTCCTCACCTCGGTGGCGATTAAAACGATTTCGCCCCCGGGTGGGCTCGAACCACCAACCTTTCGGTTAACAGCCGAACGCGCTAGCCGATTGCGCCACGGAGGCCTTGACTTTCGGTCACTTCTGCTCTCTTTATCAATGCAAGTCGTATACTTTTCGCAGGCACCTCGCAGAGTGGTAGTATCTGCTTACGCCTCTTCACATGGATAACGTGCATGCACACTGTAGTGCGGCTCATAAACGAATGACATCGCCAAGCATGACATTATACTACAAAATGCATACAAAACAGTGTTCCGCCTACACATCCAGTAAACCTCTGATGCAAGTAGAGCACTCTTTATCGGTTGTAGAACTTCCCCTTCATTCAGTGCACTGCCATCTGTTAGATGCTGCTCGAGCTAGCTCTGCTCTCAGCAGCAAAGTTAAAAAAATGAATGCCTTCTGTGAGGGTCGAACTCACGACCCCTGGTTTAAAAGACCAGTGCTCTACCACTGAGCTAAGAAGGCCGCAGCTTTGCCTTCGTGAGCTACTCCCGAATTGTCACGTCATCATACTGAATCTTACAGCCCTCGACCAGATATCGGATTTGACACACAGATGCTGCTGGAGGTGTCCACCTTACCGTTTTCCAACTCTCTTCACTGTTTCACCCTTACGATCGACGACGAGCGTCAAGCCACCAAAGGTTTGCGGTCTGCGCAAAACTTGACCTAGTGCACAGCTTGTGGGATAGCGTGGCTCTACTGTGAAACGCGCCTTTCGACTCCTCTCTCTGGCTACATCGTCCACAGTGGCACTGGGGGCTTCATGTAAGGCGACTGCACGCCGCTCGGCCAACAGCGGCCTACTGCAGACCGACACTTAAGAGACGCCAAATGCAGATCGACATCGAGAGAGAGGCCCTGTCATATGGCACTCGCGGTGTATACGCCGAAATGAAATGTAAATAATACATCTTTTGTAGTGGTCGTCGCTCTACTGCAGTGTCACACATGCCGAATGAATAGGAAAACGGTAGAACGTCCGCATAGGGCCATGTTGTTACCTCCACTGTCACGTGGCTGAATGTGTATAAGGCTGGGTGGCATCATTCAAACACAGCCAAATTGTCACACTAGCTGTGTATCTCTATCAAAGTGGACATACGTCCTCACCTCGGTGGCGATTAAAACGATTTCGCCCCCGGGTGGGCTCGAACCACCAACCTTTCGGTTAACAGCCGAACGCGCTAGCCGATTGCGCCACGGAGGCCTTGACTTTCGGTCACTTCTGCTCTCTTTATCAATGCAAGTCGTATACTTTTCGCAGGCACCTCGCAGAGTGGTAGTATCTGCTTACGCCTCTTCACATGGATAACGTGCATGCACACTGTAGTGGGGCTCATAAACGAATGACATCGCCAAGCATGACATTATACTACAAAATGCATACAAAACAGTGTTCCGCCTACACATCCAGTAAACCTCTGATGCAAGTAGAGCACTCTTTATCGGTTGTAGAACTTCCCCTTCATTCAGTGCACTGCCATCTGTTAGATGCTGCTCGAGCTAGCTCTGCTCTCAGCAGCAAAGTTAAAAAAATGAATGCCTTCTGTGAGGGTCGAACTCACGACCCCTGGTTTACGAGACCAGTGCTCTACCACTGAGCTAAGAAGGCCGCAGCTTTGCGTTCGTGAGCTACTCCCGAATTGTCACGTCATCATACTGAATCTTACAGCCCTCGACCAGATATCGGATTTGACACACAGATGCTGCTGGAGGTGTCCACCTTACCGTTTTCCAACTCTCTTCACTGTTTCACCCTTACGATCGACGACGAGCGTCAAGCCACCAAAGGTTTGCGGTCTGCGCAAAACTTGACCTAGTGCACAGCTTGTGGGATAGCGTGGCTCTACTGTGAAACGCGCCTTTCGACTCCTCTCTCTGGCTACATCGTCCACAGTGGCACTGGGGGCTTCATGTAAGGCGACTGCACGCCGCTCGGCCAACAGCGGCCTACTGCAGACCGACACTTAAGAGACGCCAAATGCAGATCGACATCGAGAGAGAGGCCCTGTCATATGGCACTCGCGGTGTATACGCCGAAATGAAATGTAAATAATACATCTTTTGTAGTGGTCGTCGCTCTACTGCAGTGTCACACATGCCGAATGAATAGGAAAACGGTAGAACGTCCGCATAGGGCCATGTTGTTACCTCCACTGTCACGTGGCTGAATGTGTATAAGGCTGGGTGGCATCATTCAAACACAGCCAAATTGTCACACTAGCTGTGTATCTCTATCAAAGTGGACATACGTCCTCACCTCGGTGGCGATTAAAACGATTTCGCCCCCGGGTGGGCTCGAACCACCAACCTTTCGGTTAACAGCCGAACGCGCTAGCCGATTGCGCCACGGAGGCCTTGACTTTCGGTCACTTCTGCTCTCTTTATCAAGGCAAGTCGTATACTTTTCGCAGGCACCTCGCAGAGTGGTAGTATCTGCTTACGCCTCTTCACATGGATAACGTGCATGCACACTGTAGTGGGGCTCATAAACGAATGACATCGCCAAGCATGACATTATACTACAAAATGCATACAAAACAGTGTTCCGCCTACACATCCAGTAAACCTCTGATGCAAGTAGAGCACTCTTTATCGGTTGTAGAACTTCCCCTTCATTCAGTGCACTGCCATCTGTTAGATGCTGCTCGAGCTAGCTCTGCTCTCAGCAGCAAAGTTAAAAAAATGAATGCCTTCTGTGAGGGTCGAACTCACGACCCCTGGTTTAAAAGACCAGTGCTCTACCACTGAGCTAAGAAGGCCGCAGCTTTGCCTTCGTGAGCTACTCCCGAATTGTCACGTCATCATACTGAATCTTACAGCCCTCGACCAGATATCGGATTTGACACACAGATGCTGCTGGAGGTGTCCACCTTACCGTTTTCCAACTCTCTTCACTGTTTCACCCTTACGATCGACGACGAGCGTCAAGCCACCAAAGGTTTGCGGTCTGCGCAAAACTTGACCTAGTGCACAGCTTGTGGGATAGCGTGGCTCTACTGTGAAACGCGCCTTTCGACTCCTCTCTCTGGCTACATCGTCCACAGTGGCACTGGGGGCTTCATGTAAGGCGACTGCACGCCGCTCGGCCAACAGCGGCCTACTGCAGACCGACACTTAAGAGACGCCAAATGCAGATCGACATCGAGAGAGAGGCCCTGTCATATGGCACTCGCGGTGTATACGCCGAAATGAAATGTAAATAATACATCTTTTGTAGTGGTCGTCGCTCTACTGCAGTGTCACACATGCCGAATGAATAGGAAAACGGTAGAACGTCCGCATAGGGCCATGTTGTTACCTCCACTGTCACGTGGCTGAATGTGTATAAGGCTGGGTGGCATCATTCAAACACAGCCAAATTGTCACACTAGCTGTGTATCTCTATCAAAGTGGACATACGTCCTCACCTCGGTGGCGATTAAAACGATTTCGCCCCCGGGTGGGCTCGAACCACCAACCTTTCGGTTAACAGCCGAACGCGCTAGCCGATTGCGCCACGGAGGCCTTGACTTTCGGTCACTTCTGCTCTCTTTATCAAGGCAAGTCGTATACTTTTCGCAGGCACCTCGCAGAGTGGTAGTATCTGCTTACGCCTCTTCACATGGATAACGTGCATGCACACTGTAGTGGGGCTCATAAACGAATGACATCGCCAAGCATGACATTATACTACAAAATGCATACAAAACAGTGTTCCGCCTACACATCCAGTAAACCTCTGATGCAAGTAGAGCACTCTTTATCGGTTGTAGAACTTCCCCTTCATTCAGTGCACTGCCATCTGTTAGATGCTGCTCGAGCTAGCTCTGCTCTCAGCAGCAAAGTTAAAAAAATGAATGCCTTCTGTGAGGGTCGAACTCACGACCCCTGGTTTAAAAGACCAGTGCTCTACCACTGAGCTAAGAAGGCCGCAGCTTTGCCTTCGTGAGCTACTCCCGAATTGTCACGTCATCATACTGAATCTTACAGCCCTCGACCAGATATCGGATTTGACACACAGATGCTGCTGGAGGTGTCCACCTTACCGTTTTCCAACTCTCTTCACTGTTTCACCCTTACGATCGACGACGAGCGTCAAGCCACCAAAGGTTTGCGGTCTGCGCAAAACTTGACCTAGTGCACAGCTTGTGGGATAGCGTGGCTCTACTGTGAAACGCGCCTTTCGACTCCTCTCTCTGGCTACATCGTCCACAGTGGCACTGGGGGCTTCATGTAAGGCGACTGCACGCCGCTCGGCCAACAGCGGCCTACTGCAGACCGACACTTAAGAGACGCCAAATGCAGATCGACATCGAGAGAGAGGCCCTGTCATATGGCACTCGCGGTGTATACGCCGAAATGAAATGTAAATAATACATCTTTTGTAGTGGTCGTCGCTCTACTGCAGTGTCACACATGCCGAATGAATAGGAAAACGGTAGAACGTCCGCATAGGGCCATCTTGTTACCTCCACTGTCACGTGGCTGAATGTGTATAAGGCTGGGTGGCATCATTCAAACACAGCCAAATTGTCACACTAGCTGTGTATCTCTATCAAAGTGGACATACGTCCTCACCTCGGTGGCGATTAAAACGATTTCGCCCCCGGGTGGGCTCGAACCACCAACCTTTCGGTTAACAGCCGAACGCGCTAGCCGATTGCGCCACGGAGGCCTTGACTTTCGGTCACTTCTGCTCTCTTTATCAATGCAAGTCGTATACTTTTCGCAGGCACCTCGCAGAGTGGTAGTATCTGCTTACGCCTCTTCACATGGATAACGTGCATGCACACTGTAGTGGGGCTCATAAACGAATGACATCGCCAAGCATGACATTATACTACAAAATGCATACAAAACAGTGTTCCGCCTACACATCCAGTAAACCTCTGATGCAAGTAGAGCACTCTTTATCGGTTGTAGAACTTCCCCTTCATTCAGTGCACTGCCATCTGTTAGATGCTGCTCGAGCTAGCTCTGCTCTCAGCAGCAAAGTTAAAAAAATGAATGCCTTCTGTGAGGGTCGAACTCACGACCCCTGGTTTACGAGACCAGTGCTCTACCACTGAGCTAAGAAGGCCGCAGCTTTGCGTTCGTGAGCTACTCCCGAATTGTCACGTCATCATACTGAATCTTACAGCCCTCGACCAGATATCGGATTTGACACACAGATGCTGCTGGAGGTGTCCACCTTACCGTTTTCCAACTCTCTTCACTGTTTCACCCTTACGATCGACGACGAGCGTCAAGCCACCAAAGGTTTGCGGTCTGCGCAAAACTTGACCTAGTGCACAGCTTGTGGGATAGCGTGGCTCTACTGTGAAACGCGCCTTTCGACTCCTCTCTCTGGCTACATCGTCCACAGTGGCACTGGGGGCTTCATGTAAGGCGACTGCACGCCGCTCGGCCAACAGCGGCCTACTGCAGACCGACACTTAAGAGACGCCAAATGCAGATCGACATCGAGAGAGAGGCCCTGTCATATGGCACTCGCGGTGTATACGCCGAAATGAAATGTAAATAATACATCTTTTGTAGTGGTCGTCGCTCTACTGCAGTGTCACACATGCCGAATGAATAGGAAAACGGTAGAACGTCCGCATAGGGCCATGTTGTTACCTCCACTGTCACGTGGCTGAATGTGTATAAGGCTGGGTGGCATCATTCAAACACAGCCAAATTGTCACACTAGCTGTGTATCTCTATCAAAGTGGACATACGTCCTCACCTCGGTGGCGATTAAAACGATTTCGCCCCCGGGTGGGCTCGAACCACCAACCTTTCGGTTAACAGCCGAACGCGCTAGCCGATTGCGCCACGGAGGCCTTGACTTTCGGTCACTTCTGCTCTCTTTATCAAGGCAAGTCGTATACTTTTCGCAGGCACCTCGCAGAGTGGTAGTATCTGCTTACGCCTCTTCACATGGATAACGTGCATGCACACTGTAGTGGGGCTCATAAACGAATGACATCGCCAAGCATGACATTATACTACAAAATGCATACAAAACAGTGTTCCGCCTACACATCCAGTAAACCTCTGATGCAAGTAGAGCACTCTTTATCGGTTGTAGAACTTCCCCTTCATTCAGTGCACTGCCATCTGTTAGATGCTGCTCGAGCTAGCTCTGCTCTCAGCAGCAAAGTTAAAAAAATGAATGCCTTCTGTGAGGGTCGAACTCACGACCCCTGGTTTAAAAGACCAGTGCTCTACCACTGAGCTAAGAAGGCCGCAGCTTTGCCTTCGTGAGCTACTCCCGAATTGTCACGTCATCATACTGAATCTTACAGCCCTCGACCAGATATCGGATTTGACACACAGATGCTGCTGGAGGTGTCCACCTTACCGTTTTCCAACTCTCTTCACTGTTTCACCCTTACGATCGACGACGAGCGTCAAGCCACCAAAGGTTTGCGGTCTGCGCAAAACTTGACCTAGTGCACAGCTTGTGGGATAGCGTGGCTCTACTGTGAAACGCGCCTTTCGACTCCTCTCTCTGGCTACATCGTCCACAGTGGCACTGGGGGCTTCATGTAAGGCGACTGCACGCCGCTCGGCCAACAGCGGCCTACTGCAGACCGACACTTAAGAGACGCCAAATGCAGATCGACATCGAGAGAGAGGCCCTGTCATATGGCACTCGCGGTGTATACGCCGAAATGAAATGTAAATAATACATCTTTTGTAGTGGTCGTCGCTCTACTGCAGTGTCACACATGCCGAATGAATAGGAAAACGGTAGAACGTCCGCATAGGGCCATCTTGTTACCTCCACTGTCACGTGGCTGAATGTGTATAAGGCTGGGTGGCATCATTCAAACACAGCCAAATTGTCACACTAGCTGTGTATCTCTATCAAAGTGGACATACGTCCTCACCTCGGTGGCGATTAAAACGATTTCGCCCCCGGGTGGGCTCGAACCACCAACCTTTCGGTTAACAGCCGAACGCGCTAGCCGATTGCGCCACGGAGGCCTTGACTTTCGGTCACTTCTGCTCTCTTTATCAATGCAAGTCGTATACTTTTCGCAGGCACCTCGCAGAGTGGTAGTATCTGCTTACGCCTCTTCACATGGATAACGTGCATGCACACTGTAGTGGGGCTCATAAACGAATGACATCGCCAAGCATGACATTATACTACAAAATGCATACAAAACAGTGTTCCGCCTACACATCCAGTAAACCTCTGATGCAAGTAGAGCACTCTTTATCGGTTGTAGAACTTCCCCTTCATTCAGTGCACTGCCATCTGTTAGATGCTGCTCGAGCTAGCTCTGCTCTCAGCAGCAAAGTTAAAAAAATGAATGCCTTCTGTGAGGGTCGAACTCACGACCCCTGGTTTACGAGACCAGTGCTCTACCACTGAGCTAAGAAGGCCGCAGCTTTGCGTTCGTGAGCTACTCCCGAATTGTCACGTCATCATACTGAATCTTACAGCCCTCGACCAGATATCGGATTTGACACACAGATGCTGCTGGAGGTGTCCACCTTACCGTTTTCCAACTCTCTTCACTGTTTCACCCTTACGATCGACGACGAGCGTCAAGCCACCAAAGGTTTGCGGTCTGCGCAAAACTTGACCTAGTGCACAGCTTGTGGGATAGCGTGGCTCTACTGTGAAACGCGCCTTTCGACTCCTCTCTCTGGCTACATCGTCCACAGTGGCACTGGGGGCTTCATGTAAGGCGACTGCACGCCGCTCGGCCAACAGCGGCCTACTGCAGACCGACACTTAAGAGACGCCAAATGCAGATCGACATCGAGAGAGAGGCCCTGTCATATGGCACTCGCGGTGTATACGCCGAAATGAAATGTAAATAATACATCTTTTGTAGTGGTCGTCGCTCTACTGCAGTGTCACACATGCCGAATGAATAGGAAAACGGTAGAACGTCCGCATAGGGCCATGTTGTTACCTCCACTGTCACGTGGCTGAATGTGTATAAGGCTGGGTGGCATCATTCAAACACAGCCAAATTGTCACACTAGCTGTGTATCTCTATCAAAGTGGACATACGTCCTCACCTCGGTGGCGATTAAAACGATTTCGCCCCCGGGTGGGCTCGAACCACCAACCTTTCGGTTAACAGCCGAACGCGCTAGCCGATTGCGCCACGGAGGCCTTGACTTTCGGTCACTTCTGCTCTCTTTATCAAGGCAAGTCGTATACTTTTCGCAGGCACCTCGCAGAGTGGTAGTATCTGCTTACGCCTCTTCACATGGATAACGTGCATGCACACTGTAGTGGGGCTCATAAACGAATGACATCGCCAAGCATGACATTATACTACAAAATGCATACAAAACAGTGTTCCGCCTACACATCCAGTAAACCTCTGATGCAAGTAGAGCACTCTTTATCGGTTGTAGAACTTCCCCTTCATTCAGTGCACTGCCATCTGTTAGATGCTGCTCGAGCTAGCTCTGCTCTCAGCAGCAAAGTTAAAAAAATGAATGCCTTCTGTGAGGGTCGAACTCACGACCCCTGGTTTAAAAGACCAGTGCTCTACCACTGAGCTAAGAAGGCCGCAGCTTTGCCTTCGTGAGCTACTCCCGAATTGTCACGTCATCATACTGAATCTTACAGCCCTCGACCAGATATCGGATTTGACACACAGATGCTGCTGGAGGTGTCCACCTTACCGTTTTCCAACTCTCTTCACTGTTTCACCCTTACGATCGACGACGAGCGTCAAGCCACCAAAGGTTTGCGGTCTGCGCAAAACTTGACCTAGTGCACAGCTTGTGGGATAGCGTGGCTCTACTGTGAAACGCGCCTTTCGACTCCTCTCTCTGGCTACATCGTCCACAGTGGCACTGGGGGCTTCATGTAAGGCGACTGCACGCCGCTCGGCCAACAGCGGCCTACTGCAGACCGACACTTAAGAGACGCCAAATGCAGATCGACATCGAGAGAGAGGCCCTGTCATATGGCACTCGCGGTGTATACGCCGAAATGAAATGTAAATAATACATCTTTTGTAGTGGTCGTCGCTCTACTGCAGTGTCACACATGCCGAATGAATAGGAAAACGGTAGAACGTCCGCATAGGGCCATGTTTTTACCTCCACTGTCACGTGGCTGAATGTGTATAAGGCTGGGTGGCATCATTCAAACACAGCCAAATTGTCACACTAGCTGTGTATCTCTATCAAAGTGGACATACGTCCTCACCTCGGTGGCGATTAAAACGATTTCGCCCCCGGGTGGGCTCGAACCACCAACCTTTCGGTTAACAGCCGAACGCGCTAGCCGATTGCGCCACGGAGGCCTTGACTTTCGGTCACTTCTGCTCTCTTTATCAATGCAAGTCGTATGCTTTTCGCAGGCACCTCGCAGAGTGGTAGTATCTGCTTACGCCTCTTCACATGGATAACGTGCATGCACACTGTAGTGCGGCTCATAAACGAATGACATCGCCAAGCATGACATTATACTACAAAATGCATACAAAACAGTGTTCCGCCTACACATCCAGTAAACCTCTGATGCAAGTAGAGCACTCTTTATCGGTTGTAGAACTTCCCCTTCATTCAGTGCACTGCCATCTGTTAGATGCTGCTCGAGCTAGCTCTGCTCTCAGCAGCAAAGTTAAAAAAATGAATGCCTTCTGTGAGGGTCGAACTCACGACCCCTGGTTTAAAAGACCAGTGCTCTACCACTGAGCTAAGAAGGCCGCAGCTTTGCCTTCGTGAGCTACTCCCGAATTGTCACGTCATCATACTGAATCTTACAGCCCTCGACCAGATATCGGATTTGACACACAGATGCTGCTGGAGGTGTCCACCTTACCGTTTTCCAACTCTCTTCACTGTTTCACCCTTACGATCGACGACGAGCGTCAAGCCACCAAAGGTTTGCGGTCTGCGCAAAACTTGACCTAGTGCACAGCTTGTGGGATAGCGTGGCTCTACTGTGAAACGCGCCTTTCGACTCCTCTCTCTGGCTACATCGTCCACAGTGGCACTGGGGGCTTCATGTAAGGCGACTGCACGCCGCTCGGCCAACAGCGGCCTACTGCAGACCGACACTTAAGAGACGCCAAATGCAGATCGACATCGAGAGAGAGGCCCTGTCATATGGCACTCGCGGTGTATACGCCGAAATGAAATGTAAATAATACATCTTTTGTAGTGGTCGTCGCTCTACTGCAGTGTCACACATGCCGAATGAATAGGAAAACGGTAGAACGTCCGTATAGGGCCATGTTTTTACCTCCACTGTCACGTGGCTGAATGTGTATAAGGCTGGGTGGCATCATTCAAACACAGCCAAATTGTCACACTAGCTGTGTATCTCTATCAAAGTGGACATACGTCCTCACCTCGGTGGCGATTAAAACGATTTCGCCCCCGGGTGGGCTCGAACCACCAACCTTTCGGTTAACAGCCGAACGCGCTAGCCGATTGCGCCACGGAGGCCTTGACTTTCGGTCACTTCTGCTCTCTTTATCAATGCAAGTCGTATGCTTTTCGCAGGCACCTCGCAGAGTGGTAGTATCTGCTTACGCCTCTTCACATGGATAACGTGCATGCACACTGTAGTGCGGCTCATAAACGAATGACATCGCCAAGCATGACATTATACTACAAAATGCATACAAAACAGTGTTCCGCCTACACATCCAGTAAACCTCTGATGCAAGTAGAGCACTCTTTATCGGTTGTAGAACTTCCCCTTCATTCAGTGCACTGCCATCTGTTAGATGCTGCTCGAGCTAGCTCTGCTCTCAGCAGCAAAGTTAAAAAAATGAATGCCTTCTGTGAGGGTCGAACTCACGACCCCTGGTTTAAAAGACCAGTGCTCTACCACTGAGCTAAGAAGGCCGCAGCTTTGCGTTCGTGAGCTACTCCCGAATTGTCACGTCATCATACTGAATCTTACAGCCCTCGACCAGATATCGGATTTGACACACAGATGCTGCTGGAGGTGTCCACCTTACCGTTTTCCAACTCTCTTCACTGTTTCACCCTTACGATCGACGACGAGCGTCAAGCCACCAAAGGTTTGCGGTCTGCGCAAAACTTGACCTAGTGCACAGCTTGTGGGATAGCGTGGCTCTACTGTGAAACGCGCCTTTCGACTCCTCTCTCTGGCTACATCGTCCACAGTGGCACTGGGGGCTTCATGTAAGGCGACTGCACGCCGCTCGGCCAACAGCGGCCTACTGCAGACCGACACTTAAGAGACGCCAAATGCAGATCGACATCGAGAGAGAGGCCCTGTCATATGGCACTCGCGGTGTATACGCCGAAATGAAATGTAAATAATACATCTTTTGTAGTGGTCGTCGCTCTACTGCAGTGTCACACATGCCGAATGAATAGGAAAACGGTAGAACGTCCGCATAGGGCCATGTTTTTACCTCCACTGTCACGTGGCTGAATGTGTATAAGGCTGGGTGGCATCATTCAAACACAGCCAAATTGTCACACTAGCTGTGTATCTCTATCAAAGTGGACATACGTCCTCACCTCGGTGGCGATTAAAACGATTTCGCCCCCGGGTGGGCTCGAACCACCAACCTTTCGGTTAACAGCCGAACGCGCTAGCCGATTGCGCCACGGAGGCCTTGACTTTCGGTCACTTCTGCTCTCTTTATCAAGGCAAGTCGTATACTTTTCGCAGGCACCTCGCAGAGTGGTAGTATCTGCTTACGCCTCTTCACATGGATAACGTGCATGCACACTGTAGTGGGGCTCATAAACGAATGACATCGCCAAGCATGACATTATACTACAAAATGCATACAAAACAGTGTTCCGCCTACACATCCAGTAAACCTCTGATGCAAGTAGAGCACTCTTTATCGGTTGTAGAACTTCCCCTTCATTCAGTGCACTGCCATCTGTTAGATGCTGCTCGAGCTAGCTCTGCTCTCAGCAGCAAAGTTAAAAAAATGAATGCCTTCTGTGAGGGTCGAACTCACGACCCCTGGTTTAAAAGACCAGTGCTCTACCACTGAGCTAAGAAGGCCGCAGCTTTGCCTTCGTGAGCTACTCCCGAATTGTCACGTCATCATACTGAATCTTACAGCCCTCGACCAGATATCGGATTTGACACACAGATGCTGCTGGAGGTGTCCACCTTACCGTTTTCCAACTCTCTTCACTGTTTCACCCTTACGATCGACGACGAGCGTCAAGCCACCAAAGGTTTGCGGTCTGCGCAAAACTTGACCTAGTGCACAGCTTGTGGGATAGCGTGGCTCTACTGTGAAACGCGCCTTTCGACTCCTCTCTCTGGCTACATCGTCCACAGTGGCACTGGGGGCTTCATGTAAGGCGACTGCACGCCGCTCGGCCAACAGCGGCCTACTGCAGACCGACACTTAAGAGACGCCAAATGCAGATCGACATCGAGAGAGAGGCCCTGTCATATGGCACTCGCGGTGTATACGCCGAAATGAAATGTAAATAATACATCTTTTGTAGTGGTCGTCGCTCTACTGCAGTGTCACACATGCCGAATGAATAGGAAAACGGTAGAACGTCCGCATAGGGCCATGTTTTTACCTCCACTGTCACGTGGCTGAATGTGTATAATGCTGGGTGGCATCATTCAAACACAGCCAAATTGTCACACTAGCTGTGTATCTCTATCAAAGTGGACATACGTCCTCACCTCGGTGGCGATTAAAACGATTTCGCCCCCGGGTGGGCTCGAACCACCAACCTTTCGGTTAACAGCCGAACGCGCTAGCCGATTGCGCCACGGAGGCCTTGACTTTCGGTCACTTCTGCTCTCTTTATCAAGGCAAGTCGTATACTTTTCGCAGGCACCTCGCAGAGTGGTAGTATCTGCTTACGCCTCTTCACATGGATAACGTGCATGCACACTGTAGTGGGGCTCATAAACGAATGACATCGCCAAGCATGACATTATACTACAAAATGCATACAAAACAGTGTTCCGCCTACACATCCAGTAAACCTCTGATGCAAGTAGAGCACTCTTTATCGGTTGTAGAACTTCCCCTTCATTCAGTGCACTGCCATCTGTTAGATGCTGCTCGAGCTAGCTCTGCTCTCAGCAGCAAAGTTAAAAAAATGAATGCCTTCTGTGAGGGTCGAACTCACGACCCCTGGTTTAAAAGACCAGTGCTCTACCACTGAGCTAAGAAGGCCGCAGCTTTGCCTTCGTGAGCTACTCCCGAATTGTCACGTCATCATACTGAATCTTACAGCCCTCGACCAGATATCGGATTTGACACACAGATGCTGCTGGAGGTGTCCACCTTACCGTTTTCCAACTCTCTTCACTGTTTCACCCTTACGATCGACGACGAGCGTCAAGCCACCAAAGGTTTGCGGTCTGCGCAAAACTTGACCTAGTGCACAGCTTGTGGGATAGCGTGGCTCTACTGTGAAACGCGCCTTTCGACTCCTCTCTCTGGCTACATCGTCCACAGTGGCACTGGGGGCTTCATGTAAGGCGACTGCACGCCGCTCGGCCAACAGCGGCCTACTGCAGACCGACACTTAAGAGACGCCAAATGCAGATCGACATCGAGAGAGAGGCCCTGTCATATGGCACTCGCGGTGTATACGCCGAAATGAAATGTAAATAATACATCTTTTGTAGTGGTCGTCGCTCTACTGCAGTGTCACACATGCCGAATGAATAGGAAAACGGTAGAACGTCCGCATAGGGCCATGTTTTTACCTCCACTGTCACGTGGCTGAATGTGTATAAGGCTGGGTGGCATCATTCAAACACAGCCAAATTGTCACACTAGCTGTGTATCTCTATCAAAGTGGACATACGTCCTCACCTCGGTGGCGATTAAAACGATTTCGCCCCCGGGTGGGCTCGAACCACCAACCTTTCGGTTAACAGCCGAACGCGCTAGCCGATTGCGCCACGGAGGCCTTGACTTTCGGTCACTTCTGCTCTCTTTATCAAGGCAAGTCGTATACTTTTCGCAGGCACCTCGCAGAGTGGTAGTATCTGCTTACGCCTCTTCACATGGATAACGTGCATGCACACTGTAGTGGGGCTCATAAACGAATGACATCGCCAAGCATGACATTATACTACAAAATGCATACAAAACAGTGTTCCGCCTACACATCCAGTAAACCTCTGATGCAAGTAGAGCACTCTTTATCGGTTGTAGAACTTCCCCTTCATTCAGTGCACTGCCATCTGTTAGATGCTGCTCGAGCTAGCTCTGCTCTCAGCAGCAAAGTTAAAAAAATGAATGCCTTCTGTGAGGGTCGAACTCACGACCCCTGGTTTAAAAGACCAGTGCTCTACCACTGAGCTAAGAAGGCCGCAGCTTTGCCTTCGTGAGCTACTCCCGAATTGTCACGTCATCATACTGAATCTTACAGCCCTCGACCAGATATCGGATTTGACACACAGATGCTGCTGGAGGTGTCCACCTTACCGTTTTCCAACTCTCTTCACTGTTTCACCCTTACGATCGACGACGAGCGTCAAGCCACCAAAGGTTTGCGGTCTGCGCAAAACTTGACCTAGTGCACAGCTTGTGGGATAGCGTGGCTCTACTGTGAAACGCGCCTTTCGACTCCTCTCTCTGGCTACATCGTCCACAGTGGCACTGGGGGCTTCATGTAAGGCGACTGCACGCCGCTCGGCCAACAGCGGCCTACTGCAGACCGACACTTAAGAGACGCCAAATGCAGATCGACATCGAGAGAGAGGCCCTGTCATATGGCACTCGCGGTGTATACGCCGAAATGAAATGTAAATAATACATCTTTTGTAGTGGTCGTCGCTCTACTGCAGTGTCACACATGCCGAATGAATAGGAAAACGGTAGAACGTCCGCATAGGGCCATGTTTTTACCTCCACTGTCACGTGGCTGAATGTGTATAAGGCTGGGTGGCATCATTCAAACACAGCCAAATTGTCACACTAGCTGTGTATCTCTATCAAAGTGGACATACGTCCTCACCTCGGTGGCGATTAAAACGATTTCGCCCCCGGGTGGGCTCGAACCACCAACCTTTCGGTTAACAGCCGAACGCGCTAGCCGATTGCGCCACGGAGGCCTTGACTTTCGGTCACTTCTGCTCTCTTTATCAAGGCAAGTCGTATACTTTTCGCAGGCACCTCGCAGAGTGGTAGTATCTGCTTACGCCTCTTCACATGGATAACGTGCATGCACACTGTAGTGGGGCTCATAAACGAATGACATCGCCAAGCATGACATTATACTACAAAATGCATACAAAACAGTGTTCCGCCTACACATCCAGTAAACCTCTGATGCAAGTAGAGCACTCTTTATCGGTTGTAGAACTTCCCCTTCATTCAGTGCACTGCCATCTGTTAGATGCTGCTCGAGCTAGCTCTGCTCTCAGCAGCAAAGTTAAAAAAATGAATGCCTTCTGTGAGGGTCGAACTCACGACCCCTGGTTTAAAAGACCAGTGCTCTACCACTGAGCTAAGAAGGCCGCAGCTTTGCCTTCGTGAGCTACTCCCGAATTGTCACGTCATCATACTGAATCTTACAGCCCTCGACCAGATATCGGATTTGACACACAGATGCTGCTGGAGGTGTCCACCTTACCGTTTTCCAACTCTCTTCACTGTTTCACCCTTACGATCGACGACGAGCGTCAAGCCACCAAAGGTTTGCGGTCTGCGCAAAACTTGACCTAGTGCACAGCTTGTGGGATAGCGTGGCTCTACTGTGAAACGCGCCTTTCGACTCCTCTCTCTGGCTACATCGTCCACAGTGGCACTGGGGGCTTCATGTAAGGCGACTGCACGCCGCTCGGCCAACAGCGGCCTACTGCAGACCGACACTTAAGAGACGCCAAATGCAGATCGACATCGAGAGAGAGGCCCTGTCATATGGCACTCGCGGTGTATACGCCGAAATGAAATGTAAATAATACATCTTTTGTAGTGGTCGTCGCTCTACTGCAGTGTCACACATGCCGAATGAATAGGAAAACGGTAGAACGTCCGCATAGGGCCATGTTTTTACCTCCACTGTCACGTGGCTGAATGTGTATAAGGCTGGGTGGCATCATTCAAACACAGCCAAATTGTCACACTAGCTGTGTATCTCTATCAAAGTGGACATACGTCCTCACCTCGGTGGCGATTAAAACGATTTCGCCCCCGGGTGGGCTCGAACCACCAACCTTTCGGTTAACAGCCGAACGCGCTAGCCGATTGCGCCACGGAGGCCTTGACTTTCGGTCACTTCTGCTCTCTTTATCAAGGCAAGTCGTATACTTTTCGCAGGCACCTCGCAGAGTGGTAGTATCTGCTTACGCCTCTTCACATGGATAACGTGCATGCACACTGTAGTGGGGCTCATAAACGAATGACATCGCCAAGCATGACATTATACTACAAAATGCATACAAAACAGTGTTCCGCCTACACATCCAGTAAACCTCTGATGCAAGTAGAGCACTCTTTATCGGTTGTAGAACTTCCCCTTCATTCAGTGCACTGCCATCTGTTAGATGCTGCTCGAGCTAGCTCTGCTCTCAGCAGCAAAGTTAAAAAAATGAATGCCTTCTGTGAGGGTCGAACTCACGACCCCTGGTTTAAAAGACCAGTGCTCTACCACTGAGCTAAGAAGGCCGCAGCTTTGCCTTCGTGAGCTACTCCCGAATTGTCACGTCATCATACTGAATCTTACAGCCCTCGACCAGATATCGGATTTGACACACAGATGCTGCTGGAGGTGTCCACCTTACCGTTTTCCAACTCTCTTCACTGTTTCACCCTTACGATCGACGACGAGCGTCAAGCCACCAAAGGTTTGCGGTCTGCGCAAAACTTGACCTAGTGCACAGCTTGTGGGATAGCGTGGCTCTACTGTGAAACGCGCCTTTCGACTCCTCTCTCTGGCTACATCGTCCACAGTGGCACTGGGGGCTTCATGTAAGGCGACTGCACGCCGCTCGGCCAACAGCGGCCTACTGCAGACCGACACTTAAGAGACGCCAAATGCAGATCGACATCGAGAGAGAGGCCCTGTCATATGGCACTCGCGGTGTATACGCCGAAATGAAATGTAAATAATACATCTTTTGTAGTGGTCGTCGCTCTACTGCAGTGTCACACATGCCGAATGAATAGGAAAACGGTAGAACGTCCGCATAGGGCCATGTTTTTACCTCCACTGTCACGTGGCTGAATGTGTATAAGGCTGGGTGGCATCATTCAAACACAGCCAAATTGTCACACTAGCTGTGTATCTCTATCAAAGTGGACATACGTCCTCACCTCGGTGGCGATTAAAACGATTTCGCCCCCGGGTGGGCTCGAACCACCAACCTTTCGGTTAACAGCCGAACGCGCTAGCCGATTGCGCCACGGAGGCCTTGACTTTCGGTCACTTCTGCTCTCTTTATCAAGGCAAGTCGTATACTTTTCGCAGGCACCTCGCAGAGTGGTAGTATCTGCTTACGCCTCTTCACATGGATAACGTGCATGCACACTGTAGTGGGGCTCATAAACGAATGACATCGCCAAGCATGACATTATACTACAAAATGCATACAAAACAGTGTTCCGCCTACACATCCAGTAAACCTCTGATGCAAGTAGAGCACTCTTTATCGGTTGTAGAACTTCCCCTTCATTCAGTGCACTGCCATCTGTTAGATGCTGCTCGAGCTAGCTCTGCTCTCAGCAGCAAAGTTAAAAAAATGAATGCCTTCTGTGAGGGTCGAACTCACGACCCCTGGTTTAAAAGACCAGTGCTCTACCACTGAGCTAAGAAGGCCGCAGCTTTGCCTTCGTGAGCTACTCCCGAATTGTCACGTCATCATACTGAATCTTACAGCCCTCGACCAGATATCGGATTTGACACACAGATGCTGCTGGAGGTGTCCACCTTACCGTTTTCCAACTCTCTTCACTGTTTCACCCTTACGATCGACGACGAGCGTCAAGCCACCAAAGGTTTGCGGTCTGCGCAAAACTTGACCTAGTGCACAGCTTGTGGGATAGCGTGGCTCTACTGTGAAACGCGCCTTTCGACTCCTCTCTCTGGCTACATCGTCCACAGTGGCACTGGGGGCTTCATGTAAGGCGACTGCACGCCGCTCGGCCAACAGCGGCCTACTGCAGACCGACACTTAAGAGACGCCAAATGCAGATCGACATCGAGAGAGAGGCCCTGTCATATGGCACTCGCGGTGTATACGCCGAAATGAAATGTAAATAATACATCTTTTGTAGTGGTCGTCGCTCTACTGCAGTGTCACACATGCCGAATGAATAGGAAAACGGTAGAACGTCCGCATAGGGCCATGTTTTTACCTCCACTGTCACGTGGCTGAATGTGTATAAGGCTGGGTGGCATCATTCAAACACAGCCAAATTGTCACACTAGCGTCTCTTAAGTGTCGGTCTGCAGTAGGCCGCTGTTGGCCGAGCGGCGTGCAGTCGCCTTACATGAAGCCCCCAGTGCCACTAAGGACGATGTAGCCAGAGAGAGGAGTCGAAAGGTGCGTTTCACAGTAGAGCCACGCTATCCCACAAGCTGTGCACTAGGTCAAGTTTTGCGCAGACCGCAAACCTTTGGTGGCTTGACGCTCGTCGTCGATCGTAAGGGTGAAACAGCGAAGAGAGTTGGAAAACGGTAAGGTGGACACCTCCAGCAGCATCTGTGTGTCAAATCCGATATCTGGTCGAGGGCTGTAAGATTCAGTATGATGACGTGACAATTCGGGAGTAGCTCACGAACGCAAAGCTGCGGCCTTCTTAGCTCAGTGGTAGAGCACTGGCGCATTCGCGCCTCGTCTTCGGCGCGAGACGGACGTGTGGCGGCCGCTGCGGACGTTTCGTGTCAACAAGGCTGTTTTCCTGCGAGCTAGGTAGGCCGGCTCGCAAGCGCATTACTTAACTTTATTGTGTATTGATTTGTTGAAAATGAGAAAAGACACGATAAAATTCTCTTTCGATAGAAATTTCGTACGACCGAAAGCTTTTGAAATCAAACTGTGGCTAACGGAAAAAGTTGGAATTACTAAAGATGACTTAGTTGGAGTTCATTTGTCGTTTGTGACTAACTCGGCATATGTGAAATTGGCAAACCCTGCTAAATGTGTCGAAATTGTTGAACAATGTGGTGGTATTATTAAGTTCAATCACTTAGATGGCTCAGTTAGCGATGTTGTAGTATCCTATGCTGGGATGGGAATACGAACAGTAAGAGTGTTTGAGCTTCCTTTTGAAATGCCTGTAGTTGAAATCAATCGTGTTCTCGGGGCGTATGGCAGAGTAATTTCCAATGTTGCGGAATTGTGGTCAGAACCACACATGTTTCCCGTTCTGAATGGCGTTCGCCAGGTTAAGATCGAACTTCTCAAGCACATTCCTTCCTTTGTAATTATTGGAGGATACCGTGCGTTGATCATTTACGATGGACAGCCTCGCACCTATGCCATTTGTAACTCGACAGAGCACGTACGTGCTGAGTGTAGTAGACGGAGGGTTCCTCAATTATCAAGTGAAGAGTCCGCAAGTGCAGGGCCTGTAGTTCAACTGAAGATGACGTACGCTGCTGCCACGTCACCTTTGCGATCAGCTCGGCAGACATCTTTCGAACTGGGGGAACAATGCGAGCATCCAGAGGGTGTTTTCAGCCATATAGACAGTAGTAGTGCCGTAGCTATGACTAACCATACAGCGCCCCAGCGCAACATCAGTGAAAGTCAGGTACCTGTAAATTACGACTGTGCCGCTCCTTCTTGTAGCTCGCGAGCAGAACCTTCTGCGGTTGCTGTGGATACCTCACTGCAACCGCCTGATAGCGAACGACAGGACGAGACCAACACGAACGTAGCGGCAACGGACGATCCAGTTAAGAATATTGTTGGGAAAGACATGATTATAGATCACTCACTCATCCAACTGACACAAGGAGTCAATGACTACGGTTCTGCTTCCCACAGCGCGGCTGACAGGCCACCTGCGACAGAGGCGAGTCTAAATGCAGTAGAACTTTCATCCACGCCTGGTGAAAAGAGCTGCGTAGGATCTTCGACTAGGACACAGGACCGGCTTGCATCGACGACTTCGTCTCCGCATTCGTCCGAAAAGTCCCCCGATTCGTCTCCAGAGAGGTCAAGATCGCCTCGGAAAACCAGGAAACGTCGCAAAAAGCGGTTAGCACACCAGGCTGCTGAAAGCTTAGCCCCGGCTCTGCGGGATAGGTTAAGGAGCATTCAGGAACAGACAACGATCGAAGACAATGGCCGGAGGGAACCTGAGGTCGGAAGCATATTATCGAATCTACGGAAATCAACTGAGTACGATGTCCGGGACAAAGGAGCACCAGGCCTCGAATTTTCAGACCATCAGGACGTAACTCATTCCCAACGTAGACAGTCTACCCACAATAGTCGTTCTGAATGGGCAGACGATACAGAGACAAAAACGCCACATATATCTGCGATCAATGATATGGAATGTTAACCGAAACGTCTCAAGCTCAAGACTACACTTTGAGCCCACGAATGGCACGTGAATTCGGAATACAAAGGCCTACTCGCCGAAAAGTCAAGTAAACAATAACAGCTCGTGCTCATGGATCAAACGTATCACGTAATGACTGTCAATATTAACAGGATCCAGAGTGCAACTAAAATTGCTGCCCTCAGGGACTTCATATATCAGTCCGATACCGATATTGCGCTTTTACAAGAAGTATGTTTTCAAAATTTGTATGTTCCGGGATTTACTGCAATCCTAAATGTCGCCTCCGAAAGCGCTTGCGGCACCGCTGTCCTGGTCAAGGAAGGTATTGCAATCACAGATGTAACCATGTTGGAATCGGGGCGGGGAATCAGTTTTAAGATTTTCAGTGTTACGATTTTAAATGTTTATGTGCCTTCGGGTAGCAATGGTCGAAAAGAAAGAGCCAATTTTTTTAAAAATGATCTAGTGTATTTACTAAAAGAAAATCCCGTTGATGTAATAGTCGGAGGTGACTGGAATTGTGTCCTACACAGGAAAGACCAAACGCCAAATTTCAACTTCTCCCAAGAACTAGACAGTCTTGTGAAAACAATGAAATGGCAGGACGCTTGGGAGGTCAAATACCCCGTGTCTGTCCAGTACACATATTTTAGCACTAAAGCGCAAAGTAGGATCGACCGCATATACGTAAGTTCAAATTTAGCTAGCGAAATCAGTGGCGTCGAACGCATACCAACTTTCTTTTCAGACCATCTAGCAGTAAGGTGCAGCATTGGACTTCCTAAACAGAAGACATACTGGGGCCGTCCTTTTTGGAAATTAAATATCGCCATGCTTCGAGATAACGCCCTAACCGAGCAGTTAGAAGCTTCTTGGCAACTTTCACTCCGACAAAGCCACAAATACCGGTCAACGATAGATTGGTGGACTTCATGCGCCAAACCGAAACTTAGATCTACTCTAATTTCTTACAGTAGGGAACGGGCACTTTGGTCTCGGCGCACTGTTGAATTCTATTATACTTGTCTGCGAGACCTTTATGATATGCCAATGTCCGAGACTGTCAGAACGAGTATAAAACAGGTCAAGGCCGAACTTATTAGTCTTAAACGCAAACAGCTGGAAGGAATGACAATAAAATCACGAGTTCACACCACAGTGGAAGAAGAACACGCTTCACTCTATCATCTACTCCAGCACGAAAAAAATCGTCGAAGAAATTTTATTCAGTCATTGCTCTCTGAAGATCAAAGTATTTTATATCAACAAAAAGATATTTTAAACGAGGCTCATAGGTATTATAATCAATTATACAGTGATCACCAGTATAACCCAGATCATGGACAGGAACTGCTCCGAAACTGTGATATGGAACAAATAGTAACTGAAGAACAAAACAGGAGTCTCACGGTTGAAATCCTGTCTGAAGACATTTTAGAAGTAATCAAAAGCTCACCTGTTAAAAAATCACCTGGGCCCGACGGTTTACCCTTAGAATTTTATTCCAAATATTGGCATATTATAAGGAATAAATTCACACAAGTCGTCAACGAAATTTTGAGTGGAGGGCACATACCTGACGAAATGAAAGAGTGTGTCACTGTTTTACTTCCTAAGGGAAACAATTCGGATGTCAAACAGCTCAACAAAATGAGACCGATATCTTTAATGAACTCTGATTATAAAATTATTGCCAGGGTAGTCAAAAACAGACTCCGACCGGTGTTTGATACAGTAATTGGTCCCCATCAAACGTGTCTCCCGGGTCGGAATATTTTTAAAACAGTCTGCGAATACCGGGACATAATCAGTATCTTCTCAACGACATTGACAAAGGCTGGTCTCGTTTTTATCGACTTTTCAAAAGCCTTTGATAGGGTAAACCACGAATATTTATTTACCACAATGATGCATATAGGTTTTAACGACAACTTTTTAATTGTCTTACAAAATTTATTGCAAGGCATGAAAACCAAAATTTTAATAAATGGACACTATACTAAAGATGTCGAAATAGCAAACGGTGTCCCGCAGGGAAGTCCTTTATCAATGATGCTATTTGTGGTAGCACTAGAACCTTTGCTGAAACGATTAAACAAGGAATTAGCAGGCATCTCGATTTCAGGGGTCAGTAACGCTACCAACGCTTACGCCGACGACGTCGGAGTCATCGTCAGAAGTAATGACGATGTATTAAGACTGAGAGAGATTGTTCGCCTCTACTGCTCCGCAACGGGAGCGCAAATCAACGATATGAAAAGCTCCTTTCTAAATCTCCACGGCTTCAGGAACACTGCCCTCGAATGGGCCAGGTCTGTAGACCATCACACTGCGTTAGGTGTGAGGTTCTACCGATGCCCCCTGCGAACAACAACATTCAACTGGAAGAAGGTCTTACATAGTATTCGAGGTACTTTAATAATGAACCGACTTAGAGACTTGAACATTATCCAAAGGGTGCAATTAATCAACTGCGCTGTCCTTTCGAAAGCAGTATATGTAGGTCAAATACTGCCAATACCTAAAACGATATCCAAAACCATCATGAGCTTCATCTGCAAGTATGTTTGGAGAGGTGAGATATTTAAAGTGGCAGCCAGTACTATAACATTAAAACCGAGAGAAGGAGGCCTCGGACTGACCGATATCCGCCGCAAAACTACGGCTCTTTATATCAAGCGTACACTTAAGCTTTTAGAAGACCGCCACAGTAATTTATCATCGAAACTTTTCCAAATACTTAAACCGGAGAGTATGGAACCACCTATTAACATAAGTAAAATATCTTACAAATTGCAGCACATCAGATTCTACTATTTAGAACTCAGTTATCTGCACTGCATTGTCGCGGATAACAACAAAAGAAACTGCAGTTTCATAATGGATTGCCTTACTACAAAGGAACACCGAAACAGAATGGAATCAAAATATCCCACCCGCAACTGGCAAAATATATGGAAGAATATAAACAATAAAGTACTGTCCACCAATGTGCGTGGAGCCTGGTACAAGGTTGTCAATAATACCGTTGCCACAAATGAAAGATTACAGTCTATAGGATTGAGTGACACGAATCAGTGTCCACATTGTAATGTGATAGACACCCTACAGCATCGTCTAATATGCAACGGCTACCAGGTCATTTGGGACAGAGTCCGCCAACAGGTGGCGTTTATCAATCGGAACGACGGCAGACACCTTACTGTCGACATTCTCGTCAACCCTGAAAGCGTTGCTTTCCCTATTCAGAAGAATAATGTTACCCTATGGATACTGGGGAATTATGTCAATTATGTCATTAATAAACTCGGACTGCCCGACGTGCTGGACTATGAGCAACATGTATTAATGGAATATTATAAAATATATGGACAACGAAACAACAAGACATTGTATGGTAACATGCTACAAATATTATTTGAAAAACGAGGCATCGGATGAAGTACGCGATGACGAATATGGATAAACTATAGAAGATTGCAATGCCAAAGTAGGGGATAGCTGCTAAGGGCGAAGTACGGAGGGGACTTCGTGGGCCCCAGGTCCGCTACGGTAGCCGTGAAGGCCTTAGCAGAATCCTGAAAAGGCCTTGCATTCTATGCCTAAATCCGTCGGCAAGAGCAATGATTCAATGGAGATAAATACAAGGAAATTATTAAGCATATATACTCATTCCAGATAAATGCTTTACTATCTACAAAAGAAGATATCTATTTTTTCTTTCATATTATTATATATTTTTTCTTTTTCAAGAACGTTTAATATCGTTAGCTGTTTTACTCATTCTCATCTTGCGAATCTCAAGGGCTAAAAGGAAGACGCCCTCTCAGAGGCGAACTCAGTTATACACAAAAAAAAAAAAAAAAATTAAAAAAAAATAAAATAAAAAAAACATAAAACACTAAATAAAACAAAAAAAATTTTCAACTAAAAAAGCGCAGAAGCTAGCCGAAGAAGGCACAAAAAGGTGAGCGTATGGATGGGCTGTGTGGGGAGAAGGGAGGCCCAAAAGAAAAATAAAAAAAATAAAAAAAAAAAAAACAAAAAAAAAAAAATTGGTAGAGCACTGGTCTCGTAAACCAGGGGTCGTGAGTTCGACCCTCACAGAAGGCATTCATTTTTTTAACTTTGCTGCTGAGAGCAGAGCTAGCTCGAGCAGCATCTAACAGATGGCAGTGCACTGAATGAAGGGGAAGTTCTACAACCGATAAAGAGTGCTCTACTTGCATCAGAGGTTTACTGGATGTGTAGGCGGAACACTGTTTTGTATGCATTTTGTAGTATAATGTCATGCTTGGCGATGTCATTCGTTTATGAGCCGCACTACAGTGTGCATGCACGTTATCCATGTGAAGAGGCGTAAGCAGATACTACCATTCTGCGAGGTGCCTGCGAAAAGTATACGACTTGCATTGATAAAGAGAGCAGAAGTGACCGAAAGTCAAGGCCTCCGTGGCGCAATCGGCTAGCGCGTTCGGCTGTTAACCGAAAGGTTGGTGGTTCAAGCCCACCCGGGGGCGAAATCGTTTTAATCGCCACCGAGGTGAGGACGTATGTCCACTTTGATAGAGATACACAGCTAGTGTGACAATTTGGCTGTGTTTGAATGATGCCACCCAGCCTTATACACATTCAGCCACGTGACAGTGGAGGTAAAAACATGGCCCTATGCGGACGTTCTACCGTTTTCCTATTCATTCGGCATGTGTGACACTGCAGTAGAGCGACGACCACTACAAAAGATGTATTATTTACATTTCATTTCGGCGTATACACCGCGAGTGCCATATGACAGGGCCTCTCTCTCGATGTCGATCTGCATTTGGCGTCTCTTAAGTGTCGGTCTGCAGTAGGCCGCTGTTGGCCGAGCGGCGTGCAGTCGCCTTACATGAAGCCCCCAGTGCCACTGTGGACGATGTAGCCAGAGAGAGGAGTCGAAAGGCGCGTTTCACAGTAGAGCCACGCTATCCCACAAGCTGTGCACTAGGTCACGTTTTGCGCAGACCGCAAACCTTTGGTGGCTTGACGCTCGTCGTCGATCGTAAGGGTGAAACAGTGAAGAGAGTTGGAAAACGGTAAGGTGGACACCTCCAGCAGCATCTGTGTGTCAAATCCGATATCTGGTCGAGGGCTGTAAGATTCAGTATGATGACGTGACAATTCGGGAGTAGCTCACGAACGCAAAGCTGCGGCCTTCTTAGCTCAGTGGTAGAGCACTGGTCTCGTAAACCAGGGGTCGTGAGTTCGACCCTCACAGAAGGCATTCATTTTTTTAACTTTGCTGCTGAGAGCAGAGCTAGCTCCAGCAGCATCTAACAGATGGCAGTGCACTGAATGAAGGGGAAGTTCTACAACCGATAAAGAGTGCTCTACTTGCATCAGAGGTTTACTGGATGTGTAGGCGGAACACTGTTTTGTATGCATTTTGTAGTATAATGTCATGCTTGGCGATGTCATTCGTTTATGAGCCGCACTACAGTGTGCATGCACGTTATCCATGTGAAGAGGCGTAAGCAGATACTACCATTCTGCGAGGTGCCTGCGAAAAGTATACGAGTTGCATTGATAAAGAGAGCAGAAGTGACCGAAAGTCAAGGCCTCCGTGGCGCAATCGGCTAGCGCGTTCGGCTGTTAACCGAAAGGTTGGTGGTTCGAGCCCACCCGGGGGCGAAATCGTTTTAATCGCCACCGAGGTGAGGACGTATGTCCACTTTGATAGAGATACACAGCTAGTGTGACAATTTGGCTGTGTTTGAATGATGCCACCCAGCCTTATACACATTCAGCCACGTGACAGTGGAGGTAAAAACATGGCCCTATGCGGACGTTCTACCGTTTTCCTATTCATTCGGCATGTGTGACACTGCAGTAGAGCGACGACCACTACAAAAGATGTATTATTTACATTTCATTTCGGCGTATACACCGCGAGTGCCATATGACAGGGCCTCTCTCTCGATGTCGATCTGCATTTGGCGTCTCTTAAGTGTCGGTCTGCAGTAGGCCGCTGTTGGCCGAGCGGCGTGCAGTCGCCTTACATGAAGCCCCCAGTGCCACTGTGGACGATGTAGCCAGAGAGAGGAGTCGAAAGGCGCGTTTCACAGTAGAGCCACGCTATCCCACAAGCTGTGCACTAGGTCACGTTTTGCGCAGACCGCAAACCTTTGGTGGCTTGACGCTCGTCGTCGATCGTAAGGGTGAAACAGTGAAGAGAGTTGGAAAACGGTAAGGTGGACACCTCCAGCAGCATCTGTGTGTCAAATCCGATATCTGGTCGAGGGCTGTAAGATTCAGTATGATGACGTGACAATTCGGGAGTAGCTCACGAACGCAAAGCTGCGGCCTTCTTAGCTCAGTGGTAGAGCACTGGTCTCGTGAACCAGGGGTCGTGAGTTCGACCCTCACAGAAGGCATTCATTTTTTTAACTTTGCTGCTGAGAGCAGAGCTAGCTCGAGCAGCATCTAACAGATGGCAGTGCACTGAATGAAGGGGAAGTTCTACAACCGATAAAGAGTGCTCTACTTGCATCAGAGGTTTACTGGATGTGTAGGCGGAACACTGTTTTGTATGCATTTTGTAGTATAATGTCATGCTTGGCGATGTCATTCGTTTATGAGCCGCACTACAGTGTGCATGCACGTTATCCATGTGAAGAGGCGTAAGCAGATACTACCATTCTGCGAGGTGCCTGCGAAAAGTATACGAGTTGCATTGATAAAGAGAGCAGAAGTGACCGAAAGTCAAGGCCTCCGTGGCGCAATCGGCTAGCGCGTTCGGCTGTTAACCGAAAGGTTGGTGGTTCGAGCCCACCCGGGGGCGAAATCGTTTTAATCGCCACCGAGGTGAGGACGTATGTCCACTTTGATAGAGATACACAGCTAGTGTGACAATTTGGCTGTGTTTGAATGATGCCACCCAGCCTTATACACATTCAGCCACGTGACAGTGGAGGTAAAAACATGGCCCTATGCGGACGTTCTACCGTTTTCCTATTCATTCGGCATGTGTGACACTGCAGTAGAGCGACGACCACTACAAAAGATGTATTATTTACATTTCATTTCGGCGTATACACCGCGAGTGCCATATGACAGGGCCTCTCTCTCGATGTCGATCTGCATTTGGCGTCTCTTAAGTGTCGGTCTGCAGTAGGCCGCTGTTGGCCGAGCGGCGTGCAGTCGCCTTACATGAAGCCCCCAGTGCCACTGTGGACGATGTAGCCAGAGAGAGGAGTCGAAAGGCGCGTTTCACAGTAGAGCCACGCTATCCCACAAGCTGTGCACTAGGTCACGTTTTGCGCAGACCGCAAACCTTTGGTGGCTTGACGCTCGTCGTCGATCGTAAGGGTGAAACAGTGAAGAGAGTTGGAAAACGGTAAGGTGGACACCTCCAGCAGCATCTGTGTGTCAAATCCGATATCTGGTCGAGGGCTGTAAGATTCAGTATGATGACGTGACAATTCGGGAGTAGCTCACGAACGCAAAGCTGCGGCCTTCTTAGCTCAGTGGTAGAGCACTGGTCTCGTAAACCAGGGGTCGTGAGTTCGACCCTCACAGAAGGCGCTCATTTTTTTAACTTTGCTGCTGAGAGCAGAGCTAGCTCGAGCAGCATCTAACAGATGGCAGTGCACTGAATGAAGGGGAAGTTCTACAAGCGATAAAGAGTGCTCTACTTGCATCAGAGGTTTACTGGATGTGTAGGCGGAACACTGTTTTGTATGCATTTTGTAGTATAATGTCATGCTTGGCGATGTCATTCGTTTATGCGCCGCACTACAGTGTGCATGCACGTTATCCATGTGAAGAGGCGTAAGCAGATACTACCATTCTGCGAGGTGCCTGCGAAAAGTATACGACTTGCATTGATAAAGAGAGCAGAAGTGACCGAAAGTCAAGGCCTCCGTGGCGCAATCGGCTAGCGCGTTCGGCTGTTAACCGAAAGGTTGGTGGTTCGAGCCCACCCGGGGGCGAAATCGTTTTAATCGCCACCGAGGTGAGGACGTATGTCCACTTTGATAGAGATACACAGCTAGTGTGACAATTTGGCTGTGTTTGAATGATGCCACCCAGCCTTATACACATTCAGCCACGTGACAGTGGAGGTAACAACATGGCCCTATGCGGACGTTCTACCGTTTTCCTATTCATTCGGCATGTGTGACACTGCAGTAGAGCGACGACCACTACAAAAGATGTATTATTTACATTTCATTTCGGCGTATACACCGCGAGTGCCATATGACAGGGCCTCTCTCTCGATGTCGATCTGCATTTGGCGTCTCTTAAGTGTCGGTCTGCAGTAGGCCGCTGTTGGCCGAGCGGCGTGCAGTCGCCTTACATGAAGCCCCCAGTGCCACTGTGGACGATGTAGCCAGAGAGAGGAGTCGAAAGGCGCGTTTCACAGTAGAGCCACGCTATCCCACAAGCTGTGCACTAGGTCACGTTTTGCGCAGACCGCAAACCTTTGGTGGCTTGACGCTCGTCGTCGATCGTAAGGGTGAAACAGTGAAGAGAGTTGGAAAACGGTAAGGTGGACACCTCCAGCAGCATCTGTGTGTCAAATCCGATATCTGGTCGAGGGCTGTAAGATTCAGTATGATGACGTGACAATTCGGGAGTAGCTCACGAACGCAAAGCTGCGGCCTTCTTAGCTCAGTGGTAGAGCACTGGTCTCGTAAACCAGGGGTCGTGAGTTCGACCCTCACAGAAGGCATTCATTTTTTTAACTTTGCTGCTGAGAGCAGAGCTAGCTCGAGCAGCATCTAACAGATGGCAGTGCACTGAATGAAGGGGAAGTTCTACAACCGATAAAGAGTGCTCTACTTGCATCAGAGGTTTACTGGATGTGTAGGCGGAACACTGTTTTGTATGCATTTTGTAGTATAATGTCATGCTTGGCGATGTCATTCGTTTATGAGCCGCACTACAGTGTGCATGCACGTTATCCATGTGAAGAGGCGTAAGCAGATACTACCATTCTGCGAGGTGCCTGCGAAAAGTATACGAGTTGCATTGATAAAGAGAGCAGAAGTGACCGAAAGTCAAGGCCTCCGTGGCGCAATCGGCTAGCGCGTTCGGCTGTTAACCGAAAGGTTGGTGGTTCGAGCCCACCCGGGGGCGAAATCGTTTTAATCGCCACCGAGGTGAGGACGTATGTCCACTTTGATAGAGATACACAGCTAGTGTGACAATTTGGCTGTGTTTGAATGATGCCACCCAGCCTTATACACATTCAGCCACGTGACAGTGGAGGTAAAAACATGGCCCTATGCGGACGTTCTACCGTTTTCCTATTCATTCGGCATGTCTGACACTGCAGTAGAGCGACGACCACTACAAAAGATGTATTATTTACATTTCATTTCGGCGTATACACCGCGAGTGCCATATGACAGGGCCTCTCTCTCGATGTCGATCTGCATTTGGCGTCTCTTAAGTGTCGGTCTGCAGTAGGCCGCTGTTGGCCGAGCGGCGTGCAGTCGCCTTACATGAAGCCCCCAGTGCCACTGTGGACGATGTAGCCAGAGAGAGGAGTCGAAAGGCGCGTTTCACAGTAGAGCCACGCTATCCCACAAGCTGTGCACTAGGTCACGTTTTGCGCAGACCGCAAACCTTTGGTGGCTTGACGCTCGTCGTCGATCGTAAGGGTGAAACAGTGAAGAGAGTTGGAAAACGGTAAGGTGGACACCTCCAGCAGCATCTGTGTGTCAAATCCGATATCTGGTCGAGGGCTGTAAGATTCAGTATGATGACGTGACAATTCGGGAGTAGCTCACGAACGCAAAGCTGCGGCCTTCTTAGCTCAGTGGTAGAGCACTGGTCTCGTAAACCAGGGGTCGTGAGTTCGACCCTCACAGAAGGCGCTCATTTTTTTAACTTTGCTGCTGAGAGCAGAGCTAGCTCCAGCAGCATCTAACAGATGGCAGTGCACTGAATGAAGGGGAAGTTCTACAAGCGATAAAGAGTGCTCTACTTGCATCAGAGGTTTACTGGATGTGTAGGCGGAACACTGTTTTGTATGCATTTTGTAGTATAATGTCATGCTTGGCGATGTCATTCGTTTATGCGCCGCACTACAGTGTGCATGCACGTTATCCATGTGAAGAGGCGTAAGCAGATACTACCATTCTGCGAGGTGCCTGCGAAAAGTATACGACTTGCATTGATAAAGAGAGCAGAAGTGACCGAAAGTCAAGGCCTCCGTGGCGCAATCGGCTAGCGCGTTCGGCTGTTAACCGAAAGGTTGGTGGTTCGAGCCCACCCGGGGGCGAAATCGTTTTAATCGCCACCGAGGTGAGGACGTATGTCCACTTTGATAGAGATACACAGCTAGTGTGACAATTTGGCTGTGTTTGAATGATGCCACCCAGCCTTATACACATTCAGCCACGTGACAGTGGAGGTAACAACATGGCCCTATGCGGACGTTCTACCGTTTTCCTATTCATTCGGCATGTGTGACACTGCAGTAGAGCGACGACCACTACAAAAGATGTATTATTTACATTTCATTTCGGCGTATACACCGCGAGTGCCATATGACAGGGCCTCTCTCTCGATGTCGATCTGCATTTGGCGTCTCTTAAGTGTCGGTCTGCAGTAGGCCGCTGTTGGCCGAGCGGCGTGCAGTCGCCTTACATGAAGCCCCCAGTGCCACTGTGGACGATGTAGCCAGAGAGAGGAGTCGAAAGGCGCGTTTCACAGTAGAGCCACGCTATCCCACAAGCTGTGCACTAGGTCACGTTTTGCGCAGACCGCAAACCTTTGGTGGCTTGACGCTCGTCGTCGATCGTAAGGGTGAAACAGTGAAGAGAGTTGGAAAACGGTAAGGTGGACACCTCCAGCAGCATCTGTGTGTCAAATCCGATATCTGGTCGAGGGCTGTAAGATTCAGTATGATGACGTGACAATTCGGGAGTAGCTCACGAACGCAAAGCTGCGGCCTTCTTAGCTCAGTGGTAGAGCACTGGTCTCGTAAACCAGGGGTCGTGAGTTCGACCCTCACAGAAGGCGCTCATTTTTTTAACTTTGCTGCTGAGAGCAGAGCTAGCTCGAGCAGCATCTAACAGATGGCAGTGCACTGAATGAAGGGGAAGTTCTACAAGCGATAAAGAGTGCTCTACTTGCATCAGAGGTTTACTGGATGTGTAGGCGGAACACTGTTTTGTATGCATTTTGTAGTATAATGTCATGCTTGGCGATGTCATTCGTTTATGCGCCGCACTACAGTGTGCATGCACGTTATCCATGTGAAGAGGCGTAAGCAGATACTACCATTCTGCGAGGTGCCTGCGAAAAGTATACGACTTGCATTGATAAAGAGAGCAGAAGTGACCGAAAGTCAAGGCCTCCGTGGCGCAATCGGCTAGCGCGTTCGGCTGTTAACCGAAAGGTTGGTGGTTCGAGCCCACCCGGGGGCGAAATCGTTTTAATCGCCACCGAGGTGAGGACGTATGTCCACTTTGATAGAGATACACAGCTAGTGTGACAATTTGGCTGTGTTTGAATGATGCCACCCAGCCTTATACACATTCAGCCACGTGACAGTGGAGGTAACAACATGGCCCTATGCGGACGTTCTACCGTTTTCCTATTCATTCGGCATGTGTGACACTGCAGTAGAGCGACGACCACTACAAAAGATGTATTATTTACATTTCATTTCGGCGTATACACCGCGAGTGCCATATGACAGGGCCTCTCTCTCGATGTCGATCTGCATTTGGCGTCTCTTAAGTGTCGGTCTGCAGTAGGCCGCTGTTGGCCGAGCGGCGTGCAGTCGCCTTACATGAAGCCCCCAGTGCCACTGTGGACGATGTAGCCAGAGAGAGGAGTCGAAAGGCGCGTTTCACAGTAGAGCCACGCTATCCCACAAGCTGTGCACTAGGTCACGTTTTGCGCAGACCGCAAACCTTTGGTGGCTTGACGCTCGTCGTCGATCGTAAGGGTGAAACAGTGAAGAGAGTTGGAAAACGGTAAGGTGGACACCTCCAGCAGCATCTGTGTGTCAAATCCGATATCTGGTCGAGGGCTGTAAGATTCAGTATGATGACGTGACAATTCGGGAGTAGCTCACGAACGCAAAGCTGCGGCCTTCTTAGCTCAGTGGTAGAGCACTGGTCTCGTAAACCAGGGGTCGTGAGTTCGACCCTCACAGAAGGCGCTCATTTTTTTAACTTTGCTGCTGAGAGCAGAGTTAGCTCGAGCAGCATCTAACAGATGGCAGTGCACTGAATGAAGGGGAAGTTCTACAAGCGATAAAGAGTGCTCTACTTGCATCAGAGGTTTACTGGATGTGTAGGCGGAACACTGTTTTGTATGCATTTTGTAGTATAATGTCATGCTTGGCGATGTCATTCGTTTATGCGCCGCACTACAGTGTGCATGCACGTTATCCATGTGAAGAGGCGTAAGCAGATACTACCATTCTGCGAGGTGCCTGCGAAAAGTATACGACTTGCATTGATAAAGAGAGCAGAAGTGACCGAAAGTCAAGGCCTCCGTGGCGCAATCGGCTAGCGCGTTCGGCTGTTAACCGAAAGGTTGGTGGTTCGAGCCCACCCGGGGGCGAAATCGTTTTAATCGCCACCGAGGTGAGGACGTATGTCCACTTTGATAGAGATACACAGCTAGTGTGACAATTTGGCTGTGTTTGAATGATGCCACCCAGCCTTATACACATTCAGCCACGTGACAGTGGAGGTAACAACATGGCCCTATGCGGACGTTCTACCGTTTTCCTATTCATTCGGCATGTGTGACACTGCAGTAGAGCGACGACCACTACAAAAGATGTATTATTTACATTTCATTTCGGCGTATACACCGCGAGTGCCATATGACAGGGCCTCTCTCTCGATGTCGATCTGCATTTGGCGTCTCTTAAGTGTCGGTCTGCAGTAGGCCGCTGTTGGCCGAGCGGCGTGCAGTCGCCTTACATGAAGCCCCCAGTGCCACTGTGGACGATGCAGCCAGAGAGAGGAGTCGAAAGGCGCGTTTCACAGTAGAGCCACGCTATCCCACAAGCTGTGCACTAGGTCAAGTTTTGCGCAGACCGCAAACCTTTGGTGGCTTGACGCTCGTCGTCGATCGTAAGGGTGAAACAGTGAAGAGAGTTGGAAAACGGTAAGGTGGACACCTCCAGCAGCATCTGTGTGTCAAATCCGATATCTGGTCGAGGGCTGTAAGATTCAGTATGATGACGTGACAATTCGGGAGTAGCTCACGAACGCAAAGCTGCGGCCTTCTTAGCTCAGTGGTAGAGCACTGGTCTCGTAAACCAGGGGTCGTGAGTTCGACCCTCACAGAAGGCGCTCATTTTTTTAACTTTGCTGCTGAGAGCAGAGCTAGCTCGAGCAGCATCTAACAGATGGCAGTGCACTGAATGAAGGGGAAGTTCTACAACCGATAAAGAGTGCTCTAGTTGCATCAGAGGTTTACAGAATGTGTAGGCGGAACACTGTTTTGTATGCATTTTGTAGTATAATGTCATGCTTGGCGATGTCATTCGTTTATGCGCCGCACTACAGTGTGCATGCACGTTATCCATGTGAGGAGGCGTAAGCAGATACTACCATTCTGCGAGGTGCCTGCGAAAAGTATACGAGTTGCATTGATAAAGAGAGCAGAAGTAACCGAAAGTCAAGGCCTCCGTGGCGCAATCGGCTAGCGCGTTCGGCTGTTAACCGAAAGGTTGGTGGTTCGAGCCCACCCGGGGGCGAAATCGTTTTAATCGCCACCGAGGTGAGGACGTATGTCCACTTTGATAGAGATACACAGCTAGTGTGACAATTTGGCTGTGTTTGAATGATGCCACCCAGCCTTATACACATTCAGCCACGTGACAGTGGAGGTAAAAACATGGCCCTATGCGGACGTTCTACCGTTTTCCTATTCATTCGGCATGTGTGACACTGCAGTAGAGCGACGACCACTACAAAAGATGTATTATTTACATTTCATTTCGGCGTATACACCGCGAGTGCCATATGACAGGGCCTCTCTCTCGATGTCGATCTGCATTTGGCGTCTCTTAAGTGTCGGTCTGCAGTAGGCCGCTGTTGGCCGAGCGGCGTGCAGTCGCCTTACATGAAGCCCCCAGTGCCACTGTGGACGATGCAGCCAGAGAGAGGAGTCGAAAGGCGCGTTTCACAGTAGAGCCACGCTATCCCACAAGCTGTGCACTAGGTCAAGTTTTGCGCAGACCGCAAACCTTTGGTGGCTTGACGCTCGTCGTCGATCGTAAGGGTGAAACAGTGAAGAGAGTTGGAAAACGGTAAGGTGGACACCTCCAGCAGCATCTGTGTGTCAAATCCGATATCTGGTCGAGGGCTGTAAGATTCAGTATGATGACGTGACAATTCGGGAGTAGCTCACGAACGCAAAGCTGCGGCCTTCTTAGCTCAGTGGTAGAGCACTGGTCTCGTAAACCAGGGGTCGTGAGTTCGACCCTCACAGAAGGCGCTCATTTTTTTAACTTTGCTGCTGAGAGCAGAGCTAGCTCGAGCAGCATCTAACAGATGGCAGTGCACTGAATGAAGGGGAAGTTCTACAACCGATAAAGAGTGCTCTACTTGCATCAGAGGTTTACTGGATGTGTAGGCGGAACACTGTTTTGTATGCATTTTGTAGTATAATGTCATGCTTGGCGATGTCATTCGTTTATGAGCCGCACTACAGTGTGCATGCACGTTATCCATGTGAAGAGGCGTAAGCAGATACTACCATTCTGCGAGGTGCCTGCGAAAAGTATACGACTTGCATTGATAAAGAGAGCAGAAGTGACCGAAAGTCAAGGCCTCCGTGGCGCAATCGGCTAGCGCGTTCGGCTGTTAACCGAAAGGTTGGTGGTTCGAGCCCACCCGGGGGCGAAATCGTTTTAATCGCCACCGAGGTGAGGACGTATGTCCACTTTGATAGAGATACACAGCTAGTGTGACAATGTGGCTGTGTTTGAATGATGCCACCCAGCCTTATACACATTCAGCCACGTGACAGTGGAGGTAAAAACATGGCCCTATGCGGACGTTCTACCGTTTTCCTATTCATTCGGCATGTGTGACACTGCAGTAGAGCGACGACCACTACAAAAGATGTATTATTTACATTTCATTTCGGCGTATACACCGCGAGTGCCATATGACAGGACCTCTCTCTCGATGTCGATCTGCATTTGGCGTCTCTTAAGTGTCGGTCTGCAGTAGGCCGCTGTTGGCCGAGCGGCGTGCAGTCGCCTTACATGAAGCCCCCAGTGCCACTGTGGACGATGTAGCCAGAGAGAGGAGTCGAAAGGCGCGTTTCACAGTAGAGCCACGCTATCCCACAAGCTGTGCACTAGGTCAAGTTTTGCGCAGACCGCAAACCTTTGGTGGCTTGACGCTCGTCGTCGATCGTAAGGGTGAAACAGTGAAGAGAGTTGGAAAACGGTAAGGTGGACACCTCCAGCAGCATCTGTGTGTCAAATCCGATATCTGGTCGAGGGCTGTAAGATTCAGTATGATGACGTGCCAATTCGGGAGTAGCTCACGAACGCAAAGCTGCGGCCTTCTTAGCTAAGTGGTAGAGCACTGGTCTCGTAAACCAGGGGTCGTGAGTTCGACCCTCACAGAAGGCATTCATTTTTTTAACTTTGCTGCTGAGAGCAGAGCTAGCTCGAGCAGCATCTAACAGATGGCAGTGCACTGAATGAAGGGGAAGTTCTACAACCGATAAAGAGTGCTCTAGTTGCATCAGAGGTTTACAGAATGTGTAGGCGGAACACTGTTTTGTATGCATTTTGTAGTATAATGTCATGCTTGGCGATGTCATTCGTTTATGCGCCGCACTACAGTGTGCATGCACGTTATCCATGTGAGGAGGCGTAAGCAGATACTACCATTCTGCGAGGTGCCTGCGAAAAGTATACGAGTTGCATTGATAAAGAGAGCAGAAGTAACCGAAAGTCAAGGCCTCCGTGGCGCAATCGGCTAGCGCGTTCGGCTGTTAACCGAAAGGTTGGTGGTTCGAGCCCACCTGGGATGGAAATCGTTTTAATCGCCACCGAGGTGAGGACGTATGTCCACTTTGATAGAGATACACAGCTAGTGTGACAATGTGGCTGTGTTTGAATGATGCCACCCAGCCTTATACACATTCAGCCACGTGACAGTGGAGGTAAAAACATGGCCCTATGCGGACGTTGTACAGTTTTCCTATTCATTCGGCATGTGTGACACTGCAGTAGAGCGACGACCACTACAAAAGATGTATTATTTACATTTCATTTCGGCGTATACACCGCGAGTGCCATATGACAGGACCTCTCTCTCGATGTCAATCTGCATTTGGCGTCTCTTAAGTGTCGGTCTGCAGTAGGCCGCTGTTGGCCGAGCGGCGTGCAGTCGCCTTACATGAAGCCCCCAGTGCCACTGTGGACGATGTAGCCAGAGAGAGGAGTCGAAAGGCGCGTTTCACAGTAGAGCCACGCTATCCCACAAGCTGTGCACTAGGTCAAGTTTTGCGCAGACCGCAAACCTTTGGTGGCTTGACGCTCGTAGTCGATCGTAAGGGTGAAACAGTGAAGAGAGTTGGAAAACGGTAAGGTGGACACCTCCAGCAGCATCTGTGTGTCAAATCCGATATCTGGTCGAGGGCTGTAAGATTCAGTATGATGACGTGACAATTCGGGAGTAGCTCACGAACGCAAAGCTGCGGCCTTCTTAGCTCAGTGGTAGAGCACTGGTCTCGTAAACCAGGGGTCGTGAGTTCGACCCTCACAGAAGGCATTCATTTTTTTAACTTTGCTGCTGAGAGCAGAGCTAGCTCGAGCAGCATCTAACAGATGGCAGTGCACTGAATGAAGGGGAAGTTCTACAACCGATAAAGAGTGCTCTAGTTGCATCAGAGGTTTACAGAATGTGTAGGCGGAACACTGTTTTGTATGCATTTTGTAGTATAATGTCATGCTTGGCGATGTCATTCGTTTATGCGCCGCACTACAGTGTGCATGCACGTTATCCATGTGAGGAGGCGTAAGCAGATACTACCATTCTGCGAGGTGCCTGCGAAAAGTATACGAGTTGCATTGATAAAGAGAGCAGAAGTAACCGAAAGTCAAGGCCTCCGTGGCGCAATCGGCTAGCGCGTTCGGCTGTTAACCGAAAGGTTGGTGGTTCGAGCCCACCCGGGGGCGAAATCGTTTTAATCGCCACCGAGGTGAGGACGTATGTCCACTTTGATAGAGATACACAGCTAGTGTGACAATTTGGCTGTGTTTGAATGATGCCACCCAGCCTTATACACATTCAGCCACGTGACAGTGGAGGTAAAAACATGGCCCTATGCGGACGTTCTACCGTTTTCCTATTCATTCGGCATGTGTGACGCTGCAGTAGAGCGACGACCACTACAAAAGATGTATTATTTACATTTCATTTCGGCGTATACACCGCGAGTGCCATATGACAGGGCCTCTCTCTCGATGTCGATCTGCATTTGGCGTCTCTTAAGTGTCGGTCTGCAGTAGGCCGCTGTTGGCCGAGCGGCGTGCAGTCGCCTTACATGAAGCCCCCAGTGCCACTGTGGACGATGCAGCCAGAGAGAGGAGTCGAAAGGCGCGTTTCACAGTAGAGCCACGCTATCCCACAAGCTGTGCACTAGGTCAAGTTTTGCGCAGACCGCAAACCTTTGGTGGCTTGACGCTCGTCGTCGATCGTAAGGGTGAAACAGTGAAGAGAGTTGGAAAACGGTAAGGTGGACACCTCCAGCAGCATCTGTGTGTCAAATCCGATATCTGGTCGAGGGCTGTAAGATTCAGTATGATGACGTGACAATTCGGGAGTAGCTCACGAACGCAAAGCTGCGGCCTTCTTAGCTCAGTGGTAGAGCACTGGTCTCGTAAACCAGGGGTCGTGAGTTCGACCCTCACAGAAGGCGCTCATTTTTTTAACTTTGCTGCTGAGAGCAGAGCTAGCTCGAGCAGCATCTAACAGATGGCAGTGCACTGAATGAAGGGGAAGTTCTACAACCGATAAAGAGTGCTCTACTTGCATCAGAGGTTTACTGGATGTGTAGGCGGAACACTGTTTTGTATGCATTTTGTAGTATAATGTCATGCTTGGCGATGTCATTCGTTTATGAGCCGCACTACAGTGTGCATGCACGTTATCCATGTGAAGAGGCGTAAGCAGATACTACCATTCTGCGAGGTGCCTGCGAAAAGTATACGACTTGCATTGATAAAGAGAGCAGAAGTGACCGAAAGTCAAGGCCTCCGTGGCGCAATCGGCTAGCGCGTTCGGCTGTTAACCGAAAGGTTGGTGGTTCGAGCCCACCCGGGGGCGAAATCGTTTTAATCGCCACCGAGGTGAGGACGTATGTCCACTTTGATAGAGATACACAGCTAGTGTGACAATGTGGCTGTGTTTGAATGATGCCACCCAGCCTTATACACATTCAGCCACGTGACAGTGGAGGTAAAAACATGGCCCTATGCGGACGTTCTACCGTTTTCCTATTCATTCGGCATGTGTGACACTGCAGTAGAGCGACGACCACTACAAAAGATGTATTATTTACATTTCATTTCGGCGTATACACCGCGAGTGCCATATGACAGGACCTCTCTCTCGATGTCGATCTGCATTTGGCGTCTCTTAAGTGTCGGTCTGCAGTAGGCCGCTGTTGGCCGAGCGGCGTGCAGTCGCCTTACATGAAGCCCCCAGTGCCACTGTGGACGATGTAGCCAGAGAGAGGAGTCGAAAGGCGCGTTTCACAGTAGAGCCACGCTATCCCACAAGCTGTGCACTAGGTCAAGTTTTGCGCAGACCGCAAACCTTTGGTGGCTTGACGCTCGTCGTCGATCGTAAGGGTGAAACAGTGAAGAGAGTTGGAAAACGGTAAGGTGGACACCTCCAGCAGCATCTGTGTGTCAAATCCGATATCTGGTCGAGGGCTGTAAGATTCAGTATGATGACGTGCCAATTCGGGAGTAGCTCACGAACGCAAAGCTGCGGCCTTCTTAGCTCAGTGGTAGAGCACTGGTCTCGTAAACCAGGGGTCGTGAGTTCGACCCTCACAGAAGGCATTCATTTTTTTAACTTTGCTGCTGAGAGCAGAGCTAGCTCGAGCAGCATCTAACAGATGGCAGTGCACTGAATGAAGGGGAAGTTCTACAACCGATAAAGAGTGCTCTAGTTGCATCAGAGGTTTACAGAATGTGTAGGCGGAACACTGTTTTGTATGCATTTTGTAGTATAATGTCATGCTTGGCGATGTCATTCGTTTATGCGCCGCACTACAGTGTGCATGCACGTTATCCATGTGAGGAGGCGTAAGCAGATACTACCATTCTGCGAGGTGCCTGCGAAAAGTATACGAGTTGCATTGATAAAGAGAGCAGAAGTAACCGAAAGTCAAGGCCTCCGTGGCGCAATCGGCTAGCGCGTTCGGCTGTTAACCGAAAGGTTGGTGGTTCGAGCCCACCTGGGATGGAAATCGTTTTAATCGCCACCGAGGTGAGGACGTATGTCCACTTTGATAGAGATACACAGCTAGTGTGACAATGTGGCTGTGTTTGAATGATGCCACCCAGCCTTATACACATTCAGCCACGTGACAGTGGAGGTAAAAACATGGCCCTATGCGGACGTTGTACAGTTTTCCTATTCATTCGGCATGTGTGACACTGCAGTAGAGCGACGACCACTACAAAAGATGTATTATTTACATTTCATTTCGGCGTATACACCGCGAGTGCCATATGACAGGACCTCTCTCTCGATGTCAATCTGCATTTGGCGTCTCTTAAGTGTCGGTCTGCAGTAGGCCGCTGTTGGCCGAGCGGCGTGCAGTCGCCTTACATGAAGCCCCCAGTGCCACTGTGGACGATGTAGCCAGAGAGAGGAGTCGAAAGGCGCGTTTCACAGTAGAGCCACGCTATCCCACAAGCTGTGCACTAGGTCAAGTTTTGCGCAGACCGCAAACCTTTGGTGGCTTGACGCTCGTAGTCGATCGTAAGGGTGAAACAGTGAAGAGAGTTGGAAAACGGTAAGGTGGACACCTCCAGCAGCATCTGTGTGTCAAATCCGATATCTGGTCGAGGGCTGTAAGATTCAGTATGATGACGTGACAATTCGGGAGTAGCTCACGAACGCAAAGCTGCGGCCTTCTTAGCTCAGTGGTAGAGCACTGGTCTCGTAAACCAGGGGTCGTGAGTTCGACCCTCACAGAAGGCATTCATTTTTTTAACTTTGCTGCTGAGAGCAGAGCTAGCTCGAGCAGCATCTAACAGATGGCAGTGCACTGAATGAAGGGGAAGTTCTACAACCGATAAAGAGTGCTCTAGTTGCATCAGAGGTTTACAGAATGTGTAGGCGGAACACTGTTTTGTATGCATTTTGTAGTATAATGTCATGCTTGGCGATGTCATTCGTTTATGAGCCGCACTACAGTGTGCATGCACGTTATCCATGTGAAGAGGCGTAAGCAGATACTACCATTCTGCGAGGTGCCTGCGAAAAGTATACGAGTTGCATTGATAAAGAGAGCAGAAGTGACCGAAAGTCAAGGCCTCCGTGGCGCAATCGGCTAGCGCGTTCGGCTGTTAACCGAAAGGTTGGTGGTTCGAGCCCACCCGGGGGCGAAATCGTTTTAATCGCCACCGAGGTGAGGACGTATGTCCACTTTGATAGAGATACACAGCTAGTGTGACAATTTGGCTGTGTTTGAATGATGCCACCCAGCCTTATACACATTCAGCCACGTGACAGTGGAGGTAAAAACATGGCCCTATGCGGACGTTCTACCGTTTTCCTATTCATTCGGCATGTGTGACACTGCAGTAGAGCGACGACCACTACAAAAGATGTATTATTTACATTTCATTTCGGCGTATACACCGCGAGTGCCATATGACAGGGCCTCTCTCTCGATGTCGATCTGCATTTGGCGTCTCTTAAGTGTCGGTCTGCAGTAGGCCGCTGTTGGCCGAGCGGCGTGCAGTCGCCTTACATGAAGCCCCCAGTGCCACTGTGGACGATGTAGCCAGAGAGAGGAGTCGAAAGGCGCGTTTCACAGTAGAGCCACGCTATCCCACAAGCTGTGCACTAGGTCACGTTTTGCGCAGACCGCAAACCTTTGGTGGCTTGACGCTCGTCGTCGATCGTAAGGGTGAAACAGTGAAGAGAGTTGGAAAACGGTAAGGTGGACACCTCCAGCAGCATCTGTGTGTCAAATCCGATATCTGGTCGAGGGCTGTAA
Source organism: Schistocerca cancellata (assembly GCF_023864275.1). Classification (NCBI taxonomy): domain Eukaryota; kingdom Metazoa; phylum Arthropoda; class Insecta; order Orthoptera; family Acrididae; genus Schistocerca; species Schistocerca cancellata. The sequence goes on from NW_026046838.1 coordinate 276,347, forward strand.
GATTCAGTATGATGACGTGACAATTCGGGAGTAGCTCACGAACGCAAAGCTGCGGCCTTCTTAGCTCAGTGGTAGAGCACTGGTCTCGTAAACCAGGGGTCGTGAGTTCGACCCTCACAGAAGGCGCTCATTTTTTTAACTTTGCTGCTGAGAGCAGAGCTAGCTCGAGCAGCATCTAACAGATGGCAGTGCACTGAATGAAGGGGAAGTTCTACAAGCGATAAAGAGTGCTCTACTTGCATCAGAGGTTTACTGGATGTGTAGGCGGAACACTGTTTTGTATGCATTTTGTAGTATAATGTCATGCTTGGCGATGTCATTCGTTTATGCGCCGCACTACAGTGTGCATGCACGTTATCCATGTGAAGAGGCGTAAGCAGATACTACCATTCTGCGAGGTGCCTGCGAAAAGTATACGACTTGCATTGATAAAGAGAGCAGAAGTGACCGAAAGTCAAGGCCTCCGTGGCGCAATCGGCTAGCGCGTTCGGCTGTTAACCGAAAGGTTGGTGGTTCGAGCCCACCCGGGGGCGAAATCGTTTTAATCGCCACCGAGGTGAGGACGTATGTCCACTTTGATAGAGATACACAGCTAGTGTGACAATTTGGCTGTGTTTGAATGATGCCACCCAGCCTTATACACATTCAGCCACGTGACAGTGGAGGTAACAACATGGCCCTATGCGGACGTTCTACCGTTTTCCTATTCATTCGGCATGTGTGACACTGCAGTAGAGCGACGACCACTACAAAAGATGTATTATTTACATTTCATTTCGGCGTATACACCGCGAGTGCCATATGACAGGGCCTCTCTCTCGATGTCGATCTGCATTTGGCGTCTCTTAAGTGTCGGTCTGCAGTAGGCCGCTGTTGGCCGAGCGGCGTGCAGTCGCCTTACATGAAGCCCCCAGTGCCACTGTGGACGATGCAGCCAGAGAGAGGAGTCGAAAGGCGCGTTTCACAGTAGAGCCACGCTATCCCACAAGCTGTGCACTAGGTCAAGTTTTGCGCAGACCGCAAACCTTTGGTGGCTTGACGCTCGTCGTCGATCGTAAGGGTGAAACAGTGAAGAGAGTTGGAAAACGGTAAGGTGGACACCTCCAGCAGCATCTGTGTGTCAAATCCGATATCTGGTCGAGGGCTGTAAGATTCAGTATGATGACGTGACAATTCGGGAGTAGCTCACGAACGCAAAGCTGCGGCCTTCTTAGCTCAGTGGTAGAGCACTGGTCTCGTAAACCAGGGGTCGTGAGTTCGACCCTCACAGAAGGCGCTCATTTTTTTAACTTTGCTGCTGAGAGCAGAGCTAGCTCGAGCAGCATCTAACAGATGGCAGTGCACTGAATGAAGGGGAAGTTCTACAACCGATAAAGAGTGCTCTACTTGCATCAGAGGTTTACTGGATGTGTAGGCGGAACACTGTTTTGTATGCATTTTGTAGTATAATGTCATGCTTGGCGATGTCATTCGTTTATGAGCCGCACTACAGTGTGCATGCACGTTATCCATGTGAAGAGGCGTAAGCAGATACTACCATTCTGCGAGGTGCCTGCGAAAAGTATACGACTTGCATTGATAAAGAGAGCAGAAGTGACCGAAAGTCAAGGCCTCCGTGGCGCAATCGGCTAGCGCGTTCGGCTGTTAACCGAAAGGTTGGTGGTTCGAGCCCACCCGGGGGCGAAATCGTTTTAATCGCCACCGAGGTGAGGACGTATGTCCACTTTGATAGAGATACACAGCTAGTGTGACAATGTGGCTGTGTTTGAATGATGCCACCCAGCCTTATACACATTCAGCCACGTGACAGTGGAGGTAAAAACATGGCCCTATGCGGACGTTGTACAGTTTTCCTATTCATTCGGCATGTGTGACACTGCAGTAGAGCGACGACCACTACAAAAGATGTATTATTTACATTTCATTTCGGCGTATACACCGCGAGTGCCATATGACAGGACCTCTCTCTCGATGTCAATCTGCATTTGGCGTCTCTTAAGTGTCGGTCTGCAGTAGGCCGCTGTTGGCCGAGCGGCGTGCAGTCGCCTTACATGAAGCCCCCAGTGCCACTGTGGACGATGTAGCCAGAGAGAGGAGTCGAAAGGCGCGTTTCACAGTAGAGCCACGCTATCCCACAAGCTGTGCACTAGGTCAAGTTTTGCGCAGACCGCAAACCTTTGGTGGCTTGACGCTCGTAGTCGATCGTAAGGGTGAAACAGTGAAGAGAGTTGGAAAACGGTAAGGTGGACACCTCCAGCAGCATCTGTGTGTCAAATCCGATATCTGGTCGAGGGCTGTAAGATTCAGTATGATGACGTGACAATTCGGGAGTAGCTCACGAACGCAAAGCTGCGGCCTTCTTAGCTCAGTGGTAGAGCACTGGTCTCGTAAACCAGGGGTCGTGAGTTCGACCCTCACAGAAGGCATTCATTTTTTTAACTTTGCTGCTGAGAGCAGAGCTAGCTCGAGCAGCATCTAACAGATGGCAGTGCACTGAATGAAGGGGAAGTTCTACAACCGATAAAGAGTGCTCTAGTTGCATCAGAGGTTTACAGAATGTGTAGGCGGAACACTGTTTTGTATGCATTTTGTAGTATAATGTCATGCTTGGCGATGTCATTCGTTTATGAGCCCCACTACAGTGTGCATGCACGTTATCCATGTGAAGAGGCGTAAGCAGATACTACCATTCTGCGAGGTGCCTGCGAAAAGTATACGAGTTGCATTGATAAAGAGAGCAGAAGTGACCGAAAGTCAAGGCCTCCGTGGCGCAATCGGCTAGCGCGTTCGGCTGTTAACCGAAAGGTTGGTGGTTCGAGCCCACCCGGGGGCGAAATCGTTTTAATCGCCACCGAGGTGAGGACGTATGTCCACTTTGATAGAGATACACAGCTAGTGTGACAATTTGGCTGTGTTTGAATGATGCCACCCAGCCTTATACACATTCAGCCACGTGACAGTGGAGGTAAAAACATGGCCCTATGCGGACGTTCTACCGTTTTCGTATTCATTCGGCATGTGTGACACTGCAGTAGAGCGACGACCACTACAAAAGATGTATTATTTACATTTCATTTCGGCGTATACACCGCGAGTGCCATATGACAGGGCCTCTCTCTCGATGTCGATCTGCATTTGGCGTCTCTTAAGTGTCGGTCTGCAGTAGGCCGCTGTTGGCCGAGCGGCGTGCAGTCGCCTTACATGAAGCCCCCAGTGCCACTGTGGACGATGTAGCCAGAGAGAGGAGTCGAAAGGCGCGTTTCACAGTAGAGCCACGCTATCCCACAAGCTGTGCACTAGGTCACGTTTTGCGCAGACCGCAAACCTTTGGTGGCTTGACGCTCGTCGTCGATCGTAAGGGTGAAACAGTGAAGAGAGTTGGAAAACGGTAAGGTGGACACCTCCAGCAGCATCTGTGTGTCAAATCCGATATCTGGTCGAGGGCTGTAAGATTCAGTATGATGACGTGACAATTCGGGAGTAGCTCACGAACGCAAAGCTGCGGCCTTCTTAGCTCAGTGGTAGAGCACTGGTCTCGTAAACCAGGGGTCGTGAGTTCGACCCTCACAGAAGGCATTCATTTTTTTAACTTTGCTGCTGAGAGCAGAGCTAGCTCGAGCAGCATCTAACAGATGGCAGTGCACTGAATGAAGGGGAAGTTCTACAAGCGATAAAGAGTGCTCTACTTGCATCAGAGGTTTACTGGATGTGTAGGCGGAACACTGTTTTGTATGCATTTTGTAGTATAATGTCATGCTTGGCGATGTCATTCGTTTATGAGCCGCACTACAGTGTGCATGCACGTTATCCATGTGAAGAGGCGTAAGCAGATACTACCATTCTGCGAGGTGCCTGCGAAAAGTATACGAGTTGCATTGATAAAGAGAGCAGAAGTGACCGAAAGTCAAGGCCTCCGTGGCGCAATCGGCTAGCGCGTTCGGCTGTTAACCGAAAGGTTGGTGGTTCGAGCCCACCCGGGGGCGAAATCGTTTTAATCGCCACCGAGGTGAGGACGTATGTCCACTTTGATAGAGATACACAGCTAGTGTGACAATTTGGCTGTGTTTGAATGATGCCACCCAGCCTTATACACATTCAGCCACGTGACAGTGGAGGTAAAAACATGGCCCTATGCGGACGTTCTACCGTTTTCCTATTCATTCGGCATGTGTGACACTGCAGTAGAGCGACGACCACTACAAAAGATGTATTATTTACATTTCATTTCGGCGTATACACCGCGAGTGCCATATGACAGGGCCTCTCTCTCGATGTCGATCTGCATTTGGCGTCTCTTAAGTGTCGGTCTGCAGTAGGCCGCTGTTGGCCGAGCGGCGTGCAGTCGCCTTACATGAAGCCCCCAGTGCCACTGTGGACGATGTAGCCAGAGAGAGGAGTCGAAAGGCGCGTTTCACAGTAGAGCCACGCTATCCCACAAGCTGTGCACTAGGTCACGTTTTGCGCAGACCGCAAACCTTTGGTGGCTTGACGCTCGTCGTCGATCGTAAGGGTGAAACAGTGAAGAGAGTTGGAAAACGGTAAGGTGGACACCTCCAGCAGCATCTGTGTGTCAAATCCGATATCTGGTCGAGGGCTGTAAGATTCAGTATGATGACGTGACAATTCGGGAGTAGCTCACGAACGCAAAGCTGCGGCCTTCTTAGCTCAGTGGTAGAGCACTGGTCTCGTAAACCAGGGGTCGTGAGTTCGACCCTCACAGAAGGCGCTCATTTTTTTAACTTTGCTGCTGAGAGCAGAGCTAGCTCGAGCAGCATCTAACAGATGGCAGTGCACTGAATGAAGGGGAAGTTCTACAAGCGATAAAGAGTGCTCTACTTGCATCAGAGGTTTACTGGATGTGTAGGCGGAACACTGTTTTGTATGCATTTTGTAGTATAATGTCATGCTTGGCGATGTCATTCGTTTATGCGCCGCACTACAGTGTGCATGCACGTTATCCATGTGAAGAGGCGTAAGCAGATACTACCATTCTGCGAGGTGCCTGCGAAAAGTATACGACTTGCATTGATAAAGAGAGCAGAAGTGACCGAAAGTCAAGGCCTCCGTGGCGCAATCGGCTAGCGCGTTCGGCTGTTAACCGAAAGGTTGGTGGTTCGAGCCCACCCGGGGGCGAAATCGTTTTAATCGCCACCGAGGTGAGGACGTATGTCCACTTTGATAGAGATACACAGCTAGTGTGACAATTTGGCTGTGTTTGAATGATGCCACCCAGCCTTATACACATTCAGCCACGTGACAGTGGAGGTAACAACATGGCCCTATGCGGACGTTCTACCGTTTTCCTATTCATTCGGCATGTGTGACACTGCAGTAGAGCGACGACCACTACAAAAGATGTATTATTTACATTTCATTTCGGCGTATACACCGCGAGTGCCATATGACAGGGCCTCTCTCTCGATGTCGATCTGCATTTGGCGTCTCTTAAGTGTCGGTCTGCAGTAGGCCGCTGTTGGCCGAGCGGCGTGCAGTCGCCTTACATGAAGCCCCCAGTGCCACTGTGGACGATGTAGCCAGAGAGAGGAGTCGAAAGGCGCGTTTCACAGTAGAGCCACGCTATCCCACAAGCTGTGCACTAGGTCACGTTTTGCGCAGACCGCAAACCTTTGGTGGCTTGACGCTCGTCGTCGATCGTAAGGGTGAAACAGTGAAGAGAGTTGGAAAACGGTAAGGTGGACACCTCCAGCAGCATCTGTGTGTCAAATCCGATATCTGGTCGAGGGCTGTAAGATTCAGTATGATGACGTGACAATTCGGGAGTAGCTCACGAACGCAAAGCTGCGGCCTTCTTAGCTCAGTGGTAGAGCACTGGTCTCGTAAACCAGGGGTCGTGAGTTCGACCCTCACAGAAGGCATTCATTTTTTTAACTTTGCTGCTGAGAGCAGAGCTAGCTCGAGCAGCATCTAACAGATGGCAGTGCACTGAATGAAGGGGAAGTTCTACAACCGATAAAGAGTGCTCTACTTGCATCAGAGGTTTACTGGATGTGTAGGCGGAACACTGTTTTGTATGCATTTTGTAGTATAATGTCATGCTTGGCGATGTCATTCGTTTATGAGCCGCACTACAGTGTGCATGCACGTTATCCATGTGAAGAGGCGTAAGCAGATACTACCATTCTGCGAGGTGCCTGCGAAAAGTATACGAGTTGCATTGATAAAGAGAGCAGAAGTGACCGAAAGTCAAGGCCTCCGTGGCGCAATCGGCTAGCGCGTTCGGCTGTTAACCGAAAGGTTGGTGGTTCGAGCCCACCCGGGGGCGAAATCGTTTTAATCGCCACCGAGGTGAGGACGTATGTCCACTTTGATAGAGATACACAGCTAGTGTGACAATTTGGCTGTGTTTGAATGATGCCACCCAGCCTTATACACATTCAGCCACGTGACAGTGGAGGTAAAAACATGGCCCTATGCGGACGTTCTACCGTTTTCCTATTCATTCGGCATGTGTGACACTGCAGTAGAGCGACGACCACTACAAAAGATGTATTATTTACATTTCATTTCGGCGTATACACCGCGAGTGCCATATGACAGGGCCTCTCTCTCGATGTCGATCTGCATTTGGCGTCTCTTAAGTGTCGGTCTGCAGTAGGCCGCTGTTGGCCGAGCGGCGTGCAGTCGCCTTACATGAAGCCCCCAGTGCCACTGTGGACGATGTAGCCAGAGAGAGGAGTCGAAAGGCGCGTTTCACAGTAGAGCCACGCTATCCCACAAGCTGTGCACTAGGTCACGTTTTGCGCAGACCGCAAACCTTTGGTGGCTTGACGCTCGTCGTCGATCGTAAGGGTGAAACAGTGAAGAGAGTTGGAAAACGGTAAGGTGGACACCTCCAGCAGCATCTGTGTGTCAAATCCGATATCTGGTCGAGGGCTGTAAGATTCAGTATGATGACGTGACAATTCGGGAGTAGCTCACGAACGCAAAGCTGCGGCCTTCTTAGCTCAGTGGTAGAGCACTGGTCTCGTAAACCAGGGGTCGTGAGTTCGACCCTCACAGAAGGCGCTCATTTTTTTAACTTTGCTGCTGAGAGCAGAGCTAGCTCGAGCAGCATCTAACAGATGGCAGTGCACTGAATGAAGGGGAAGTTCTACAAGCGATAAAGAGTGCTCTACTTGCATCAGAGGTTTACTGGATGTGTAGGCGGAACACTGTTTTGTATGCATTTTGTAGTATAATGTCATGCTTGGCGATGTCATTCGTTTATGCGCCGCACTACAGTGTGCATGCACGTTATCCATGTGAAGAGGCGTAAGCAGATACTACCATTCTGCGAGGTGCCTGCGAAAAGTATACGACTTGCATTGATAAAGAGAGCAGAAGTGACCGAAAGTCAAGGCCTCCGTGGCGCAATCGGCTAGCGCGTTCGGCTGTTAACCGAAAGGTTGGTGGTTCGAGCCCACCCGGGGGCGAAATCGTTTTAATCGCCACCGAGGTGAGGACGTATGTCCACTTTGATAGAGATACACAGCTAGTGTGACAATTTGGCTGTGTTTGAATGATGCCACCCAGCCTTATACACATTCAGCCACGTGACAGTGGAGGTAACAACATGGCCCTATGCGGACGTTCTACCGTTTTCCTATTCATTCGGCATGTGTGACACTGCAGTAGAGCGACGACCACTACAAAAGATGTATTATTTACATTTCATTTCGGCGTATACACCGCGAGTGCCATATGACAGGGCCTCTCTCTCGATGTCGATCTGCATTTGGCGTCTCTTAAGTGTCGGTCTGCAGTAGGCCGCTGTTGGCCGAGCGGCGTGCAGTCGCCTTACATGAAGCCCCCAGTGCCACTGTGGACGATGTAGCCAGAGAGAGGAGTCGAAAGGCGCGTTTCACAGTAGAGCCACGCTATCCCACAAGCTGTGCACTAGGTCACGTTTTGCGCAGACCGCAAACCTTTGGTGGCTTGACGCTCGTCGTCGATCGTAAGGGTGAAACAGTGAAGAGAGTTGGAAAACGGTAAGGTGGACACCTCCAGCAGCATCTGTGTGTCAAATCCGATATCTGGTCGAGGGCTGTAAGATTCAGTATGATGACGTGACAATTCGGGAGTAGCTCACGAACGCAAAGCTGCGGCCTTCTTAGCTCAGTGGTAGAGCACTGGTCTCGTAAACCAGGGGTCGTGAGTTCGACCCTCACAGAAGGCATTCATTTTTTTAACTTTGCTGCTGAGAGCAGAGCTAGCTCGAGCAGCATCTAACAGATGGCAGTGCACTGAATGAAGGGGAAGTTCTACAACCGATAAAGAGTGCTCTACTTGCATCAGAGGTTTACTGGATGTGTAGGCGGAACACTGTTTTGTATGCATTTTGTAGTATAATGTCATGCTTGGCGATGTCATTCGTTTATGAGCCGCACTACAGTGTGCATGCACGTTATCCATGTGAAGAGGCGTAAGCAGATACTACCATTCTGCGAGGTGCCTGCGAAAAGTATACGAGTTGCATTGATAAAGAGAGCAGAAGTGACCGAAAGTCAAGGCCTCCGTGGCGCAATCGGCTAGCGCGTTCGGCTGTTAACCGAAAGGTTGGTGGTTCGAGCCCACCCGGGGGCGAAATCGTTTTAATCGCCACCGAGGTGAGGACGTATGTCCACTTTGATAGAGATACACAGCTAGTGTGACAATTTGGCTGTGTTTGAATGATGCCACCCAGCCTTATACACATTCAGCCACGTGACAGTGGAGGTAAAAACATGGCCCTATGCGGACGTTCTACCGTTTTCCTATTCATTCGGCATGTGTGACACTGCAGTAGAGCGACGACCACTACAAAAGATGTATTATTTACATTTCATTTCGGCGTATACACCGCGAGTGCCATATGACAGGGCCTCTCTCTCGATGTCGATCTGCATTTGGCGTCTCTTAAGTGTCGGTCTGCAGTAGGCCGCTGTTGGCCGAGCGGCGTGCAGTCGCCTTACATGAAGCCCCCAGTGCCACTGTGGACGATGTAGCCAGAGAGAGGAGTCGAAAGGCGCGTTTCACAGTAGAGCCACGCTATCCCACAAGCTGTGCACTAGGTCACGTTTTGCGCAGACCGCAAACCTTTGGTGGCTTGACGCTCGTCGTCGATCGTAAGGGTGAAACAGTGAAGAGAGTTGGAAAACGGTAAGGTGGACACCTCCAGCAGCATCTGTGTGTCAAATCCGATATCTGGTCGAGGGCTGTAAGATTCAGTATGATGACGTGACAATTCGGGAGTAGCTCACGAACGCAAAGCTGCGGCCTTCTTAGCTCAGTGGTAGAGCACTGGTCTCGTAAACCAGGGGTCGTGAGTTCGACCCTCACAGAAGGCGCTCATTTTTTTAACTTTGCTGCTGAGAGCAGAGCTAGCTCGAGCAGCATCTAACAGATGGCAGTGCACTGAATGAAGGGGAAGTTCTACAAGCGATAAAGAGTGCTCTACTTGCATCAGAGGTTTACTGGATGTGTAGGCGGAACACTGTTTTGTATGCATTTTGTAGTATAATGTCATGCTTGGCGATGTCATTCGTTTATGCGCCGCACTACAGTGTGCATGCACGTTATCCATGTGAAGAGGCGTAAGCAGATACTACCATTCTGCGAGGTGCCTGCGAAAAGTATACGACTTGCATTGATAAAGAGAGCAGAAGTGACCGAAAGTCAAGGCCTCCGTGGCGCAATCGGCTAGCGCGTTCGGCTGTTAACCGAAAGGTTGGTGGTTCGAGCCCACCCGGGGGCGAAATCGTTTTAATCGCCACCGAGGTGAGGACGTATGTCCACTTTGATAGAGATACACAGCTAGTGTGACAATTTGGCTGTGTTTGAATGATGCCACCCAGCCTTATACACATTCAGCCACGTGACAGTGGAGGTAACAACATGGCCCTATGCGGACGTTCTACCGTTTTCCTATTCATTCGGCATGTGTGACACTGCAGTAGAGCGACGACCACTACAAAAGATGTATTATTTACATTTCATTTCGGCGTATACACCGCGAGTGCCATATGACAGGGCCTCTCTCTCGATGTCGATCTGCATTTGGCGTCTCTTAAGTGTCGGTCTGCAGTAGGCCGCTGTTGGCCGAGCGGCGTGCAGTCGCCTTACATGAAGCCCCCAGTGCCACTGTGGACGATGTAGCCAGAGAGAGGAGTCGAAAGGCGCGTTTCACAGTAGAGCCACGCTATCCCACAAGCTGTGCACTAGGTCACGTTTTGCGCAGACCGCAAACCTTTGGTGGCTTGACGCTCGTCGTCGATCGTAAGGGTGAAACAGTGAAGAGAGTTGGAAAACGGTAAGGTGGACACCTCCAGCAGCATCTGTGTGTCAAATCCGATATCTGGTCGAGGGCTGTAAGATTCAGTATGATGACGTGACAATTCGGGAGTAGCTCACGAACGCAAAGCTGCGGCCTTCTTAGCTCAGTGGTAGAGCACTGGTCTCGTAAACCAGGGGTCGTGAGTTCGACCCTCACAGAAGGCATTCATTTTTTTAACTTTGCTGCTGAGAGCAGAGCTAGCTCGAGCAGCATCTAACAGATGGCAGTGCACTGAATGAAGGGGAAGTTCTACAACCGATAAAGAGTGCTCTACTTGCATCAGAGGTTTACTGGATGTGTAGGCGGAACACTGTTTTGTATGCATTTTGTAGTATAATGTCATGCTTGGCGATGTCATTCGTTTATGAGCCGCACTACAGTGTGCATGCACGTTATCCATGTGAAGAGGCGTAAGCAGATACTACCATTCTGCGAGGTGCCTGCGAAAAGTATACGAGTTGCATTGATAAAGAGAGCAGAAGTGACCGAAAGTCAAGGCCTCCGTGGCGCAATCGGCTAGCGCGTTCGGCTGTTAACCGAAAGGTTGGTGGTTCGAGCCCACCCGGGGGCGAAATCGTTTTAATCGCCACCGAGGTGAGGACGTATGTCCACTTTGATAGAGATACACAGCTAGTGTGACAATTTGGCTGTGTTTGAATGATGCCACCCAGCCTTATACACATTCAGCCACGTGACAGTGGAGGTAAAAACATGGCCCTATGCGGACGTTCTACCGTTTTCCTATTCATTCGGCATGTGTGACACTGCAGTAGAGCGACGACCACTACAAAAGATGTATTATTTACATTTCATTTCGGCGTATACACCGCGAGTGCCATATGACAGGGCCTCTCTCTCGATGTCGATCTGCATTTGGCGTCTCTTAAGTGTCGGTCTGCAGTAGGCCGCTGTTGGCCGAGCGGCGTGCAGTCGCCTTACATGAAGCCCCCAGTGCCACTGTGGACGATGTAGCCAGAGAGAGGAGTCGAAAGGCGCGTTTCACAGTAGAGCCACGCTATCCCACAAGCTGTGCACTAGGTCACGTTTTGCGCAGACCGCAAACCTTTGGTGGCTTGACGCTCGTCGTCGATCGTAAGGGTGAAACAGTGAAGAGAGTTGGAAAACGGTAAGGTGGACACCTCCAGCAGCATCTGTGTGTCAAATCCGATATCTGGTCGAGGGCTGTAAGATTCAGTATGATGACGTGACAATTCGGGAGTAGCTCACGAACGCAAAGCTGCGGCCTTCTTAGCTCAGTGGTAGAGCACTGGTCTCGTAAACCAGGGGTCGTGAGTTCGACCCTCACAGAAGGCGCTCATTTTTTTAACTTTGCTGCTGAGAGCAGAGCTAGCTCGAGCAGCATCTAACAGATGGCAGTGCACTGAATGAAGGGGAAGTTCTACAAGCGATAAAGAGTGCTCTACTTGCATCAGAGGTTTACTGGATGTGTAGGCGGAACACTGTTTTGTATGCATTTTGTAGTATAATGTCATGCTTGGCGATGTCATTCGTTTATGCGCCGCACTACAGTGTGCATGCACGTTATCCATGTGAAGAGGCGTAAGCAGATACTACCATTCTGCGAGGTGCCTGCGAAAAGTATACGACTTGCATTGATAAAGAGAGCAGAAGTGACCGAAAGTCAAGGCCTCCGTGGCGCAATCGGCTAGCGCGTTCGGCTGTTAACCGAAAGGTTGGTGGTTCGAGCCCACCCGGGGCGAAATCGTTTTAATCGCCACCGAGGTGAGGACGTATGTCCACTTTGATAGAGATACACAGCTAGTGTGACAATTTGGCTGTGTTTGAATGATGCCACCCAGCCTTATACACATTCAGCCACGTGACAGTGGAGGTAACAACATGGCCCTATGCGGACGTTCTACCGTTTTCCTATTCATTCGGCATGTGTGACACTGCAGTAGAGCGACGACCACTACAAAAGATGTATTATTTACATTTCATTTCGGCGTATACACCGCGAGTGCCATATGACAGGGCCTCTCTCTCGATGTCGATCTGCATTTGGCGTCTCTTAAGTGTCGGTCTGCAGTAGGCCGCTGTTGGCCGAGCGGCGTGCAGTCGCCTTACATGAAGCCCCCAGTACCACTGTGGACGATGCAGCCAGAGAGAGGAGTCGAAAGGCGCGTTTCACAGTAGAGCCACGCTATCCCACAAGCTGTGCACTAGGTCAAGTTTTGCGCAGACCGCAAACCTTTGGTGGCTTGACGCTCGTCGTCGATCGTAAGGGTGAAACAGTGAAGAGAGTTGGAAAACGGTAAGGTGGACACCTCCAGCAGCATCTGTGTGTCAAATCCGATATCTGGTCGAGGGCTGTAAGATTCAGTATGATGACGTGACAATTCGGGAGTAGCTCACGAACGCAAAGCTGCGGCCTTCTTAGCTCAGTGGTAGAGCACTGGTCTCGTAAACCAGGGGTCGTGAGTTCGACCCTCACAGAAGGCGCTCATTTTTTTAACTTTGCTGCTGAGAGCAGAGCTAGCTCGAGCAGCATCTAACAGATGGCAGTGCACTGAATGAAGGGGAAGTTCTACAACCGATAAAGAGTGCTCTAGTTGCATCAGAGGTTTACAGAATGTGTAGGCGGAACACTGTTTTGTATGCATTTTGTAGTATAATGTCATGCTTGGCGATGTCATTCGTTTATGCGCCGCACTACAGTGTGCATGCACGTTATCCATGTGAGGAGGCGTAAGCAGATACTACCATTCTGCGAGGTGCCTGCGAAAAGTATACGAGTTGCATTGATAAAGAGAGCAGAAGTAACCGAAAGTCAAGGCCTCCGTGGCGCAATCGGCTAGCGCGTTCGGCTGTTAACCGAAAGGTTGGTGGTTCGAGCCCACCCGGGGGCGAAATCGTTTTAATCGCCACCGAGGTGAGGACGTATGTCCACTTTGATAGAGATACACAGCTAGTGTGACAATTTGGCTGTGTTTGAATGATGCCACCCAGCCTTATACACATTCAGCCACGTGACAGTGGAGGTAAAAACATGGCCCTATGCGGACGTTCTACCGTTTTCCTATTCATTCGGCATGTGTGACACTGCAGTAGAGCGACGACCACTACAAAAGATGTATTATTTACATTTCATTTCGGCGTATACACCGCGAGTGCCATATGACAGGGCCTCTCTCTCGATGTCGATCTGCATTTGGCGTCTCTTAAGTGTCGGTCTGCAGTAGGCCGCTGTTGGCCGAGCGGCGTGCAGTCGCCTTACATGAAGCCCCCAGTGCCACTGTGGACGATGCAGCCAGAGAGAGGAGTCGAAAGGCGCGTTTCACAGTAGAGCCACGCTATCCCACAAGCTGTGCACTAGGTCAAGTTTTGCGCAGACCGCAAACCTTTGGTGGCTTGACGCTCGTCGTCGATCGTAAGGGTGAAACAGTGAAGAGAGTTGGAAAACGGTAAGGTGGACACCTCCAGCAGCATCTGTGTGTCAAATCCGATATCTGGTCGAGGGCTGTAAGATTCAGTATGATGACGTGACAATTCGGGAGTAGCTCACGAACGCAAAGCTGCGGCCTTCTTAGCTCAGTGGTAGAGCACTGGTCTCGTAAACCAGGGGTCGTGAGTTCGACCCTCACAGAAGGCGCTCATTTTTTTAACTTTGCTGCTGAGAGCAGAGCTAGCTCGAGCAGCATCTAACAGATGGCAGTGCACTGAATGAAGGGGAAGTTCTACAACCGATAAAGAGTGCTCTACTTGCATCAGAGGTTTACTGGATGTGTAGGCGGAACACTGTTTTGTATGCATTTTGTAGTATAATGTCATGCTTGGCGATGTCATTCGTTTATGAGCCGCACTACAGTGTGCATGCACGTTATCCATGTGAAGAGGCGTAAGCAGATACTACCATTCTGCGAGGTGCCTGCGAAAAGTATACGACTTGCATTGATAAAGAGAGCAGAAGTGACCGAAAGTCAAGGCCTCCGTGGCGCAATCGGCTAGCGCGTTCGGCTGTTAACCGAAAGGTTGGTGGTTCGAGCCCACCCGGGGGCGAAATCGTTTTAATCGCCACCGAGGTGAGGACGTATGTCCACTTTGATAGAGATACACAGCTAGTGTGACAATGTGGCTGTGTTTGAATGATGCCACCCAGCCTTATACACATTCAGCCACGTGACAGTGGAGGTAAAAACATGGCCCTATGCGGACGTTCTACCGTTTTCCTATTCATTCGGCATGTGTGACACTGCAGTAGAGCGACGACCACTACAAAAGATGTATTATTTACATTTCATTTCGGCGTATACACCGCGAGTGCCATATGACAGGACCTCTCTCTCGATGTCGATCTGCATTTGGCGTCTCTTAAGTGTCGGTCTGCAGTAGGCCGCTGTTGGCCGAGCGGCGTGCAGTCGCCTTACATGAAGCCCCCAGTGCCACTGTGGACGATGTAGCCAGAGAGAGGAGTCGAAAGGCGCGTTTCACAGTAGAGCCACGCTATCCCACAAGCTGTGCACTAGGTCAAGTTTTGCGCAGACCGCAAACCTTTGGTGGCTTGACGCTCGTCGTCGATCGTAAGGGTGAAACAGTGAAGAGAGTTGGAAAACGGTAAGGTGGACACCTCCAGCAGCATCTGTGTGTCAAATCCGATATCTGGTCGAGGGCTGTAAGATTCAGTATGATGACGTGCCAATTCGGGAGTAGCTCACGAACGCAAAGCTGCGGCCTTCTTAGCTCAGTGGTAGAGCACTGGTCTCGTAAACCAGGGGTCGTGAGTTCGACCCTCACAGAAGGCATTCATTTTTTTAACTTTGCTGCTGAGAGCAGAGCTAGCTCGAGCAGCATCTAACAGATGGCAGTGCACTGAATGAAGGGGAAGTTCTACAACCGATAAAGAGTGCTCTAGTTGCATCAGAGGTTTACAGAATGTGTAGGCGGAACACTGTTTTGTATGCATTTTGTAGTATAATGTCATGCTTGGCGATGTCATTCGTTTATGCGCCGCACTACAGTGTGCATGCACGTTATCCATGTGAGGAGGCGTAAGCAGATACTACCATTCTGCGAGGTGCCTGCGAAAAGTATACGAGTTGCATTGATAAAGAGAGCAGAAGTAACCGAAAGTCAAGGCCTCCGTGGCGCAATCGGCTAGCGCGTTCGGCTGTTAACCGAAAGGTTGGTGGTTCGAGCCCACCTGGGATGGAAATCGTTTTAATCGCCACCGAGGTGAGGACGTATGTCCACTTTGATAGAGATACACAGCTAGTGTGACAATGTGGCTGTGTTTGAATGATGCCACCCAGCCTTATACACATTCAGCCACGTGACAGTGGAGGTAAAAACATGGCCCTATGCGGACGTTGTACAGTTTTCCTATTCATTCGGCATGTGTGACACTGCAGTAGAGCGACGACCACTACAAAAGATGTATTATTTACATTTCATTTCGGCGTATACACCGCGAGTGCCATATGACAGGACCTCTCTCTCGATGTCAATCTGCATTTGGCGTCTCTTAAGTGTCGGTCTGCAGTAGGCCGCTGTTGGCCGAGCGGCGTGCAGTCGCCTTACATGAAGCCCCCAGTGCCACTGTGGACGATGTAGCCAGAGAGAGGAGTCGAAAGGCGCGTTTCACAGTAGAGCCACGCTATCCCACAAGCTGTGCACTAGGTCAAGTTTTGCGCAGACCGCAAACCTTTGGTGGCTTGACGCTCGTAGTCGATCGTAAGGGTGAAACAGTGAAGAGAGTTGGAAAACGGTAAGGTGGACACCTCCAGCAGCATCTGTGTGTCAAATCCGATATCTGGTCGAGGGCTGTAAGATTCAGTATGATGACGTGACAATTCGGGAGTAGCTCACGAACGCAAAGCTGCGGCCTTCTTAGCTCAGTGGTAGAGCACTGGTCTCGTAAACCAGGGGTCGTGAGTTCGACCCTCACAGAAGGCATTCATTTTTTTAACTTTGCTGCTGAGAGCAGAGCTAGCTCGAGCAGCATCTAACAGATGGCAGTGCACTGAATGAAGGGGAAGTTCTACAACCGATAAAGAGTGCTCTAGTTGCATCAGAGGTTTACAGAATGTGTAGGCGGAACACTGTTTTGTATGCATTTTGTAGTATAATGTCATGCTTGGCGATGTCATTCGTTTATGAGCCCCACTACAGTGTGCATGCACGTTATCCATGTGAAGAGGCGTAAGCAGATACTACCATTCTGCGAGGTGCCTGCGAAAAGTATACGAGTTGCATTGATAAAGAGAGCAGAAGTGACTGAAAGTCAAGGCCTCCGTGGCGCAATCGGCTAGCGCGTTCGGCTGTTAACCGAAAGGTTGGTGGTTCGAGCCCACCCGGGGGCGAAATCGTTTTAATCGCCACCGAGGTGAGGACGTATGTCCACTTTGATAGAGATACACAGCTAGTGTGACAATGTGGCTGTGTTTGAATGATGCCACCCAGCCTTATACACATTCAGCCACGTGACAGTGGAGGTAAAAACATGGCCCTATGCGGACGTTCTACCGTTTTCCTATTCATTCGGCATGTGTGACACTGCAGTAGAGCGACGACCACTACAAAAGATGTATTATTTACATTTCATTTCGGCGTATACACCGCGAGTGCCATATGACAGGACCTCTCTCTCGATGTCGATCTGCATTTGGCGTCTCTTAAGTGTCGGTCTGCAGTAGGCCGCTGTTGGCCGAGCGGCGTGCAGTGGCTTGACGCTCGTCGTCGATCGTAAGGGTGAAACAGTGAAGAGAGTTGGAAAACGGTAAGGTGGACACCTCCAGCAGCATCTGTGTGTCAAATCCGATATCTGGTCGCGGGCTGTAAGATTCAGTATGATGACGTGACAATTCGGGAGTAGCTCACGAACGCAAAGCTGCGGCCTTCTTAGCTCAGTGGTAGAGCACTGGTCTCGTAAACCAGGGGTCGTGAGTTCGACCCTCACAGAAGGCATTCATTTTTTTAACTTTGCTGCTGAGAGCAGAGCTAGCTCGAGCAGCATCTAACAGATGGCAGTGCACTGAATGAAGGGGAAGTTCTACAACCGATAAAGAGTGCTCTAGTTGCATCAGAGGTTTACAGAATGTGTAGGCGGAACACTGTTTTGTATGCATTTTGTAGTATAATGTCATGCTTGGCGATGTCATTCGTTTATGAGCCCCACTACAGTGTGCATGCACGTTATCCATGTGAAGAGGCGTAAGCAGATACTACCATTCTGCGAGGTGCCTGCGAAAAGTATACGAGTTGCATTGATAAAGAGAGCAGAAGTGACCGAAAGTCAAGGCCTCCGTGGCGCAATCGGCTAGCGCGTTCGGCTGTTAACCGAAAGGTTGGTGGTTCGAGCCCACCCGGGGGCGAAATCGTTTTAATCGCCACCGAGGTGAGGACGTATGTCCACTTTGATAGAGATACACAGCTAGTGTGACAATGTGGCTGTGTTTGAATGATGCCACCCAGCCTTATACACATTCAGCCACGTGACAGTGGAGGTAAAAACATGGCCCTATGCGGACGTTCTACCGTTTTCCTATTCATTCGGCATGTGTGACACTGCAGTAGAGCGACGACCACTACAAAAGATGTATTATTTACATTTCATTTCGGCGTATACACCGCGAGTGCCATATGACAGGACCTCTCTCTCGATGTCGATCTGCATTTGGCGTCTCTTAAGTGTCGGTCTGCAGTAGGCCGCTGTTGGCCGAGCGGCGTGCAGTGGCTTGACGCTCGTCGTCGATCGTAAGGGTGAAACAGTGAAGAGAGTTGGAAAACGGTAAGGTGGACACCTCCAGCAGCATCTGTGTGTCAAATCCGATATCTGGTCGCGGGCTGTAAGATTCAGTATGATGACGTGACAATTCGGGAGTAGCTCACGAACGCAAAGCTGCGGCCTTCTTAGCTCAGTGGTAGAGCACTGGTCTCGTAAACCAGGGGTCGTGAGTTCGACCCTCACAGAAGGCATTCATTTTTTTAACTTTGCTGCTGAGAGCAGAGCTAGCTCGAGCAGCATCTAACAGATGGCAGTGCACTGAATGAAGGGGAAGTTCTACAACCGATAAAGAGTGCTCTAGTTGCATCAGAGGTTTACAGAATGTGTAGGCGGAACACTGTTTTGTATGCATTTTGTAGTATAATGTCATGCTTGGCGATGTCATTCGTTTATGAGCCCCACTACAGTGTGCATGCACGTTATCCATGTGAAGAGGCGTAAGCAGATACTACCATTCTGCGAGGTGCCTGCGAAAAGTATACGAGTTGCATTGATAAAGAGAGCAGAAGTGACCGAAAGTCAAGGCCTCCGTGGCGCAATCGGCTAGCGCGTTCGGCTGTTAACCGAAAGGTTGGTGGTTCGAGCCCACCCGGGGGCGAAATCGTTTTAATCGCCACCGAGGTGAGGACGTATGTCCACTTTGATAGAGATACACAGCTAGTGTGACAATGTGGCTGTGTTTGAATGATGCCACCCAGCCTTATACACATTCAGCCACGTGACAGTGGAGGTAAAAACATGGCCCTATGCGGACGTTCTACCGTTTTCCTATTCATTCGGCATGTGTGACACTGCAGTAGAGCGACGACCACTACAAAAGATGTATTATTTACATTTCATTTCGGCGTATACACCGCGAGTGCCATATGACAGGACCTCTCTCTCGATGTCGATCTGCATTTGGCGTCTCTTAAGTGTCGGTCTGCAGTAGGCCGCTGTTGGCCGAGCGGCGTGCAGTGGCTTGACGCTCGTCGTCGATCGTAAGGGTGAAACAGTGAAGAGAGTTGGAAAACGGTAAGGTGGACACCTCCAGCAGCATCTGTGTGTCAAATCCGATATCTGGTCGCGGGCTGTAAGATTCAGTATGATGACGTGACAATTCGGGAGTAGCTCACGAACGCAAAGCTGCGGCCTTCTAAGCTCAGTGGTAGAGCACTGGTCTCGTAAACCAGGGGTCGTGAGTTCGACCCTCACAGAAGGCATTCATTTTTTTAACTTTGCTGCTGAGAGCAGAGCTAGCTCGAGCAGCATCTAACAGATGGCAGTGCACTGAATGAAGGGGAAGTTCTACAACCGATAAAGAGTGCTCTAGTTGCATCAGAGGTTTACAGAATGTGTAGGCGGAACACTGTTTTGTATGCATTTTGTAGTATAATGTCATGCTTGGCGATGTCATTCGTTTATGAGCCCCACTACAGTGTGCATGCACGTTATCCATGTGAAGAGGCGTAAGCAGATACTACCATTCTGCGAGGTGCCTGCGAAAAGTATACGAGTTGCATTGATAAAGAGAGCAGAAGTGACCGAAAGTCAAGGCCTCCGTGGCGCAATCGGCTAGCGCGTTCGGCTGTTAACCGAAAGGTTGGTGGTTCGAGCCCACCCGGGGGCGAAATCGTTTTAATCGCCACCGAGGTGAGGACGTATGTCCACTTTGATAGAGATACACAGCTAGTGTGACAATGTGGCTGTGTTTGAATGATGCCACCCAGCCTTATACACATTCAGCCACGTGACAGTGGAGGTAAAAACATGGCCCTATGCGGACGTTCTACCGTTTTCCTATTCATTCGGCATGTGTGACACTGCAGTAGAGCGACGACCACTACAAAAGATGTATTATTTACATTTCATTTCGGCGTATACACCGCGAGTGCCATATGACAGGACCTCTCTCTCGATGTCGATCTGCATTTGGCGTCTCTTAAGTGTCGGTCTGCAGTAGGCCGCTGTTGGCCGAGCGGCGTGCAGTGGCTTGACGCTCGTCGTCGATCGTAAGGGTGAAACAGTGAAGAGAGTTGGAAAACGGTAAGGTGGACACCTCCAGCAGCATCTGTGTGTCAAATCCGATATCTGGTCGCGGGCTGTAAGATTCAGTATGATGACGTGACAATTCGGGAGTAGCTCACGAACGCAAAGCTGCGGCCTTCTTAGCTCAGTGGTAGAGCACTGGTCTCGTAAACCAGGGGTCGTGAGTTCGACCCTCACAGAAGGCATTCATTTTTTTAACTTTGCTGCTGAGAGCAGAGCTAGCTCGAGCAGCATCTAACAGATGGCAGTGCACTGAATGAAGGGGAAGTTCTACAACCGATAAAGAGTGCTCTAGTTGCATCAGAGGTTTACAGAATGTGTAGGCGGAACACTGTTTTGTATGCATTTTGTAGTATAATGTCATGCTTGGCGATGTCATTCGTTTATGAGCCCCACTACAGTGTGCATGCACGTTATCCATGTGAAGAGGCGTAAGCAGATACTACCATTCTGCGAGGTGCCTGCGAAAAGTATACGAGTTGCATTGATAAAGAGAGCAGAAGTGACCGAAAGTCAAGGCCTCCGTGGCGCAATCGGCTAGCGCGTTCGGCTGTTAACCGAAAGGTTGGTGGTTCGAGCCCACCCGGGGGCGAAATCGTTTTAATCGCCACCGAGGTGAGGACGTATGTCCACTTTGATAGAGATACACAGCTAGTGTGACAATGTGGCTGTGTTTGAATGATGCCACCCAGCCTTATACACATTCAGCCACGTGACAGTGGAGGTAAAAACATGGCCCTATGCGGACGTTCTACCGTTTTCCTATTCATTCGGCATGTGTGACACTGCAGTAGAGCGACGACCACTACAAAAGATGTATTATTTACATTTCATTTCGGCGTATACACCGCGAGTGCCATATGACAGGACCTCTCTCTCGATGTCGATCTGCATTTGGCGTCTCTTAAGTGTCGGTCTGCAGTAGGCCGCTGTTGGCCGAGCGGCGTGCAGTGGCTTGACGCTCGTCGTCGATCGTAAGGGTGAAACAGTGAAGAGAGTTGGAAAACGGTAAGGTGGACACCTCCAGCAGCATCTGTGTGTCAAATCCGATATCTGGTCGCGGGCTGTAAGATTCAGTATGATGACGTGACAATTCGGGAGTAGCTCACGAACGCAAAGCTGCGGCCTTCTTAGCTCAGTGGTAGAGCACTGGTCTCGTAAACCAGGGGTCGTGAGTTCGACCCTCACAGAAGGCATTCATTTTTTTAACTTTGCTGCTGAGAGCAGAGCTAGCTCGAGCAGCATCTAACAGATGGCAGTGCACTGAATGAAGGGGAAGTTCTACAACCGATAAAGAGTGCTCTAGTTGCATCAGAGGTTTACAGAATGTGTAGGCGGAACACTGTTTTGTATGCATTTTGTAGTATAATGTCATGCTTGGCGATGTCATTCGTTTATGAGCCCCACTACAGTGTGCATGCACGTTATCCATGTGAAGAGGCGTAAGCAGATACTACCATTCTGCGAGGTGCCTGCGAAAAGTATACGAGTTGCATTGATAAAGAGAGCAGAAGTGACCGAAAGTCAAGGCCTCCGTGGCGCAATCGGCTAGCGCGTTCGGCTGTTAACCGAAAGGTTGGTGGTTCGAGCCCACCCGGGGGCGAAATCGTTTTAATCGCCACCGAGGTGAGGACGTATGTCCACTTTGATAGAGATACACAGCTAGTGTGACAATGTGGCTGTGTTTGAATGATGCCACCCAGCCTTATACACATTCAGCCACGTGACAGTGGAGGTAAAAACATGGCCCTATGCGGACGTTCTACCGTTTTCCTATTCATTCGGCATGTGTGACACTGCAGTAGAGCGACGACCACTACAAAAGATGTATTATTTACATTTCATTTCGGCGTATACACCGCGAGTGCCATATGACAGGACCTCTCTCTCGATGTCGATCTGCATTTGGCGTCTCTTAAGTGTCGGTCTGCAGTAGGCCGCTGTTGGCCGAGCGGCGTGCAGTGGCTTGACGCTCGTCGTCGATCGTAAGGGTGAAACAGTGAAGAGAGTTGGAAAACGGTAAGGTGGACACCTCCAGCAGCATCTGTGTGTCAAATCCGATATCTGGTCGCGGGCTGTAAGATTCAGTATGATGACGTGACAATTCGGGAGTAGCTCACGAACGCAAAGCTGCGGCCTTCTTAGCTCAGTGGTAGAGCACTGGTCTCGTAAACCAGGGGTCGTGAGTTCGACCCTCACAGAAGGCATTCATTTTTTTAACTTTGCTGCTGAGAGCAGAGCTAGCTCGAGCAGCATCTAACAGATGGCAGTGCACTGAATGAAGGGGAAGTTCTACAACCGATAAAGAGTGCTCTAGTTGCATCAGAGGTTTACAGAATGTGTAGGCGGAACACTGTTTTGTATGCATTTTGTAGTATAATGTCATGCTTGGCGATGTCATTCGTTTATGAGCCCCACTACAGTGTGCATGCACGTTATCCATGTGAAGAGGCGTAAGCAGATACTACCATTCTGCGAGGTGCCTGCGAAAAGTATACGAGTTGCATTGATAAAGAGAGCAGAAGTGACCGAAAGTCAAGGCCTCCGTGGCGCAATCGGCTAGCGCGTTCGGCTGTTAACCGAAAGGTTGGTGGTTCGAGCCCACCCGGGGGCGAAATCGTTTTAATCGCCACCGAGGTGAGGACGTATGTCCACTTTGATAGAGATACACAGCTAGTGTGACAATGTGGCTGTGTTTGAATGATGCCACCCAGCCTTATACACATTCAGCCACGTGACAGTGGAGGTAAAAACATGGCCCTATGCGGACGTTCTACCGTTTTCCTATTCATTCGGCATGTGTGACACTGCAGTAGAGCGACGACCACTACAAAAGATGTATTATTTACATTTCATTTCGGCGTATACACCGCGAGTGCCATATGACAGGACCTCTCTCTCGATGTCGATCTGCATTTGGCGTCTCTTAAGTGTCGGTCTGCAGTAGGCCGCTGTTGGCCGAGCGGCGTGCAGTGGCTTGACGCTCGTCGTCGATCGTAAGGGTGAAACAGTGAAGAGAGTTGGAAAACGGTAAGGTGGACACCTCCAGCAGCATCTGTGTGTCAAATCCGATATCTGGTCGCGGGCTGTAAGATTCAGTATGATGACGTGACAATTCGGGAGTAGCTCACGAACGCAAAGCTGCGGCCTTCTTAGCTCAGTGGTAGAGCACTGGTCTCGTAAACCAGGGGTCGTGAGTTCGACCCTCACAGAAGGCATTCATTTTTTTAACTTTGCTGCTGAGAGCAGAGCTAGCTCGAGCAGCATCTAACAGATGGCAGTGCACTGAATGAAGGGGAAGTTCTACAACCGATAAAGAGTGCTCTAGTTGCATCAGAGGTTTACAGAATGTGTAGGCGGAACACTGTTTTGTATGCATTTTGTAGTATAATGTCATGCTTGGCGATGTCATTCGTTTATGAGCCCCACTACAGTGTGCATGCACGTTATCCATGTGAAGAGGCGTAAGCAGATACTACCATTCTGCGAGGTGCCTGCGAAAAGTATACGAGTTGCATTGATAAAGAGAGCAGAAGTGACCGAAAGTCAAGGCCTCCGTGGCGCAATCGG